>NC_138826.1:27805338-28307920 GCF_965183815.1 Platalea leucorodia
GAAATTCAAATGCAGGCAAGAATGATAGAGTATGTTATAGTCCTACTGATATTTGCAGTAATGGCATAGTTGATCCAAGAAAGTATTCTTGGAGTGCAACGAGCACACATAGTTAATATCAGTTGAACAGCAGAAATTAGTATATTGTTTCCCCAAGGTGTTACGTCATGTGCCACAAGGCATCTGTACAGACTGCAGCATATGCATTTTGGGAAGGGGGGAGATGGAGCTGATAATGAGGTGTGCCTTCCAAAGGGAAGGGGCAGCAGACAACTGAGAGGAGGATCTACTTCCACATATTTCTTTCTTCCCACAGGGGAAAATGCACTGCCCGTCTTCAGTAGATGTAGAAATCTGCAGTCACTCCACCCTGCACTGCTCACTCTAGCTGTACCAATGAGCTCCAGAAGGCATTCTGTTGTCTGAGGAGCAATGCCTTTGCTACTGTTCCTGGGCATGCATTTTTATACTCCCTCCATGAAGCAATCAAATGCTACCCTGGCATGTTTGACTCTTCTGAAAAATTCTTAGGACTAGTGTATTGGTGTAACCAGTGACTTCTTTACAACATATCTTTGAAGTCCAGTGGTTTGTTTTTTTTCTTCTGTACATTTGGAAATGTCTGTGGTTTTCCCTCCCCCCACCCCAGTTAAATGCTGCTTCATCCCTTGCCTGTAAGCTGAGTGAGGTTCTTACTGGAATAAGCTCTGTCTTTAAACAGGATGAATCTAGACTCGTGGCTGGCGTAAATCACCACTGCTCTCTACTTCAGTGAAGCTACGCTGATTTGCTGTTGCTGAGTTTCTGCCCTAATGTCTCTTCAGGACGCAAACAGCAGTGAGCTCATCAGTTAGGAGTGGCCAGTTTTCAAGAATACAAAAAGCTACTGTAGTTCACGCACAAAAATTGTCAGGGTGGAAAAGAGACACCTTACAGGAGGGGGATTTTCCCCACACGCTTTTTTTCTTTCTTTCTTTCTTTTGTGGAGAGAAAGAGAAGCTCTGTTTTTTAGTACTGCTACCATGCAAGAATCCAAAGATTAATACAGTGTTTTGGCAAAAGCTGTATTTGTGTCCATGTCATTTGCAGGCACTAGCACAAGATAACATGATACCAGTCAGCAACAGGACAACACAAGCTACTAACCAGTCCCACTGATCACACTTTCCATTCGAAATAATGGCAGCTGGTTAGCACAAGCTGCTTGCATCCAAAAAAGTGAAATGAGAGCCTTAACTTTCCTTGGATGGCAAGTGGAGGAAGCAGCATCTTCAGTTGCCCTCTGCTGCAGTGGCATCCTCTTCTTGAAAGGCCAGATTCTGCCTAAGGAGCCTGTGCTGGTTACAGCCTGGAGAATGTGCAGGGTTATAAGAAATGGGAGCAGTCTCCCTGACACCAGCGTTGCTGTTTCAGGCTCAAGCACTTAGCCTAGAGAGAGCTCCTGACCTAAGCATGCCTGTTAAATGGAGAAGGGGAAGATTCTGTGTGTGCACTGGGTGTGTCTCTCTTGTGTGGCTCTGTTTATTGACCAAAACTAAAGACAGTGTCTTGTGCCCTAAATGGGTACTCTTGTGCTCTTAGCTTCCATATTCACTTTCTCAGCCAGTTTCATGCTACAGAGCTGTCCCTCCCTGCCCTTCCCTGGGGTCACACTTGTGGCTATTGCTTCCTCCGCATCTGTGTTCTCTCTTGTTTCTCTCAAACATCCACGGTGGCACCAATACAATTGTAAAAATTCTAAATTTGAAAACTTTCCAAAATGGCTTTGCTATAGCATCTGTTGCCTTGTATGAGCATCTCCTCTATTTCTAACCCTCTTACTTATTAAAGGATCTTGTTTTTCCCTTCTGCTTAGAAAGGGAGTACAGAGCTCATCTGCCAGCTTTAACCACCTGTATAGGTGAAAGTCTTGTCAGGGCAGCTTTTTCTGTGGGAAGCCTTGCTCAAGAGCACCACTCAATGTTGGTCAAGGCTATGCTTGTCCGTCCCCTCATTAGGGCTATGGCAGGCTATGAAGAACGTCAGAGTCTCATCAGGATGTGGTTTGACACTTTAACGAAGCTGATCCAATGACAAGTGCTATCAAAATGTGACTGAACTAACAATTAGTACATTGCTCTCCTTGCCCCTTGGCTGGCTGCCACAGCACCAGCACTCGGCTGAAGTGGCGGAGGGAGGAAATCTGGCAGAAACCTAAACAAGTTTTCATTTGTTCATTTTGTAGAGTGAGTTTTCTGCCAGTGTAGTGCTTTGAGCAGGTTCATTGTGGGGTTAGAGAAGTGCAAGTTTTGGCTCAAGCTGAAATGACAGAAGTAAGTGCCAAGGGTGGGGAGCAGGGTGAGGCACGTCATTAGTCTGGCTTAATTGCACGCTGGCACACTATGCTGCCCCGCTGCTACCCCAGGCCACGGCAGCAGTTGCGATGATCCCTGGAGTCAAGGCCATGCAGCGTCAGCCTCTCCGGGCATGGCCAGCAGGAGCACCGCAGCTTGGGCTCCTGCTTGCACCCGCTGCAGCTGCACCGTTGTCTGAAATTGCTTGCAATTCATCCGCACAACAGCCTGGAGTCTGGCCCCAGGTCTTGCGGCTGTGTTTTAACCATACGTAGTACTAATGAGGAATCTTTTATGCCAATAAGAAAGCGTTTTCTTCCTAAAACACGGGATTTAAGGGAGTCCCACCCAGTAGGGAATTCCTGTTTCATCAGGTGCTGGAAGGTTACTAGCGGAAGTGCAGGCATGCCTGTCTCTGGTGTGGGACCACAGCACTTGCTACAACCAGTATACAAATACACCCAAGGTAAATACACTGGAAAGCCAGTCTCTGACTCACAATGTGTGGTGCCTTTGAACTCAATCGCTTTGTAATTTCTGGCAAAGGGAGGAAAGATGACCGGACAAAACAAGTCAAGGGAAGAATATGTCTTTGCTTTCCACTAACCCATTTCTCCCTCATCATCTGCCAAGAGTAAACTTTAATTTTCAATAGAAAAATAAATCTAGCTAGACTTTACATACAGAGAATTGTTTTTTAAATGAATTTTAGTGGAAGAAAAACACTGCCTTATTACAGTCATGTTTTCAAGCTATATTAGCAGGAGAAATTAGATCTTTAGAGTAGAGCAAGGGATGAAACACAGGCAAAGAGCAGAGAGGGTTTATTCCACTATTGAAGCCCCCCTGCACCCTGTCTCCCAAAGATGAGGATGAATACATAGCTAACTGTAGCAGATTGCTTCAGCTAATGCTCTTCTTAGATTAGCAACGCTAGCATTTGAATTAGGCATTTTTATCATGTTTCACTGCTTAGCTGGCCCTTCTTAGACTTGAGAAATCTCATGCAGGCAGATGAAATTAGAACCAATCTAGGATAAATCTTTCCCTTCCCTTATACTGAGCCAGATCCTGAACTGATACAAATTGAGATATCCCATCACATTCTGCATGTCATGGCACTGCCAACTCCACTGGGGCTATGGTCTTCTCCTCTACAGTGCCAGGGCTGTCACCAGTCAGCTTGTAACCAGTGTGATGACCATTACCCCTTCAGATGGGCCTGCTCTGGGGAAAGTCTTGGGTGCCTTTTGAAGGGAGTAGTGCTTCAGGAGCCAGTGACTGCAAGCTGGCTGTTACTTTGAATTTGGAACATTCCCTATGGGACAACATTAGAAAGGCTTTTCTTTCCATTTGCAGTCAGGCAGAATTTAGGTATTCAGTAGCACTACACATTTTCTTTGCATTTTCCTTTTACTTCTTTGCATATGCAGAGTGAACAAGTTCAGGAAACTGGTTCATCAAAAAAAAAAAAAAACACCCAACATTTTCTCCTGTTAACTTTCAGCCAGATTGCACAGTAAAGTGAACTGAGAAAATCAGCTGCACAAATTATTGTGCTGGCATGAGAGAGGGATAACACAGGGGCAGAAATGAACAGCTAAGAGCAGCAATTATATAAACTAGCACAACTACCAAAACACTACTGACTGAATAAAACCCCACAGTGCAAGTGGAGCAGGGTGGAAAACTGACCAAAAATACCCTAAAAGTAAGGCTTACTCAGTTTAGCCTTATGCTCTTGGCGTAGCTGATGTGGATTGAGGTATAAGAAATTAACCTACATCATCTTCTCTCCAGTTTACTGCATCAGGCCACCAACTTTCCTGCTGCCCCCAAAACAAACAAACAAACAAAAAAAATCAGTTGATCTTCTCTAATTCAGAGAGTTGGTGTGACCACCCCAAAGGATAGTTGCTGGTAGCAGTTGCTGGCTGCCACTTGCTTAGCAGGCTCTAACACCACCACTGTCCTAGTCAGAGCATGAGATGTGACCTCATCTCCCGTGAGCAGATGTGTTCCTTTGGAAATCATCTGAAACTTTTGGCTAGTGGAGAGGCTGATCAAAGCAACGTGGGCTTATGGTACAGTTATAGAATAAATATTCACGCTGTAAAGGAGAAAGTCTGTGCTGGGGGTTATCTAGTAAGCAAAAGTTATACTGAAAATAAAAGAGAAAAATTGTTTTTAAACCATCTTCAGTCTAATAGATGATGTACTACATAGTGTTCTATTTCTTTATGTTAAAGATTTAACTATACATCATGATGATGCTGTCTCTCTTCTTTTTTTTTAAAGCTGCCTTTCTCTGCTTGTATCTTTTATTGGTATTCAAGGAGCTAATCATCCCTTACTGTTCAGTATAATATTTTCCTCACTTCAGCCAGACGAGCAGCCTTTATTGTTTTACATCTAATTACCTGCTAAGGAGTTACATAGTTCTGAATAAAATGGATGCAAATGATAGGCAGATTTTATTTTTTTTTAATCTGAAAGACAGAAGGTGCTGAGAAAACAAATATAGTCTTTGAAGTCTCTTAATCAGCAGAAATTTCAGCGTAAAAACCAAACTAGTGACCATGATAGTATTGACTTCACTGGGATAGGTGAAGTAAATACTCTATATGTAACAAAATTTGGCCCCAAATTACTTGAAGACAATGATTATGCTGCTTTCAAAGTAGAATGTCTTATATTTTCTGTCTACTTGATGGGAGGTTAACTGTCTGTGTAAAATTATGTGATTAACTTTTGCAGACAGCAGCGCATCTGTTTTCTCTTGAAGGCTTTGTTCATGGTTTTTGTCGCTGAAGTGTTCAAGCTTGCATTGAGGACTTATTCTAAAAGTTTAACTCAGTTTTGAGGGGTAGACTCAGATACGCTTGTTCAGTAATATCTTGTAGAACACAACTTCGTTGTGCATAAGAATACTGCACTGTGATGCTCTGCAACTTTTAGCTATTGAACAGTGTTTTCTGATATTTTATAGACATTTCCAGCCCAGCAATTCTATGAGGAACTAAAACTATCGCATAAAAGAAGACCTGTTGTTACAAGAGTTCCAGGCTCAGTTTTTTAAACATAAGAAAACACGGATAAGGGACTTAATTTGGTGGTGAGATGGTTTTTTGTTTGTTTTAATGCTGCTTGAAGAGGACTTAGTTTTGAAAATCCTTTGAAATACTGGGTATCTGTAAGTTTCTTTGCCTTTTCTGGTTCTTCTATATTAATCTTAATTTGTGTATCAACTGCAAGACTTCAGATATTGTTTTGTCACTTTCATATCACTTGAAATCTGCTTTTGATTGCAACACTTGGCACCAAAAGTAACAATTTTGTATGTCCATCCTATAAATGCTGGGATCTTGCCAACATTGCGAATTTCTACATTCCCCACACCCTTTCCTACTCTATTTAAACCAGCTAGTCTCATTTTCAGAATTGTGCAGGGTAAGTGTAAAGGAAGATTGCCACTTCTGTCAATCATAACAAAGAGCTATAAGAAAGAAACAGAGTTGGGCTTCAAGCTTCTCTTGTAGATTCAAAGGCCTGACCCTGAATCTTCTAACAATTTCATTAAGATATTCATATTAGGAATGCTATTTCTGAGTCAAGATCTGATAGAAATGATTATAAAAGTTCTGAATAAGTCTATTTTGACTAAAGGCTTTCCTTATGCACTGAATCAGGTTTCCTCTTTTGAAAGATATAGAAACGTTTACAAATTATAAAATATTATAATGGCAAGATTTCTTCAAGTATGTCATACAGATGGTTAGAAGCATGCAGAATATGAGACTGATTTTTCTGCTTGAGCAAATGAGTCTAGCTATATTGTCTATATTACCTATATCACTGGGTACTGAAAAGTACTGTAGTTGATTATATTGATTTATAGATGAAAATTTTGTTCAGAAGTTCATATCTGTAAAGGAAATGTGAGATCTGGATTTCAAAACTTTTTTTCTCTTTTTTAACCATACTAATTGAATTTCATAATGGGTTGTTTTTAATTACTTTACCTGTTACATACACCAAAAACTGAGTAAAAATACTCTACCTCCAAATTTCGCAAAGCAGAAAAATACACTGGGTTTTGCAGGTTGGATGACCATGTAAGCAACCAAGCATAATGACTAATTCTTTTGCAGTAACATTTCATTATTAACTCATTTTCTGTTCAGAATCTCCTCTAACCTGCACATACCTTTCCAAAGAACTCCCCCTAACTGTTCCTCAGCTTATTCAGGTGAGAGAAAGCAGACTAAAGAGAACTATAAAATCTTTTGGCAGACTGACTAGTTGTTGTGAACTGAAGGGTTTTAGTAGCTTAAAGGAAATCTCTGTTCTTTGACAAACCTTTTCCTGGATGAGCAAAACTTCAGTGGTCCTTTCTAATCAAATTCCCTTTAGATCTTGAAATTCTTGAATCTGACGTACTAGGTCTAAACCACTTCATGCTTTTCTTAGGCACTATTGATTCTAGCAGAGGCAAATTATCCCTAGCCTTGACCTGCAGCTCTCTGGTTTTTAGCAGCTCTTTACCTCCCCTATGCAAAGAACTTGTTAATTCAATTAAAACATGTCGTGCTTGTGTAACCTCTTTACCAGGCCAGGTATTAATTTTAGGGCTGCTAAACCTATTCTATTTTGTGAAGCCATTTCTGAACTTTTCTCTCTTAGCAGAAAATGTTAGTTGATAATTTTAAATTATATGTAATGAAATGAAAACATCTACTAGGGCACTGTTAATTGAGCAGCTTGGCTTGACTTGGCCATGAAGGGAAAAGCAAAGATATTACAGTTGTAACACTGATAAAGAAGTACAGCAACATGTCTGGGATACTGGGAAACTACTGAGACTAACCTAGCTCATGGTAGTAATACTTCCCAACCTCAAAATCTGTGAATGCCTAGAACTACATTCCTCTTATAGACCAGTAGCTCTAACCAGTATAAGACCAGGAGGCCAGTGATAATGGGTTAAAACTGGTTTGCACCTTAGCAAAACTGAATTCAGTTGCTTGACCTTGCTTTAACTTATTTGTGCTTCAGTACATCCACTTTCCCATTAGTAACATGAAGGAAATAATTCCTTTTCCCGTAGTTTTGCCTGACTGCCCTACTTAGACTGTAAAGTCTTTGGAACAACTGCTGTCTGATCTAATGTGCATGTACGGAGCAGAGCACAATGAAGTCCTGATCTCAGCAGGAGCCCCATCTGCTACTGCTGAGATAAATGATCTTTTCAGCACTGGTTGTTTTTTAATCTCTTTAAATTACCATAAATACATTTTTAAAGCCATATGCTTTCATTCTATATCCCACTCCACTGAAGAAATCTGGGTTTCTGTGGAAATATAATTATGTAACCATATAATTAAAGACTGCATCATACCCTGTACATGCAAGGGGGCTGAGCTGAGGTCAAGTGCCAGACTGATCTGCCACTTTGTAGGTTTCAAGTACCTAAACTTCCTTCAGAAAGGTTATTTTAAATATATTTGTGTGTATATAATTTTATACTCTTTCAAGGAAAGAATATTCTAGTGAACTGCAGTTAGTTCAATTAAACTGAAACTGGTTTGCAGCAGAAGAAACTGTGATTCTGAAGAGACCCATTAGTTTCTGGGATCGGATGTCTAGCGTTGGATGTTCATCAAGGAAATCCAAAGGAAGCTTCTCATTTGGTGGGGGGAGAGAGAGAGAATTTATGCCATAGTGGGAGTATAGCCCACAGGATTGGATGTGCCAGAGTGGACAGAAGTTAACAGAAGCTTTGGGGGTGAGGGGACATTTTTTCATTTCTGTCTCTCTCTCTCTGCTGCATCAGTGTCCAGGTGTTCCCAGTTTAACATGTGGCACTGCTGCTGCTTTGGCAGTGGCATGAGCCTAACATTACAATGTTTGTTAAGGTTTTGGCTGAATATCCAAAATTTCTAGAGTATTGCAAATGCTTAAGAGGAAGTGGCAAAGTTCAAAAGTTAATAACTTATCCAAACTGGAAGAGGAATATATAGGCTGAGCAAAGAGCACATCTCTAATCATAGGTATTTTGTCACTGTCAACTTTTAGCATTTTGCCTTAAGTGGTGGAAGTGTCGCAGCCTTTCAAAAAAGATGATACATTTCTTTAACAGCAGAAATTATTATTCAACCTGGATGTCAGGACTACCGGCATTTCCTGTGCAACAGCATCTAGGGATAAGGGTCATTATGTCTTGACAGACCTTCCTCTTTCATGCTTTGAAGAACGAGGGTAACTCTTGTTTTACCTGAGCACTGAAACTCAACTTGTTATAAAATGCTGCAGCGGACACATGTGCAGAAAAGTGGGTGGAGAAAGATTTATTGAACTAGTTCCCTGTGGTACATGTTTGCATAAACCAGAGACTCAGAATACTGATATTTATTTTGGTATTCCTTTTTTTTTTTTTTTCCCCCACCCCTCCTTTCTGAACACAGAAGCTATCTACACCTAGAGCTCCTCTACTTTCATGCAATTTAAGTTAGCTCAGGATTTGTTTTGTCATGGTGCTGTTTTAAGAGTTGTTTGTGACTTCTTGTAGTTCTGCTGTTTTTTTTGTTGTTGTTGTTTCAGGGTTTTTTTTAACTTCAGGAGAGATTAGAGATTTACATATAGAAAATCTTTCCTTCCTCAAGAAATCCAACTAACAAAGAATCCTTGCAAGCACCAGGTGCAAGAAAACCAAGGTAATTGTCTGTAATTGTGAGACTCTTGCTAACACAATAGTTTGCTCAGTTGGGTATGTACACGGCATCCATTTCTGCTGATGGAAGTTACATATACAAATTGAGGGTACAATAGGGCCATTTATGTTTAGCTTCCTTTACATAAAATGTATTGATTTTTTTCTTTGGTAGGGGACTGTTTTTTAAACAAAATCAAACATTTACATGTATAAAATGTAACATTGAGAATTTTTCACAAGTTGTTAAAGTCCAATTAGGTTTCTGCAATCTGTATTTACTTGGTAGTAAGATAATTTGCTGTTATCAAAAGAAAATACATTTGATGTATTTCATATGTAAATTAATTTACTTCATTGAAGAAGAAAAAAAAAGCTTTGGAAGTTGATGCTTTTGCTAGCATCAACATTTGCTTATCTTTGAATGGCTTTTCATAATAACAGAATCCTTGGCACTCCCTTTTGGCCTTCCACTCAGTCTCAAGGTACCTCACAAATATAAAGTTACACAGTTCAATGTCATCCCCATATTACAGACGGAGCATCGATAAATCTCTGCCTGTGGTCTGATTTAAATTGGGTGTCGGCTTCAGTTTCCAGTGATGGTGGCCAGCCGGCTTTTTTTGAGACAACCAGTGTAAACTTCTCAAGAAGCTTTGCCTTGCACTTGATGAGCAGCTCCTGCTTTCCAGCGAAAGGCAAGTTCTGCCAGCACATGCAGGGTGCTCCCCTGCTTGTACTGAGGCTTCCCACCTGGTGGGTGCCTTGGTTGCCGACTGTTCAACCCTCACATGAAGCTTAACCACCTATGCAAACAAGATGCCCAGTGTTGTGAAGAGTGGAGGCTAGAACATCCTTTAGCTGAGCAGGATATCTCATGCATTAAGCAGTCAGATAGGCCAAATCCATCTTCCTGCTCCTCTGTGAAAACTGGTTATTCTTTCATGTTCACTGTTAGTTCCTCTTTGGAGGACAAAAATGCAGATTTTTTTTTAATTTATTTTTTTATTTTATTTTATTTTCCAGCACCCATTAAGAACAGAAAAAATGAGATTTTCATAATGGGTGATGAACCCTTTAAATCTGATCTCATTATTTTGAATAGTGTCTCAGATATGTTTAAAATTAGCCTACTAAAGCAGGTATGACATTTAACAAAGAAAGAACGAACTGGATTTAAAACTGCTTTTTATTCTGAATCAGGTTCCTCTCCAAATGCTTCTTCCAAATTATAAATATTGGACTGTTTTGTTGATGTGTTTTATCTTGCAAAAGGGCAAATTACTTTATTTGATGTGACTAAAATCTCTCTCACACAATTTTATAGCTATAGCTATGGAAAATGAATGTTCACTTCTTTTATATGATCTTCTCTAGATGATATACAGAACAGGAACATAGGCTGGAGTTGTTGAACTGACAAACTGTATCAAAACACTGAAACTTAAAAGAAACAAAATATTCTTTTGTTGCTGTTGTTTCAAAAAACAAGTCACTAAAGCATTTGTCAAAGTTAGCACACAATCATAACATCATCTAATTAAAATTCAGCTACATGCTTTCAGAGGGCTTTAATAATAGTCCTGTTCACACCTCCTAGTTATTGAGGATTAACAAAGCAAGGAAGGGATAAGAATTAGTGTCTCCAATTGATCTGCCCTAGAAATTTCCAGAAGTCATCTTACTGACCATATAATATTAGTACTGTAAAGTCCTTCTTTTAAATCTTTGAAGATTAACTAAAACTTGGCCTGTTTGTTTTAACCAGTGACCAGCTTGCATTATCCTTCGCTGGCAACTGCTGTCTCTCTGTTTCTTTAATTTGGTTGGTTGGTATGGTCGCTTCGTTTCGACATGTTCTAGGACAAAGAGAGAAAAGCTTATTCCGGTTCTGACTTATGGGATAGTTGCTGGAAGTTACCCAGAGAAGTCTTCCAGATTTGAGAGGGTGAGAGGGGGGAGCAAGAAGCTATACCCCATTAACCCCATATACCCCATAAGGGATGTCCTGTCCTGCCTGGGATAAGACAGAAGGAAGTCAGAGGAGAAACTGTAATAGGTGACTTCTGGCGTCTGTCAGTTTGTGTCACTGTCTCAAAGGAAAGTATTCACAGCATGAAGTGAAGGTGGAAGTGAGAAACAGAACAATCACAGAAAAAATGCCTGTGGCCATATTACCTCAGGCTGTGATCTTGTGAGGCCCTGTGTCCTACGTCAGGTCAGGAGATAAGTAGCTGGACTGGAGAGCTTTGTCGGCCACCCGGGAGCTGGTGGGCATGCTGGAACACGCAGTAGTTGTCTTTCTCTGCATCTGTGTTGAATCAATGTCATAATGTATTACTGTGTCTGTGTGATGCAGCTTTCATGTTATGTGAATGTTTGTCAATTTGTATGCACTTGGGTAGCACATTGTCCTCTGAATATCACAAAGAGTACGCACGTAAGACACTGAGCAAAAGGAGAGGAAATCACAGAGAACTTGTGCATTATCTCTTAATAACCTCATAAGGTACTGCAAGTGCCAGTAAAGTACAATGGGAAGTACTAGTTACTGAGTCGAGGCTAAGGCTTCTTTTCTGATTACTAATGACTGTTTTGCATGGCAAATGCTAGAGGGGGTGGGTACACACTACCAGCGATTCAATACAGGGCTTCATTGAAATAGGGCAGCCAGTTTTAGTTATGGTATTGTTTTAAGAAAAGGATAAAACATCTGGAAATGGCCAGAATACTAATTTTTATTCCTCCCATGAAAAAAGAAATTACCAACAGATTTAAATCATCCTGGTACAAATTCATTTCTAGGCTGTGAACTGGCTAAACAAGTTAAAGTCTGAAGCATTGATTTGATTCACCTTTCATGTACAGCTGAAGAAACACCGAGACCTCCATAGATGCCCCCAAGATAGTATCCTTGCCATGCTGCACCAATGAATAAACCCCCACATCCACTTCTTCCATGCCCTTCAATATATTCAAGATGTCATCTGTGCAGATGTCCACACTAGGCTTTCCTGATAAACTGACCAGAGAGATACTGGAAAGAAGTAGAGAGAAATGAAGGAGAAAACACAGTTCCCCTCAGACAGATTGTAATTGCACAGGTTTCTTCATTAGGCTGATTGCTGTGTCTGTGCAGATTTCCATGAAGCCAGAGCCCACAGTGTAGATCAGCAGAGCATTCATCTGGCTCAGGTTGTGTGTGCCCAGTGACAGGACAGAGCCAATGGGGACAAACTGACACACATGAAACTCCATCTGAACACAAAAAAGCACTTATTTACTGTGAGGGTGGTCAAACACTGGAATAAGTTGAACTGAGAGGTTATGGAGTCTCCAGCTGTGGAGATATTCAAAACCTGATACCAGTGTACTGGGCAACCAGTTCTAGTTGGCCCTGCTTGAGCAAGGGGGTTGAACTAGACAGTCTCCTGAGGTTCCTGTGAACCCCAACCATTCTGTGTTCCTGTGTCTTCTTGAAGATCTTTTTCCAAAAGCTTAGGCTTCTTTCTTTTTGCACACATGCACAACTCCACACAACACCAAAACCACAAGTCCAACTCCCATCACTCACACCATTTCCTTTACACCACGTATTCTTGCAGCAGCAGCCTTTCTTTTTGTCATTTTTTGCTAGCATCACGACCCATGCCAAAGCAGACTAAGGATGCAGAAGGGCCTTGTCGCCCAGCAGTCTGTCAAGAACACCATTAGAAACTCTGAGCTAAACTGTTGGTAAGAATTGACCCCAAGCCGTGGGGCTGCACCCAGTGACAGATATGGCCCTGCACTGGGGGTCCAGTGTGGGAGGGGGCAATCCATGTGCTTGGGGGGACCACTTGGCTTGGGAGCTCTTGCTGCTGGTGGCTCACTCCTGTTTTCTTGGGGCAATGGGGATAGAGAGCCTTGTTGTCTTCTTAAATGATGATCATTTCAGTGTTCTGGCTTGTATAATTATTGTGCTGGTGTAAGTAATGTATGGCAAATTGTAGTGCACAGCAGACGTGACTGTCCAGAGGTGGGAGGGGTGGCCCTGTGGTGTTAAAAAAAAAAAAAATTATTGTTGACCAAGGTCTGCCATGTCACAGTCACCGTTTCCTCATTTGAGGGCAGAAACCTCCACACAGTGCCCTTGTTTGTTAAAGCCTCTTCCCAAACAGACAAAGCCTGGCATGCTTTCTGTTTTCCCTCTGGCAGAGTGCTCCACCTCGCCAGCTTTTTCAGTGCACAGCTGCATAAGGGTTATTTTCTCTGGGAGGTGGTTGTGTGTGGGTAAGTACATGTACACATAGACACTTGCACAGAAGGACGTATTCTCCTAAAGAAGAAAAAACTTTGTCAGCAAATTATCTCATCTTATTTTGGCTATCATAATCCCCTTCAAGCCTCAACAAAGCACCCATACATGTGTGATCAAGTCACTATTAAAGAGAAATATTGTGTTATTCTTGCCAACTGGACCACCTACACCTTGGTATCACTATAATTATTGTCAAATATTATTATTACAAGGGGGCACAAAGTGTGCAGATCTTTCTTTAATATGACAGTGACCAATTTAATGCAACATTACTGATTAACGCAGCCGGCACAGAATATGTTATCGTACCTTTAACAAAACTTTATGTTACAGTTGAATGGATTACAGAACACCTCTTGAATGCCTAGTGGCTGGTGTTGTGCCAGAGCCTTTAAAAAAATTGAAAATGCAGCTTGCTTTCTCCTTTTTCATAAAGAAATCTGAAAGCAGAAGCACTGACCTTGGCAAGCTTCTCGCACTAAGTTTTCCAGTAGGCAAAAGCACTATAAATCAAACCAGAATAATCCTGTGTATGTTTTTGTTTTCACACAGGCTGCTAGGATTGCACTTAAGGACTTGATTTTTATTACTAAAGGAATGTTTTTAAATCATCAAGACCTAGAGCATGTTGTGAGCTTAGTCCAAATTTCATCATCATCTTTTGCAATTTGCCTAACGCCCTGGCTCCGTGCTTCCATGGAAATACAATTTATTTCTCTTGCAAAAGTCATTACAATCTATGAGCACAAAGAAAGAAACCTGCAGAACTGAAAATGAGCAATAAAATAATGACAAAATCTGCTACCTAGATTCTTTCCCCTAAAGGAGAAAAATAAGATAAACAGTGCTTTTCTTTCTCTCCGAGTTATTATTAGTTCAGTTTTATTTATCACACAGCTTGGAAATCTTAAAAGGTTACAGTTTATTCTTCATACATGGCTTTGGGGAGCCTTTTGACTCTGCTGAGAATTGTAACATGACATTGTTTTGGAAATGAAAACTCTGAATGGATTATTTTCCACATTTTCTAGATAATAGAGGTGATAGATGGGACTAAGTCTACCTGGTGTAAGCAGTTGTAACTCATTTGAATTATGGAAATTTGCACCAGCAAAGAACCTGCCCCTAAGGAGGGAAGTCTGAAGGAAATATTCTAATTCAAATTCATGTTGCTTTTTTTTTTTTTTTTTAATATGGACATATCTTGCATTTAGGTTTATAGTAAAGAATATTAAAACTGAACAGAAATTTAATTCCATCTCCATGTGTTCTTATATGCTAAACCATTAATAAATATGTTCCCTAAGCCTGTTTGCAAGTTTTGTCTTTCTGTACATCCAGGTCAGCTAAACACATGCTTAGATCAGAAGCGATCGACAAAGTCTGTGTTAACATCAGTGGGACTTACTATGTGTTACAGTAAGCTTTGCTAAATATTGATCATCATAAACACATATTTGAACTTAAAAGCTATAGTGCTTTCCTGACTGTGGGCTTCCAAGCTCTCCTAAAATGTTGTATCTTCAACTTGGACTAAATATATCTCCTTCCATGTACATATGTACATATTTATACGTATTTATTTTAATTAACGGCATTTAGTAGAATTACTAAGCTGTATATGTGAGTGAGAAGTACAGGGTATTGTTAGCATTTTCCTTTTTATTCCTTCTTTTTCTTCAGTTTTTCAATCCAGATTTTTGACATATTATTTCTGACTTCCAGCACCAGTTGGCAAGGGCAAGTCCTCAAACCCACCCACAGCTGTTTCTGTCAAAGTGTCAGATCCATAGGGCTCTGAAGCACGCAGTTAAACCACAAGACACAAGTCTGTAGGGAATGGTCTTTTTTCCTACTAATTTTCTGAATGTGCTGCTGGAGCACTTGCAAAGTTAATTAATAATTACAAATGTATTGAGTGGGCCAGTTTACAATGGGAATAGTTTACAATTACCATTTTTCTTTCTTTTCATGCTGTAAGTAAAACTTCCTTGTTTCTGCAAGTTCCCAGATGACAAACAAATATATGCTTAAATGTACTGGGGGCAGCCACACAACTTAATCCTTAGCTTAAGTTTTTTCCTGAAGTTCTTTTCTTTCCGTGTGAATCTCATTTAGCTGGCTTCCCTCCTTTTGTTTCCCACCACCAGAATAAAAGCTTATACATCCTTATGTACTCTGGGGCAAGAGTTACACTGTGAAAAAGCACCTGAACCAACACTGGAAGTCATGAAAATAACTGCACTAAGGACTCTTGTCTACTGCTTCATCGGCGGCTGCATTTTACATTTTTCTGTGGAATTGGTTCAACAGATGTAAATCCCCTAGATTGTACTGTAAGAGTAGCATATTTTACTTCAGCCAAAAACAATTCCTAAGGTATTTGGCTTAAAATAAAAGTATCCATATGGGGTTTTGCTGATTTAACTCTTCTGGTTTCAAAATGTAGTTTTACTTACATCTCTAGAGAAACAAGTTGTACTAATTTAAGACTCAGCTTTTACTTTAAGAGTGTGTCTAATGGGGGGCAGGGGTGAGGAAGGGGGAATAGTCCTACCCTGAAATTGTCATATATCAAAATTAAATAACATTAAAAGCTAAAAACATCATTTTAGCAAACTATACATTCTAGTTTGTATTCACAAACATAAAAATATGAGAGGCATATGTTCGGAGGGCAGGGGGACGGAGGGAATAATATTCTGATATATGTGATAATAGCAATGTCAGATTAAGCCCAGCTAATTTTGGCCAGTTTAAAGCTGACAGGCACCCTGTAACTTCCAAAGACAGATGGCGGCGTAGTCGGGGGCAGGAGTGTTGCTCTCTGGTTATACAGCTTCCCGCGTCTCTTGGGGTGCGGCATGGGGGAGGGAGCTGCACCAGTTCATGTTGCTGGATATAAATGTGCATTTTCCTGTAAGTGTTCTTGCGTGCTCAGGAAAATTATCTCATATACAGAATATCTATGAAGTGTCTTGCCCAAATGCATGCATTCAGCAAAAATGCTTCCGTAGCTTCGGTAAATAACGCTGGTCCACAAATGTCTTACTGGCTCACAAATGCCTAAGCACTGCTTGTGTACCGAGGTGATAGATGCCTTATAAATACTTAAGCTGGATAGAAATGGCACTGGCTAGATTGCTGCCTTCCACATGCAGATTCGATAAGCTTTTTTAGCACCCCTTTCCAAAGTGCTCAGTAATAACTAGATGGATGCTGTCTACATGTACGTATGTTTTGGTGGGCTGGAGCATCAGCACGGAGTCTTTATTGGTAAAACACTGCTTAAGGGCTTTATTTAGTAGCACTTTTTGGAGACTGGAACAGCAGCATCAAATCTCTGTCTATGGATACCTGCATGTGGTTATTATCTAGCAGGAAATAGGTGGTCTGGTTCAGTATACAACAGCAGCTCAGCTGACAGCACTCATATCTTAATTAAAGGAGCCAAGTTCTGTTCCTACTCCCAGCACACCTGTTGAAATACCATTGATGGTGTTACAGTGATGGCCGTGAAACACTGAGTAGGTCTCCTGTACTCTGTTTAACGTTTTTACTGTGTTTCTGTCTGTCCAGGGCAATTAATGAAATTAATAGTAATGATCACGAAAGTGTGGGTGGTTTAGGGTTTTGGTTGGGTGGTTGGGTTGGTTTTTTTTAATAAATACACAAACTCTGCGTAGGAGTTCTTAGTAGAGGGCATGTTTAATAAACTACACTTGATGCATAATATGATAGCATGTCATGTTTCACCAGTATACCAATAATATCTTCTGCATTACAGTGTAGATATTTTGGGATGTGGGGTATGAAAGGTCTTGTAACTGAAGCCTAATCTTTTCCACAGAGAATTGCGCCCTTACTGTCAGTCTCATTCAAACATATACATTTTAGTCATCTTCCGTAAGTTGGGAACCCCAGATTTGTTACATTCCCATTGTGTAATTTCCTCATTCAACCTGCTGCACTGGTAATCGTTTAAAGACAATATAAATGGTCTCAATAATTTGACAGGGTGCTAGCCTAACAAAGTTGTGCAGTTTACAATTTCAACCACAAGAGACAGGTATAAGTGAAGGATTGGGAGGGGGATGACCCAACCCTGCCTAATCATTAAAGTTTTAATACTAACATTGTACCATTGGACATAAAACATTAAAGGAATAATATTCAATGTCCAGCTTTTAAACCTGTGCCTGCAATTTTCCTTGCTGGGTTTGTATTAATTGAAATTATTTAACTTTTGTTTCAGACCTTCAGTGGATATGGTCTAGCACAAATAGGTAGCGACCCTACTTCTAAACACTCATTTAAATCAAAATCATCTGGTTTCTTTAATCTGCCCACTTGTAATTTTATGATAATATCCTTGAAGCTTTCTGTTTCTGTATTCCTTCATCTGGAATTCACTTCCTTTCAATATTTATAATACTTAAGTTACATTAAATGTTAAATGTGTTCTTCTAAGACCTGTTTAACCACACTGGAAGTGTTCTTCTGGAAACAGTTCTTTTGAAAGGAAGAACTACTTAGATTGAGTAAAGGTTATCAAAATGGACCAATAAGACAAGGGAGAAATAGACCATTAAAATCCAGAAGGTCAGTCTGGGGCGGAGACTGGAGCTGTATCTGCACGGCATTGGCATACTTACCGTAATAAAATGATGATGGGGAACAGCCTTGCAAAATTGTTATCAGATGAGCTTCCATTTCCACCAGAGAGTTTGTGCATGGGTCTTCTGAGAAATACCTTTTTAAATCTATAGAGATATCATTGTTAAATCTGTGGAGATAACTAAAAGGTATCTAAAACAATTTGACTAATTGTTGAATCTTTTTGGTTTTTTTAATAAGCACTGTAAAAAGCAAAATATAAAAAAGGTCATCCTCTACAATTACATGCAGCCAAATATGAAAATAAGTGAGCTGGGGTACATGCAGACAATCCTGTACACTTCAGCTAGTTCTCTAAAACATATGTGAAGTTCTTAACATTGCTAATGCTTTAAAATCAAGCTGAGATTCTCACCAAAAATTCAAGAAAGATTTGGCTACAGATTGCTTCTAAAATTGGCTAAGGCTTCACAGTAATACTGATTTCTTTCTACATTGTAGTCTAAAACAGCCGTCACTTCATGAGCCAATCCTGCATGCCAGAGTGCACAAAAATAGAAATTAATAGTGTCTGCTAAGTATCCTGCACTATGATGGCAAGATGGAAGAGGATGATGACTTTGAAACTTTCAAAGTGACTTAAGAACCGATAACTTGATTAATGCTGATGCTGGTTGAATTCTTAACAATTCTTTTCTGGCTATCTCCCTTTTTCTTCGAGTCATTCTTGATGAATTGCGTGAAAAATTCTTACTTACCCATCTGTGTAAAGCCCTATGAAAGCAAAATCCAATTAACTTTATGGAAAATCTGTTATAAACCCACAAAAACAAAGGAACCAAAAACTCAATCTGAGGACTGCATCTGATTCTCCGTCCTTAGCATGCTGCAACGTGTCTAGAGATTACAGCACATATGGTCTGTAAAATCACCCGCCATTTCAATACGTCTGAAATATATAGTAGTACATGTAGCATCACAAGTTACAAATGAGGCAGAAGAATGGATGTTAGCGCTAAACCTACAGAAATGCAGAATTATACAGTGCAGACTAAATACCTGCTCCTTCATTCTGACATTGCACCCTTCGTTCCTCTGTTGGGCTGAAGTGGAAATGTTCTCTAGGCAGCGCGTGCCTTAGGCACCAGATGTGCTGCACCACCAGGGCAGAGTCAAGGACAATGTGTGTGTTGGAGGAAAACTTCAGCAAGGAGACTCTGAAATGAGTCATACCAATGGCATTAAGTCTCTCAATTTCTTGCTATTCTTAAAAGCTTCTGTAATCTTTACCTTGAAGATCACTTTAGGTAGTTATCTGCGTGAGTAGTTTTGCAATACTATCATGAAATATGATATGCTATTATAACAGTTTAAAACAGTCATCAATATTTCAAGTAGAGAAATGTAAGGAGCTTCTCAAAATAGGTACTATTTACTGTACCTACTCAAACAGATGCCCTTCAATGGGAATTACAGAAGCACAGCAATATAAAAACACTATTCTGTTAATAACACGGATCACAATCACACTGATGTAAATCTGAAGACACCTCCACAGTCTTGTTTCCTGCACTGCATATTTGACAAACTAGAAGCCATTTAATCCTGGTCAGAGCTAAAAGAACCAGGTTTTGTCTCTCAACAGTTCAGCGACACTGCTGAAATTGTCTTTACCAACTTGTCTTTAACAACTCTTCAATTGTTCTTTAATATAAGTGGGAAAGGGATCCTGTTATTGATTGAGCTCCTTGCTTTTATCCAGCCTACCTTAAGCTTGAAATAGATCTCTCCTGTCATAGAAATAATAATAGAGCTTGCTCATAGTGGAGAAGGGGGTCCTAGGTGCTGTGAGAGTTTTTGTTGCTCACAAAATAAGTCAAATCTGTTTGTATAAGCAATGGCACCAATGCCAGCTTCCACACAGTGACAACCAGTCCTGCACAAATTGATGTGCCACCTTAATGCTACAGGATTGATTGAACATTTCCCTGCTGTTATTTTTTTTTGCTGTTGTCTTTCCTCAAGAGAACAGTGTTCCTAGCATGACCCCTTTTTCTTTGCACGTCAAGTGAAGGAAAATCACCCTTTGCTGTACTTGTGGGGACAGATATTGATCTTGGACACAGTGATGCAAACCAAAAGTAACTCCCTGGGAGCTGAAGGAATTGCTCCAAACATTGGCCTGTGAAACTGGGGTCAGACTCCAGCCACTGGCCTCGAAGCTTTATTTCTTGCATAATGAGGAGCAGTATATCTAATGCACCAGTGTTGCAAAGAGTGCTGAGCCATTTGGCAGAAGTGAAAATTTATTATTATTTATTATTGATGCTTATAACGCAAAACGTTGATGTATGTCACTGTCTCAATACATTTTCTTAATGGTCATATCTATACTAAATGTATTGATATTTCTGCAACACATTATGAGCAGTAATACCAACATTTAATTTTCATAAAAGCTTTTTTTTTTTTTTTTAAGGAAATCATATAAAGCCTCATCCCATAACTCAGCTACCACTTACTGTGCAACAGAAGTTTTATGCTCAGTTTGTGTCACTTCAACTCTTTTTAGAAAGTGCCAGATACGGACATAGCTAAACTCGGGACAAATCCCTTCAGCCCTGCCTGTAAATCTTTGTTTGGGTTGTATAATATATCCAAGGCGAAAAGGTGGATTAAACTTGAGCTGAGATAAACATCAAAAAGTTTGTGCATTGAAAAAATGAAAAAAATGGGGAGATAGAGGGGAGACTTAAGAAAAACTTATCAATTAATATGTTGTTCTAAAGACAGATGATGCTGTACAAAATAGTAGAAGCTATTTTCTCTAGAATTCAAATAAAAAAGGCAAGTTCTCATACCAGTCACTGGTGGCTGCCTGATTTACAAAAAATTGGAATGTGCAGCTCTTTCTTAGTAAAATGCCACAGCAGCTCAGTGCCACTGCGCTGAATTAGACTATGAGTACACTTTCTGAAAAAGGCTTGAAAAGAATTGCAAAATGTGTAACCAGACTTACAAAGAACCTTTAAAAATTTGAAGCATTGTGCTGATGTCTGCTGTCCAGTTAGGCTTTTTTCTCCCATGAATGGTTCATAGATATAGGAAGATTTTTCTCTATAGAAAAACTACAGAAATACAATCATTACTACCATCAATTGTCATTAATCCTTTGTAGGCAGTCAAGACACTTATAATAAAACCACGCAATCCAAAGAAAATTAAATATTTATTATTACTTAGATCTGTTTTCTGCAGATTCTTGCACTCATTGGAGGTTTAATATTCATAGGAAGCTTTGTAGGAATGCTTTTGTGGCAGCGAAGTGGGTTCCATTACTGCAATGAAGACAAAATAGTACTTCTTGTTAATGTGGGGGTTTTTTTCATTTTTTTTTTTTCTTTCAAATCTAGCTCCTTTTGATTTTAAATTATCTTGCTGATAAGCAGTTTTTACAGCTTATCAATTGTGGTATGCCATTGATCAACTAAGTTAGATGGTACTTTTCCTTCTTCCTGACTAGAAGACAGTTATTGTATTATTTTAAGAGAGAAATGATGACTGGGGATGGGTGAAAATGAGGAATAAATGGTGATCAGCCAGTGTCCATGGTCATAAAAAATTAATATATGGTTTTGTGGCCAAGTGAGAGCATTCACAGAGCTAACAGCAATTCCAGACAAGAGTTGTACAAATACAATGCTATTTAGAGAGGGACAGAAGGCTGTACAAAGCGAACAACCATTCACAGTTCAAACATTTTTTTTCTCAAACACTGTTAGTACAACATTTAACCAGCTTTGCACTTAAAAAGTAATTCAGTGCTGATGCTTTGCCTCTCAGAGGATGGAAAATACTTTTGCTGTCATTTGCCTGAGATGGTACTATTTCCTGGTGCTTTAAAGTAAATAATTTATTGTAGCTTGGGGCTTTCACTCTAAGACTTTTCATATATGATACACTACTTACCTTAGCATTCCTGTTTATATATTTACATTGCTCTCATCTCAGTGGTACTCAGGCTCCTATGTACCAACACGTCTTCCACTCCCTGCAGAGGAAGAGTATAAGTCATTAATGCTTCTGTATCCCTGATGATTTTATTAAATGAAGTTTAATTACTTCCATTGCTTTTGTATAACATAATCTAGTGCTCATTTACTCTATTATTAAAATTCAGAGAAATTAAAATAGGGTGCATTTGCATCAGTACACATTGAGCATGATGTAAGGCCAGGCGTAATTAATTTCCCTCTCTTACAGCTATGGAGATTGTTAATTCAAAAAAAAAAAAAAAAAGCCAATATGTAGGACTTGATTTTTATTTGCATTAAGGCTACTTCCTATCACTCTGGAGTTGTAAATCAGCATCTTGGTTAAAAGTGTTCCTATTTTTACTTTTGAGCACTGTTTACCAGAGTGCTGTTAAATGGTAAAATGTAATCCTGTAGCTAATTCTTTTTGCTGCAGGGGAAAAGAAATGAAACTATGTATTCAAAGTTAAATAACTGAACTACAGATCTAGCTCCTCTTATGAATGGTAAAAATTTCATCAGCTTCAGGAAGAGAAGGTGTGAGTCCTTCAGTCAGTGATTCCTAACTGTCTGAAGAACATAAGTAGTTCTACATAGGCACCCAGTCAGGTTCAGTCCTCTCCCCGCCCCTGCACCACAGCTTTTACCCCATCTGTGGCTTCCGTCCTTGTCGGCCCCAAGTCTGTCATCTCCCGGCTCTGGACGGGAGGTCCAGGAGCTCCACGCCTCTCCTGTGATGTGATCGTGCCTCACACATTGGGAACCACTGCCCCAAATGCCATCATTTGCAGAACTGCTTGGTTTAGGGAGTTTTAAGCTCTGTTTCACCGCTCCAAGTCTGACAGAAAACCAGTGACCTATTTTTTCACAGAAAGTGCTGAAAAAATTGTTCTTCTAAAAATGAGTTTCTTTAAAAGCTTCCTAAAATGGGAACCCCAAAACTGAGGAATACCCAAATCTTCAAGCGCTTTTTAAAATATATTGCTTGTGTAAGAGCATTTGCTAACAGAAATTAGACTGAATCTTTTAAATGAACCATCCGCTTTTGAAATATATCACTCCAGTAGCCTTCCCTGACCCTTTGCAAAGGATCATCCGCATGTGTTTGCTGAAGAATTTTTTGGTAGAGAAATGTTGTTGCATTTCTTATTTAATTCTTTACTGTTTCCACATGGTAGGATGTTAAGAGATTGCTTTTTCTGTCCCCTGTCAATAAGTGACCTGCCTTAACCAGGCACTCAGAAATAAATCATAACACTTGTCAGCATGTGCACCAACGATTGCTAAGGAGCTAACCACTCCGAGGCCATCTGTAGCAGCGCTTGCTGTTCATTTCACAGTACAAGGGTCAGTGCAGTTATGTCTTTGGAAGCGAATGTTACTCATGAAAAGTCAGAGACAGGGGGAGTAAAAGATAAATACTCCACCAGCTGTATCCATTTTGTTATTGCTTCCTGGTCATGAAATCAGAATGGGTATAGCAGTGCAGAATAGGGATGTAGCAGCCAAGATGGAGGTGGTCCAGAGGGAAGGAATTTGGGTAATTGTTTGGAAAGAGGCTTTAGCAAGTGTTTTGGGAGCATTCTGTTAGCCCCTGACAAAATCAAAAGTAAAGACTGAGTAAAGGTAGTCAAAAGAATCCAGGAACTTTCACCACTGATGTAAACTGTCGCTGTGGACTTTATTCCTGAGGAATTAAGATCCAGAAGTTGTAGATATCATACATCTGTCTCAAAGAGAAATTCTCTAGTTAACATAGTTTTCAAACCCAAAGACAGAGGCAATAGGGGAGCAAGAGCTCTCTTCCCTTTCACGCTGAGGAATTCCAAGGAGAAGAGGAGGAAGGAAAAAGGATACAGGGAAAACTTACCCTGGACGAATAAAAACACTTCTTGCATTCCTAGCGAAGGTCTAGTAAGCAAGGTACAAGTTAGCCACTAAGATCTCTGCTGAAGAGGTACAGCTTTACTGTGTTTGACTATTGTGTTTAAATTCTTAATTCTCAATCTTGGTTATCTCTGGAGTTACACTGGAATTCCTGGTTTATGCTTTGAATTCAGATTTTGGAAGAAGAAATAGGCATCATGCTTTAAACATTTTGCTTGCTGTACTAGAAATGCAGAGTTCGGACTACTTGCTCTTTGATTTTAGAAAATTGTGATATAATCCTAGGGCATTTGATGTAAAGAAATAAAAAAATAATAATTCGGGGGACCTTCCTGAAATATGATCAAATCAGGTCTATTTTGTTAACAAAATTTAGTCCATGGGCCTCTTAAACATCCTTCAGAACTGGATTAGAGCAGTGATATAAGTAATAGTGTACTGTGAGACTTAGCATGTGAGGGCTTTTGTAATGGATTGTTTTCAAAGATATGGATAACTGAACAAAATGGAAAGTTCCACTTGAGAGAATCAGCAGTTTTGTTGTTTCAGTCTAAGAAATATATTTTGAATTCCACAGATTTAGTTACCCTTAAATATGACTTGGGAGCCAAGATAAACAGTCTAAGAAATTGTTCTTGTGAAAAGTTGGTAATAAATTATATCAGTACTACTCCTTTTCTTCATGCTCCCGAACCTTGCTAAATGCTGCCTTCGGGCCAAGGAGGAGTATGCATAGTGTTAAAATTAGATTAATGTTGGATTAATAAAGCATTAATAGGGTAATAGCTTGAAGTTATTGATGGTAAATTTTAATTTGAGGAAATTCAAAAGACCAAAACAGAAATTAATTGTACCTCACCACTTGTTCAACAGACTTGGTAGTACCCGCATACCATAAAACATACATAAATAGAGTACGCTCAAAGGAAACCTATTGAAAGTGAACGGAATACAGTGGGTCTAGAGCCTGGGTCAAAGGCCATTGAAGTTTAAGGAAAGATTATAGAAGCTAATAATCCTTAGGTCATCTTTTCTCTCTCTGGCATATTTATGTATGTTCATGAGCATGTGTCTGAAAAGATATGCACTGGTAACTTACCCCTCTCAAGTCTGATGTGGGAAGTTGCAGGAAAAAAATACCATCATCACAAAGGAAAATTATAAATGTTTCTATATCATCATTACCTCTACTTTTTTTTAAAATCAAGTTTTATTCAGGGTATGCACTTGTTGAAAACAAATGAGTGTTTATTGGAAAAATACAGTAGAAAGATGTTAAGTAAGGCTATGGGAACATCATTTAAAGCAAGAAAATATTATAAGCACCTCTAGAAATGTTATCAGTATAAATTATGATGCTTGGTTGTGTTCTGTCCAATTTAAAAAAAAAAAATTTTATCAATAATCTTTTCCCAATAACAAAAGTTTCACATCAAAATTCCAAGATACTGTGTAAATTGAGGGAAAAAATATTTCTGTAACTTCTGCTATGTACAAAGCTTTCCCTGAGAGAAAGTAAAGTTATATGAACTATCTTGTCTGCATTTTTTTTTTCTTGCTGAAAATCATCAGTGGCTTTCACCATATCAGAATGTTTCTGTGGGTAATACAGTAGTGTCTTTCTGTCCAACTTTGATAGGCCACCAAATTTTCACTTTTTTGGTTCAAATAATATTGCAATCTTAACTTTTTTCATAATAAAATTAATATTCCTAAAAAGGAGGAGGCCATAGCTCCAGTTTTTAGTTATGAAATTATACCACTATATATACAGAGTAGCAGAATAATCTAGATGGTCATTTTTTATGTTAAAAATTCCATCCACACTCAGGAAATTAGTCTGTTTTTCATATGGAACATTTCACAACAAATCAAGTAAGCTTTGAGAAACACCTAAATGGAGTGGATGGGCAGTTACAGTCCCTAAACTCCACAGAATTTCCAACAATTAGTGACTGATTAGAACAGAGTTTCCAAGTACCTAATAGAAAGCTATTACACTGTCCCCTGAATCACCATGGCCTGAAGCAGTACATTAGAATGGACCATATTTCTCTTCTAGTATGGTAATTCTTGTCTGTATTAACAGAACAAAACAGCATGAGCAAATGTCAGGCAAGGGTCTCTCCAGGATCTAAGTGCAGAAATATCAAGGAAGCTGCACCGGTTTGCAACTACTAGGGATTTGATAGTGTATTCTTCTATGTCTTAAATGTTAATCACCTATATTTACCCTACTCCCATTTAAAAATTTGAGCTTCTAAAAAGGATGTGTTTTCTAGAAATGAAATGAGGAGCCCGAGCAATATTCCTCTGTTTTTTTTGTAATATAAAATTATTGCTGTTCACACTGATACAGAACCTATTAAGTGATACACGAGTATTGTTGCATTGCTTATAGTGTGGGAGCAATACCAGGGATTTCCACTATGAAACACATGCAAAAAAAAAATCATCTTGTTTTAGAAAAAACAATGAGGTCATGATCTTTTGCTTTTCTCTCAAAAGAAGGCACATTATAATTATTGATGGTAGGGCTGGTAAATCTTGGCAACAGACACATGAAGTTGAATGCTTTGCAATGTAGCAAGAGGAAATTGTTGCTAGGGACTACTTTTAGTAATTTCTAACACCAAGTAATTATTAGTTCATTCCTTCTATCTTGTGTGTCAGGAAGGGGAAGCATTACCTCATCACTTCAGAGCACTATGTCAGGATCTACCCCTATAGGGGTATGAACTATCCCTATTAGTGACAAGCAATGATCCTAGAAGTGTCATAGAGAGGAGAGTCATATCTGTCTAGGCAGTTATAATGGAATATGAGTTGCCACATTGATAACATGCATATAAGATTTTACTCAGGCCTTATCTAAAGGGAAAGGGTCCCCATTGTATGAACTTTTAGGTCCTTTAGCTGAACATCTTCACCTTATATCTTACTGCTTTGTAATGCCTTCAAAATTCAGGGTGTGATTCTCTCAGAAACACAAGCAGTATACAAGGTCAATGTACTGCCCTTGTGTGGCTAGATGCACCTCTGGCAAGAGGTGAAACATAGACCTTCAGGCTTCTCTGTTACAACTTGATACTGTCCTAGTCTTTTCTGAAAGGTCTAACAGTCTTTTCTTTCAGTAATTGAGAAGCACAATACAGGATCTGTTGCTTGTCACTGCTTGTTGGCCTCCTGCTACCTGCTACTGTCTAGGCTAGGTCTCCAGGGCAGCAAGTTAGCATTGTGCACTATTTTTCTAAAAGATATCTTAGCTGGTGTTGGGGCAGTTAGTTAAGTTGCTGGATTAACTATATCAGATTTTTGGTACAAGTAAAAACTCCTGGATTTTTTTTTTTTTTTTTTTTTTTGGTGAAAAGTGAAGACATTAGTAAGTATTTTTTCTTTGACTCCACACTGCTGAACAAATACAATACAGATGTCAACCTCAATGGCATCTCTGTCTAGCGTCATCAATATCTCTCAACTTGAACAGGCCAAGATTAGTGTGTTCATAGACTTTCACACATAATTCTAGAATGTATCTTGACCAGCTATTTGGTTTTGTTTCATTTAATTATGGCTGGCCATAACCTTAATTATGTTAATGTTGTTTTTCCTTCTTGACAGTTTTATGCACCTTTGCATGACCTGCAAATTTTCTCATTTTGAAATAAAGCATGTTTTTATAAATGCGTCTTCTTCACATTGTCAGAAAGAAATCAGTCTTGACAGGTCTTGAGGTGTGGGGGATTTGGGGGGTGGGGTGTCATTCACAGGCTAGTTAGAAGGTATCTGAAACTGTTTTCTGTTTTTGTGATCGTAACACGAGTTTGATTTGCTGCCTGGTATTAGATCTCTCCAGTTTCCTTCCTGTGGTGATTCTTTTCTATACATATGAATTTTCAAGGTGAATTGATATGTCAGACTCCAATGAAGTTTTGAAAGGTTATCCACTGGTGACATCAGTGTTTAAGCACGAGTTCATGGCAGGTAAATCTCTTAATTTGGGT
The DNA here is from genome assembly GCF_965183815.1 of Platalea leucorodia. Classification (NCBI taxonomy): domain Eukaryota; kingdom Metazoa; phylum Chordata; class Aves; order Pelecaniformes; family Threskiornithidae; genus Platalea; species Platalea leucorodia. Next base: position 27,833,223 of record NC_138826.1, read on the forward strand.
CTACTGGACTGCATGTGGGAGGTCTGCTTTTGGCATTTATATTTTGGAGTTTCCCTCCTTCCAGAAGCTATATTTCTCATCTTTTCTGGCCTTCATAGTTAATTGTGTCTCTGCAAAGATCCTATTGGCTTTTTAAGCCCTTTAACTTTCTCTTTACAATGAGAAATCTGGCACTTTCTCCTAGCTGTGTGACCCAAAGTAAATCCTGTATTCTGGCTTTACTCTGGTAATGACCCACTGTCATACACCAGATGGGGTAAGCAAAACCAGCAGTGCAAGCCCATTTTTCCTGACTCTTGTTCCTCAACTAGGAACTTGAAAGAGTTCAGGAGCAGCTACAGAGCACCCTTGACAGACTCCTTCCTCTTAGGATGGGAGTATCACATCAGTTCCTCACATTCTTCCTGCATTATGCTTTTGAGCATCGTGCCACACAAATCCAGCTAAGTGACCTCATCAAAGCAATTTATTGGGCTTTTAAAAACATTAATACAGCTGGCTCTGTCTCAGCTTTTCCCAGACTTGCCCCATTTCTTCTCTAGCAATTCAAAGGAACACACTGGCTGTCAGGATATTCATGTTTATCCAGAAATACCTCCCTGACACCTTTCTCTGTAGCCTCCAACCTGTATTACCAACATGTTAAATAAAGCTACTCAGTGTTATTAGGAGCTACCCTACATAAACTAGAACAGTCAAGACCTGAAGTTCTTCAGCTGCTAAATGGATCCTATTGATTCTACCCTTCAGAGTCCAAATACACATTTGGCTATCTGGCTTCCATGAAGAGGCAGTTTGACATTTTGCTGTGGTCAAGGGGCATGGGGAAGAAGACATGGCAGATATGTGAGCTTATGCAATTTCATGCTGTTGTGGTTTAATCCCAGTCGGCAACTAAGCACCACACAGCCACTCGCTCACCCTCCCCGCCCCTGTGGGATGAGGGGGAAATCGGGGGGGGGGGGGGGGGAAGTAAAACCCGTGGGTTGAGATAAAGACAATTTAATAGGACAGCAGAGGAAGAGAAAATAATAATAATGATAAAAGAACATACAAAACAAGCGATGCACAATGCAATTGCTCACCACCCGCTGACCGATGCCCAGCACGTCCCCACGCAGCGATCACTGCCCCCCGGCCAACTCCCACCGGCTTATATACTGAGCATGACATCATACGGTATGGAACAGCCCTTTGGCCAGGCTGGGTCAGCTGTCCTGGCTGTGCCCCCTCCCAGCTTCTTGTGCACCTGGCAGAGCAGGGGAAGCTGAAAAGTCCTGGACTAGTGTAAGCACTACTTAGCAACAACTAAAATATCAGTGTGTTATCAACATTATTTTCATCCTAAATCCAAAACACAGTGCTATACCAGCTACTAGGATGAAAAATTAACTCTATCCCAGCCAAAACCAGGACACATGCACACATTGGAGCTGCTGCTTGGATGCGTATAGTTGTCTTTTGAATGACTGTAGCCCTATCTCACATCTTCAGCATCTTGTCAGAGTACAGACTATTTCCCCAGGTCTTGGGCGCCTCAGGTAACAGCTAGCTCTACTTTTTGCAAAAGCTCCTTCAGCGATCATGACCAATAACAGAAGTTTTTGCAAGCATTTCACAGACATAAACCTATTAGGAGGATGTGTACTCATCTTGCAATGGTGAGCAATACAAAGACTCAAAGCAGAAGCTATGCTAGCTGTGAAATCGGAAGCAGTTTAGCTATTGATTTTGAGAGTAAGCTAATGTTTCTGGTTTTTTTTTAACAGTGGTTTATTGTGCTGTGAAGATATGTTAGCCTGCACATGTCTTTGTTATTGTGCAAGCTGAGTACATGTTGCACATACACCCTAGGTCAGGATCATCCAAAACATCTACTTTCCCTGCCAATTGACGAAGTAAAGAGAACATGCAACAGATCGTTAGGAAGGCACTGAAAGCAGAGGTGACTACCTACCTATTACCTTTGTTGCAGAGCCAAACCCAAGCAGAGAAATGCCATCAGTCAGCAGAAGCTCCACCAGTTCTCCCAACCTGAGGTAATAGAGAATCCAAGTCAATTTTCATTTTGTTTTCCTTGTAGCCTGCTGAGTCCCTGTGCCTAAGCTTTGGATTTGAGAGAGGAGTTGATTTTTTGCATTAGGATGCAAAAATGAGAGACTTCTAGAGGCATTAGAGAGCATGCTCCATCTCTGACAAACTCTTCTGTGTTGCAGTATAAGACCTTGTCCTTTCCCTTCTTCTCCAGGTTTTGGAAGAGAGAAAATCAAATCTGATTCTCTGAAAGAAAGTAACAGAAGACAAATTAACTGACTGTAATGTTAATGACATAAAAAAGTCTTCGCGTTCAAAGACTCTATTTATTCAGAATCCCCTGAAAGACAGAGAACAGCCTGTAACACCTCATGGGGCAAAAAGGAGTTAACAGCTTAGAAAATAATCTAACTATGCACAGAAAAAAGTTACTCTGAGAGCAAGAACCCCTGGGAGAATTCCTACAATTTATAAAACACCTAATAGTCTAAGAGAGATATTTTGTATTAGTGATTTATTAAATAGATTGCGGGTTTAAGGCAGGCATTATTTTTAGCCATACCTTTTATTTTAAAATTAAATTATTAGTTTTTTAATAACAAATATTCAAGACAAAACTGCTGTGTTTCATAAAATTTTAAAAAATTATTAGAACACATGATCAGAGCAGTAAGATAAAAGCCTTTGACTTACTATAATCCCCTCTTCCACAATCTCAGAGAAGTAAAATGATTTTCTCTCTCTAGGTACTTTGAAGGAAGATTGTATTACTTATATCTAACATTCATATACTTTCTAAGATTTCTAAGGAGATAGTGGATTCAGAAAGGGTTTGGAGGTCTTGGATTCAGTTTGAAAGTGCTACCAAGTCTACATGGCTGATGTGACAAATGAACCTGGATCTGGTCTCCAGTTTGCAGTAAGAGGGAAATGGTAATGGTATACTGATTCTAAGAAGAACAGATAGGACTACTCAGAAGAGCCTCTATGTATTTCAATTCCAGCTTTGTTATTTACTTGGACTGTCTGTTTCAATCTCTACATCTGAATAAGGATTGTACTCGTCCATCGTTTAAAATGCATGAGTATTTTTCAATGAAAGGGGTGCATAAAATATTTAGAGTCCTGTGTTTCCCCACCTGGTACAACTAGCACCATGGGGAGAATATTCTGGGACACAGTTTATTTTGTTTGTAACATTAAAATTGTCATTAGCTCAAAGTTCATAGCTCATAGTGTCATTCTGTGGCTCAATCATTAGTATTTATTCCAAAGAGAGGGGAGTCTTTCTTAAATCCTGTGTTAGCCTCTCTTCAGATTTCTTCAGGAAAGCTGCTGCTAAATACAGCTCCCTAGCCAACAGGCAGTTTCAGGTCTTACTTAATGTGTCAGTACCAAACCCAGTAATCTCTGATCTGGAACTGAATATCAGATGTTTCTTGAAAATCAAAATGCACAGTGAGCAGTATCTGTCCATGCTTACTGTAGCCGTTATCACTGGAAAGAACACCTCCTTCTAAATCGGTTAAGCCTGTCCTTCCACAGACAATAAACCAATCATGATTGGTAAGTAGGCGATGGCTTTCAAGGCATTCTTGTATTCAGTCTTGTAAAACTGTCCCCAGTAATTTTCCTGTTCTGCTTATCTTGCTTGCCTATAATGGAGTTGATGTGCTCTTTGTTTTTCTTTTCTTTTTGAGTAGGTGTTTTGTGTTTGCCACTTAACAGTTCTCTAGGGTCTGTTCTGAAATTATCAAAGTTTATAGCACACATTTTCAAATTAACATTCTTAAATATGCCCACAAAATCTGTTGCTGCTCCCCAAATGCATCTTTGTACATTAAACTGCACATTAACACATGTAAATACCCATTTGCATTCACAGAGAATGTACAAATAGATGCTCAACAAATTTTGCAAATATGTTCCACAAAAAGTTTGACAATTATTTAAGGCAAATGTTTTCTAATCTAATAGCATATGTGTGAGCAAAGCCAACAAGATCTCAGTGTACTTTCTGGATTGTTATGACACAGATGACTCTCAACGTTACCTGCTCAGAGAGGACCCTCTAAATTTAAATCTCTCCCTAACTTAAAATCTGGGTATGGATTTCAGCACTCCAGTGGCACTCTTTCTTTCCCTCCAACTATTTTTATATTTCAAGATCTGTTTATATGCAGGGCCTAAAACTACAGTAAGAACAAGCAGGAAGATTTCTCAAACAACCCTTGAATTAATAGGTATAAAGGATCTCTTTAATGCATGCTTATATTCAAGTGGCTTGTCAGGTCCCACACTCTATCCCAAAAATCCAAGGATTATGGTTTTTTTTCCATAGATTCAGGCTCTGCAGATTCCATTAAGTATCTAAAAACCAATCTGCTTTCTTTCTCTATTGGAAATTTTTACCAAAAATATTTATCAGTTCTGATCTCCATGAATAATTCCTTTGATGTGAAAAGCAGAACAGATTTCAGTTTGCAAAACTATACTTGTGATTTTTACATGGCACTATCTGTTATCATCCTAAGACTTTACTCTTAGGCCATTTGATTGAAAAAAAACAAAGAAAGAGACTTTGCATTTAACAAATGTATAATTTTTGCATTGTCACGTTTCAACTATTTTTCAATTTCATGTTCTTAGACATTCAACATATTTTTCTTAACGAAAAATAATCTTTAAGATGAGAGTGTATACTGTCTCACAGTACATTTAAAGTATTTTTTAAATACTAAATACCATTGGTGATGTTATGAAAGGGAAAGAAGTTGTTGGTCGATACGTTCTTCAGACATTCTCAGCAATTTCACGTTCTGACTATTCCAGCGTCATTGCCGGCAGCATTGATTTCCCCCTGAAGTAACAAACACTGTATATCAAAGTTGAGACTGTTGATCACTTTGATAGCAACCTTTTCAAACATTAAAAAAAAAAATCCTGCCCAGTAGAAACCTCCATCTTGTATCACTATTCCGTGCTAAGAAAAATAATATGTACACAGAGCGAGAAGGATTATTACACAGCAGTTCTGGGCTTCTTTCTGAAGGCCTCCCTTTTTCCGTATTGCACCTGTATTATAATATGAAGTTTACTTGCAAAATCCCAAAGGTTGCCAGGAATCTCTTTCAAAAAAACATTTATGCTTACATAGAATTTAGTGACTTTTATAAACACACTTCTTTTTCCTTTTCCTTTTCCTTTTCCTTTTCCTTTTCCTTTTCCTTTTCCTTTTCCTTTTCCTTTTCCTTTTCCTTTTCCTTTTCCTTTTCCTTTTCCTTTTCCTTTTCCTTCTTTAGTTGTGTCAGCTGACTTATCTTTTAGCTTCTGGCTCCCTTAGGACAAAAGAGTCAGATTAACACAGTCTATCTTTGTCAGGTAGACAAAGTCTACACCTTTTTGAATGTCTGGAAGGTACCTCATATTCAAAGTGTACCCACCAAACAGCAATAAAAAGTGCATAGCTGAATTTCTGACTTCAGTTTTGAACCAGAAATGGGCCTGAATTCCACAATCTGAATGCACTTCTGGAGTGCTGAGTTTAACTGTTTCATTTCAGCCCATTACAGAGAGATCGAGCTGTGGAGTTCAAATCCCAAACTGTGATCTTACTTTGAGCACCTGAAAAGTTCAGAGAAGAGTTTGGAGCAGACGCTTCTGCTCTAGTCACACATTGCATAAGCCCCAGCCTTGAAGCAGGATTCAATCAAGATTGACTGATCATACCTTGTGATGGCACAAAAGTTATTTAAGCTGGCTTCCCCCGCCCTTTCTTCCCGCCCTCCCCCCCAGTTTCTCAAAACTTAGCATGAACCTTCATAAAACAGAGTCCGAGTTTCTGGTTTGTCACAAAGCTTTGGAATCAGGCAAATTTCCCAGGGTTTGTGGTTTCATTCCAAACATTTCATAGAGCTTTAAATCATACCCAGGAGCCCTCTTCTATGTTTTACAGAGAACAAAAATCACAAATCTGGCTACTTATTGAAATTGTAACTATTTCATTCACCTATTGAGTACAGTATATTCATCATTTGCAGGCAGCAAACGAATACCTTAACAGATGGGAATTTATATTGTTTCCATGGTTACAATAATAAATACAATACTGATCTGCCTAGAGTAGCTCTTCTTTTTCAAAAAGGTCTTTAAATTACTTGCATTTTGCAGTGGATTTTAAACTTCTTTTTTATGATGATAATCTAGAAGCTATTTTTCTATTACAACAGTTTACACTAGACACTACAGTTGTTGCAAGACAAAGCAATTCCTTATTTCTTTAAAGCATATAATTAGTGGGGTGAGTAAAAATAATGCTGCATTCTGTGCTTATTCTAACCATCACTCTCCTGAAATATAGAGAAATTTTAAAACCAGTGGTAGAGATATGGCAGCAGTCTTGAATTTCACCTTTTTTATTCTTATCTGTGGGAATTGCAGAAGTGAATTAGCTCCAAGAATTGCTTGAATACTGAGAACAGAACTGATGAAAAATCAGTAGGTTCATTTGGAAGGGAAAAAAAAAATAAGTTTGTTTGTAGGATCTTTGAGACAGTGACTGTGTTGTTGCATGCATTTGAACAGTACCTCAAATAATGGCCATGTAGTAGGTACTTTAATCCATGAAGAAATACTGTCTGAAGCAGTAAAGTCATGTTTATTCACAAAACCATTGTTTCAAAATTGATAGGAAAAGATAGCTGAATAAATTGTATGTCCACATTATCCATTCTACAGACCATTCTAGGTGTCACCACTAAAATCTTTGCAATACATTTTGTTACCTAGTTGACCTAAAGGTAAACTTCTCTTGAATCTGCCTGTATTGTAATCAAGCTCTTTGCAACAGCCATTTTAGTGGAAATTATTTATTTCAGTATTCCTCTTACTAAAGAGTTTAAAGACTCTCTCTTTCTGAAGCAAGCCGAATTTCTTCATATGTATTTCTTCCCCTTGGAATCAAATGGAGATGCTGTTGACATACTCTGCAACATACACTGATTTGAGAAGGAATTTTGCTTCCTAAAGTAAATAAATACTGTACCCAGCTGAAATGAGAACAGACAGCTTTGGAAGTGAGAATTTCATGAGCTGCACTGAAATATGGCAGATTAGGAAAGGCACCAATACTCCTGGGAACCAGTGCTTTTAATGACCGGAAGCAGTCAGCAAGAACACTGAGCAAAGCTTGTATGTCCTAGTCAAGTCTTACTGTATCAAACTGAATCCCAGTTTTGGTTTGTAAATTCTCGTTTTTAATCCTCTTTTTGGTTGTCTGTAAAAAGCCATTTGGGCATCTTTTTATTGAAAAAACTAGCTAGATTTGGAGGCTGGGGGAAGGAGGAGCAGAGACTGGGAGCTGATGCTAGACACTGATTTTACTGAGACAGCCTGGCCCGATGCATTGCTTATGAAAGACTCAGTAATTATTCTATTGGGTTGCTTCCCCAGGCTCAGGATTCAAATTATGCAGGCTGAATATGTGGCAAAACAGGATTTAAAAATACATTTAAGGCAAGATGCTGTCTGGGCTGAATACAGACCCACTGCAACTTGCCAGAAAAACAGCCAGCCAGAGCAGAGTATTCAAGAGGGAGTCTGTCTGGATTTAAGTGTTGACCAGGCTTTGGGCTCATATATCAGCTGAAGGGCTGCAGAGAGAAGCAGCATGTCTCAGGCATCCTTTTTGTTTTGTAAAGATTAGTAACTCCCTAGCGTTCTCTTCAGTGTTAAGATAACTGTGCTTAAGAAATTACTTGGCTACACTTGTTTTCCTAGCCTGTCTTCCGCATTGACTTTGAGTAATCTTTTCAAACAAGACATGAAATTCAGAGGGAATATATCTTAAGCAGCCAGGTGCTTGAAGGAATAAAGTCCTCGCTGATGACCTGAGGCAGCAACAAGGGAGGGCAGTGCTCCAGGAGAGAGCAGCGGGCACTGCTATGGCCACCCCTTGGCATGCACCTGCCAAGAGCCACGTCCCAGCCCTGCCCAGGTTTGGGTGGGTGTAGGAGCACTGGAATCTCAGTGCAGGGATTTACTCAGAGAGGTCAGTGTCTCCCTGGAACAGGCTTGCACCACGTTTTGTCACCTGCTGTGTGTGAATGATGCCCAGAAGTACAATGGAAAACTCTTGGTAGAGGACTATGATCCTGTGAATCAACCATGAGTCACAATCTCAAACTACAAAAAGAAAAATTGCAGTAAAGGATTTGGTAATGCTGTATGTGAAAGCAGCTAAAATGCTTAGTCCTTTACACACATGAATGCTGTCTATCAATGGTATTGATACTAACACCAGTAACTAAGGTTGTTTTTAAGCAGAGATCAAGGAAGAAGCAGAATTCTTGGATGCACGAGGCTCAAACGCTACAATGGAAAAAGATAACGGCAGTTGCTCTCCTGGCAACGTTTTACTAAGCCTTTGCAACTTAATAAAGGCCAGGGCAAAGATTCTTACTCATCCTTCTGAGAGTCTGTTGTTTCACACAGTGTAATGGTGCTCAGTTCCTCAGAACTGGGTGCATTTCCGGATCTTATTCTTTAAAATGCATCGTTCATCCTTGAGAGACCACAACCTTCAAGGTAGCTTGCAGCATTCAGCCTGCCTCAGAGTCTGCTCTTATAGTGCAGGCAGAAGTAACCAAATTTGAGTGGCTCTGCTTCTGGTAAACAACTGTGTTCTTGCTTGGTTTGGTTTGGTTTTAACTCAAAGATGTAATCAAAAAAAGCCCCAAGGACATCAGGAATCACTGAAGAAACCAAAACAGTGACTTGTTAGCTGAAGAATTAACCCTGTATAACAAGTTCTTTTAGGAAGTCTATAACAAGATATTACTTCTGAATGAATGTGTTCTTGATTAGCAGAATACCCCATAATCACAGGAAAGTTAGTGGGACACATGGTTTTAGCCTTTCTCCTAGAGTCTCTTTTTAAGCACCTGATATAATTCTCTGAAAGCATGCAAGATAAGAAATAATCAAAACAATTACATGGGAGCCATTAAAAATCTTTCTCAGGAACACTGCTAACTTTTTATATTGATTCCAGAAAGGTCATTATAATTTGGGGATGAGGGAGTGGAAGAGCAGGGAGTAGGTAGGTAATTTTACTAGGAAACCAGCTGTGTTTTGCTGTTTAGTATGAAAATATGTGCAAAACATGTTAATGTCTTGATCACGAGGCAAGTTTCAAAGGTAACCAGTGCCAGTTAGCATTGATCGTTTTAGAATTAGTATTCTGAAATATAAGTGTAAACAGGCGTTATAACAATTCGGTAAATTTGGAAGTCTTTTTAGTTGGTACATAACTTTACATCCTTGACTACTAGAATTAATAAGGTCAGGGTTTCAGACTTGGTCTGTAATACACTTTGTAGCATACAGTTTGGAAGACATAAATGTAAGCCTTCCACTTTTACACATTTATATCTTATTCTCATACTATTGAAAAGGTAATCACTTTTTATCTGTCCTTTTTTTTTAATATCAGTTTTATTATTATTTATATGTATATATATAAACTGTTTGTATTTTCCTAATGGTGAATTTGCAGTTCAGAAGAAAAGGAGTTAGGAGAACTAGAAAACTTTGCTAAAATAGGTTTTGATGTAGCTCAATAAAAACCAATTTTCAGTAGGGCTCAAGGTTTGTAGTAGGCTCAGAGCCCAGCCATCACAAGGGCTCAACAATCAATATTTTGTACTGCTAGTCTGTTTAGAGGCTTTGAGAGGCAAAAATCAAGTCTTATGTGACTGATCTTTATACTGCCTACATATGGAGGGAAAACCACTGAAAATGCATAAACATTAGCCTAGCTTTACCATGCGATGGGCTCGTGTCCTTTTTTCCACTGAACATGGTCCAAGCATAAGTTATATGGCTCTTGATTTCATTTTCTCTCTAACTTTTCTAATGCCTCTTTGGCTGACTAAAATACCCTAAAGTACTAAATCTTGTTGACCTCAGTTACATACACTGGTGAAGGGAGATGAAGCGGACAGTGGACTTTTGTACTAAGGAAAATGAAGGATACTGTTCCTTCACTCAGTGATCTTTCCTGAACTGTTGCTGTCTTCCAGAATATAGTGTCAACATCTGTAAAGTATTGCAAGCTGATAATTGATGGGTGGGACAAGTGCTGATGAGCCAGTCCCAAGCTGCAAATCAAGAGCCTGTTTCCTATAGCAAGAATCAAATACGGTAAAACAGTGCTTCATTCAGCTTTGACATCAATGCTTTCATTTCCAGCACCACCCAAATAACATCCTTATTCGGTAAACCCTGGGTAAACTAAGTCCAGAATAACACAAAGTAGTTTTCCTCATTTTTCTTTTAAAGAATAATATATGCTTTGATGACTTGGAAGAAAAGCTAAACATTCTTTTTCTTAAGCTACTTATTTCTAAAATCATAATCCCTCTCCAATGGATATTTTCACACTATGGTAGACTTTGCTCCTTTGGCACTTCTTTTTTATGTGGAGTCTAGATCAGGGACAGATAGGGATAGTTTAAATGTGTTTCACAAGATAGGACATAGCTAGGCTCAGATACTTCAATCTGCATTTAAAAAAAAAAAAAAAGAAAAACAAGAAGCAAAACCCTCTGGGAACTCAGGAAGTCATGCTTCGATGACAGGTTCTTCTTCTTTCCCTTCTCCTGTGGATGTAGGTGTGTTATTCTTAGTAGGACACAGAGACTATGTGATTTAACTAGTTTTCTGTGTTTAACGCTGTGCAGTAAGATGCAGTTTCAAACTAGATGATGTTTGGTGCATCAGGCCAATAACCAACACAACAGCAACGACTGTCCACACTGCTGTTTCATCACAGCTCAGCTGCGTTGGAAAGGAAATCCTGAGAGTGGGAAGTAGCTGGGCCTCTGGGTAATTCTGCTTTTATCTTTCTTCCATTCTGAAGATTTGCTTTGCAGAAAATATTTTGCTCTACTTAGTATTTTCTCCTCAATATACGAGAAAGACTTCTCTCAAAAGAAACATGATAATAGGGATGTGGAGGAGTTCAGTGCACTGTGTACAGAGATTAGATGCTGCCGACCAGGGATGGTGGAGTCAACACTCCCTAGACAGTCTTGTGCATTTTACATTTGCAAAGTGAGAGCAATTTATTCCCTTGAAATGGAGGAAGCTTTTTGTTTTGAATAAAAGCAGTCCTTTGAGTATAGTCCTATGTATCTTTCTGCGGGCACAGCAGGATGACCCATGGAAAGAGCCACATCTACTGTTCCTTAACATAAACATTACTCTTGTTACCTAAATTACCATCTATTTGATCTCACTGATGGAATGAAGTAACAAAAGTCCCATTTCATGGCTCCTAAGATGGATTTTTTTCTCAGTGACAAAGGTGGCTTGAAGTTCACCTAACAGGAATGTTCTGTAAGGTTTTATCAGTCTCTACTGTCACCACTGATGAGTTACTCCCTTGACTAATTCATCAAGGCAGCAAACTTGGATAAGTTCTCACACAATTGTTTCTTTAAAGTACAAAATATACCTAATATTAAGAAAAAACAAGTACATAATTTTTCAGTATATCAGTTTTAATTTTGATAATCAAATAAATGTGATGGCTGCTGAAGCAGCACACAGAAGTAATTCTCATTTAATTTAGATGGGGTGGGGATGGAGGGTACTCCTGTAAGCAATCTGTGGTTTCCATGTGGGAAGCACATCTTTTTATTCAAGCCCGTGATGTTTAACCGTACACCTGTCAACTTTCCTTTAAAACACTCCAATTGTGCCATTTTGGTTGCAGTCCTGAAAGTGGGTGGTTGTGACTCTCCCTGTTCTGAGCAGAGCCCAGAGCAGTCATATCAGCATTAGGTAATGACACCCTAGAGCTGACAGGCTTCCAAAATCTTTTTTGTCTCACAACTGGTACAAATCTTCATAATTGATTTGGATTGTGGGGCTGGTAATACAGCACTGAGTGGCAATTAATGCTAACATTTTAGTTTCATTTCATTCTGTCAAATACACTTGACACTCTTTTTATGTGCAAGATTGTCAGGTATAAAGCCATGTGTCTCATTATATGCCTATTTGTCACCTCCCTTCAGATCACTGCCACAAGTGATGCAGGTAAAGCCTCCCCTACTCTTAATTCTTTTAACTCACTGGTTTTGCAAGGAGAATTTATAAAAGATGTGCCTATAGATTCCTGTAGATTAGATCAGATCAATTGCCACCACTGCCTCGTTAGAAGTAAACACAGAAAAAAAATTTATGCTTCCATTTAACATACAAATAATTTTTTAAAAAGGCCTAAATAATGACATTTTCTTTGTTACAGTGCCATTTGGAAACAGAAATAGATTTAATTGTGAATTATGTATGCTTCTGCTGTTTTAAAACTCAGCAAAGTTATGTCTGTGCAAATCAAGGCTGGCATGGGTACCTGGAATCCCAGCAAAGTCCAGCGAGCCAAGCCTCCCGTACCAGCAGTGCCAGCAGATGTGCCGCAGTACAGTTTACATTTTCCTCGTCTGTTTTTAAGTTAGGCTGAGATTCTTTTGGCATCACATTAAACATATTCACAGAACGTCAATTTAATAAAAAATTATCATAGAAATTTATCATCTTTCAGCTATTCCTTTATTTAGAGAATGTATATTCTGTTTGATTAAGATTTGGTCTTCGTGGCCCAGGATGCACTATAAGGTTTCAGTTTTAGGGCTGCTGGATAGATACTGTAATCATTTGATCACTGTGAAACTACTGGTTGTTTACTCACTGTGAAACTACTGATTCTCTAGCAAGTGTTTCCAATTTGTGGCAAAAAAATTCATGGTCTATTCAGTGTGTTAATATATGTGTTGTCTTTGCTCTATTTGCCAGTGCAGGGAATTTTTATGCATATGGTAAAAAATACTGCTCTCGGTATCTGCTCATCTTATACACATCAACTTGCGGACAGATCAGTGTCAAATAGGACATGACAGTTTCAAAGAGTACTTAAAAGGTAAACCTGTGACATGACAAGTAATGTAAGAATGCCTGATCCAAAAGGGATCACAAAATGCCTCTAACAAGTGTACGAATCCCTGCCATCCAGATTTCTGTCTCTGCATAATAAGGGTTTGCACACAAGCTGGAAGGCAACTAACAGGATAAATCCCACCTCTGTTGGTAGCTTCATAGGTGTGGATCCAACAGAAAGCAGTGCTATTGCTTTACTGAGGAACTCCTTCAACCTCAGAGGAGACTGCGGTACTGCTAGAGGAGGGTCTCCTCCTTTTTTGACTACTCTAGGCCCAGTTTACTGAGTTTCAAAGAGAAGACGGGCAGGAGAGCTGCTTGGGACTGGGAAGCCTTTCCTCACACCATGCTTCTTCCTTTGAGTCATCATGCGGGCTGGGCCAGCAGGATTCATACTGCTGGTGAGCTTGGTGTTCAGGTGACTTATTAACCAAATAATCTAAATAGAGATGCCTGAACAAAGGAGAAAATAGCTATGAAGACTTCTCAAGACATTTCTATCTCAATTTTTAAAAGTTGAGCAAGTTTCAATAGGTTTCATCATCTATTCAACTGTGAAGTGCAGTCAGGATTGAGAGTGAGCTTTGGGATTCCTTATTCCCCTTTTTCTGTCTGTCCACCCATCAATTCCTCTATTATAAAAGAAGTGGTAAATTGAAAAAATTGAAAACCCACCATACCACATTGGAAAAATTGAAAATGTTGAAAAAGTACTGAAATTAAAGAAATAAAAGCCTTTTTCTTTTGTTGTTGTTGTTGTTGTTTACGGCCCAAAAGCTGTTCTTTGAAATATATTAGCTAGCACTATTGTCTTCTGCACTTTGAAAGCCTTCAAACTGCAAAAATATTAACTATGTGTTAAAGAGTTAATTAGGAGTTAATCTTGACCCATTGGCTAGGCAGTTTCAGCCTTTTGGTAATTAATAATTCTGTTTCCTCAGGATATGTGATTTCTCTCAGCTTTTCATCATAGCCTGGTTTGTGCCATGTTGCTTTTCAATGTCTTAAAAAAAAGAAAAAAAAAATATTTCTTTCACTGTTACTGAACAACTGAATGTTAGCAGTGGGATCGCTGAAGAGAGACCGTGAATACTAAGGTCATTGCTTTTTTTTGTATTCTATATTTGCCAGGGTTGTCTGTGCAGTATCTGACAAGGTGGTTGGTGTCGTGGCTTCATTACGACCTCTTAAAGTGTATCATGCAAGATGAATGAGTCTTTTGCAAATGTACACAGGCTGGGGGGGGGAATGAATTAATACATTATTACATAATTTTTAAGTCTCTCTAATCTCTTTCCTTTTTACGCAAGTTTAGCAATTTTACAAAATCCCATTTGAGCTAAATCATGTTAGAAGGAGCCTAATAACAGCTTTATTTCTTGGTATTAAATCATATTTCATTTAAAAAGCAAAAGCACCACAAAAACATCATTAAATAACATTGTGATGCAACTGTTTGGAACTCACCATGTCCTTTCTCTGTACCATGCAATTGGTACCTGCCTGTAGAACTACTGCAAAACAAAACAGATAATAGATGTTCAGAACATCAGTGTGTGTACATATCTATATGTGTACATATCTATGTATATATACACACTGATGTCATAAGCATATATACACATTTTGGTGTATTACTGTTATAGCATAATCCTCTTAAAAGCAAGATTCTTTTCCCAGATGATCTCCTGCTAGCATTTATCAGTTTTATTCTTTTAATGATTGATACTTTTTTCTATGAGGTGCTATTTGGTACATGGGACTTTATGGATGTAACAGTTTTATTAATTTGAAAGGTTTTCTCTGCACAATAAAATGGCTCAGTATGACAAAGGAAGTATCATAAATGAATTGATTTGTCACCTATCAGAATGTAATCCAGCAGTGATTTCATTATTGTGGTTATTTCCCTTCAATTATCTGCAAACCTAAAATGCTACATAATATCCTTGTATCAATTGACAAAGGAAAAAATGCAAATGTGACTGGCTTTCAGAAATAACCTTCAGATTATTGGTGCTTCATATTAATTTTTATTCCTTAAGGCACAATCTTCCTTGAGATAAACTAAATATTTAGCTGAGTATTTTAAGTGAGCTTGGTCTTCCAGGAAAACAACAGATAAGATGTCAAAAATTTTCAGTATTTGAATATGTAACACTGTTGTGATGGAGGGCTGCATGCATCCAACATGATATGATTTCTCTGTAGGACAGACTTCCTCATACCTATCGCTAGTGGGATCATAAAAGAGTTGTATAAACTACAAACTGTTCTTATCGCTGTGAGTATTTAGAAGGATATAGGATGAGTTTTTCAGCATACATGACTGGGGTTTTCAAAGGAGTAAGCCTGCAGAAATGACATAAAATCGAGATGTTAAATTCTCCCAGGTGTCTTCGAAAGCCCCAACGTAAAACTCTATGGCTTTATTCACATATTTACCCCTGAAATAGCTGTAGCTGTTTAAAAAGTTATTCTCTTTTCACCCATTGTGAAAAGGTAATTTAAGCAATCTTACTTTGTGCTGAGATGGACCTGGAACACTCATGTGTTGTGTAACCACAACCCAGCTATAGGGTGGTGATTTCTTGAACGATGAATTTTTAAACTTTGAAATCAAGCAAGTATTGTGAGATGCACTAAATTCTCTGAGATTCTGATTGCCTGAGTCTGGTGGAAAGTATGAGAAATGCTGTTGCTGGGGATGTTGCAGCTGATCTTTTTAAATAAAAGTAGCTGATTATACCCTATTAAATGAAATTTCTACCTCTCTGCACTGAATGTTGTGCTTCACATAATATTAGTTAGTGGCACTCCTCTAGGACTGCTTCATCTTCTGGTGGAAACTAATCCCAGGAGTGGTCATCAGGATCTGTAGCTTGTTTTGTATTGCAGTCATGCCTGGAGGTTGGGGACCAATTCTGCTGGGCACCTGCCCGACAACACACAATGAGTTTGTGGCTTCTTGTATGAGTATTGGAATAGACATTAAATGGACACAGCTTTCAGACAGTTTAAAGAATTATATAAATTCATACCCAAAGGGACATCATGGTGCTATATTTTGAATCCCTTTTACTATATCTCACTTGTTAGTGCATTAAGTTCCATTTAACCTGTTAGACATCCCTTAGCAAGACACCAAATATTGATTTATGGGCTTTGGAAACTTGAACATCTACCACATTCCCAGGTAAATCAATCCAATTGTTAATTATCTTGTAAGTTTAAAAGCTCTACTTTTTGTTAGTCAAAATTAGCCAGATTTCAGTTTCTAAAGGCTACCTTTCTGTATACCTGTAATGCATACTTGTATACTTCAGTCATTCTAGTATCTCTTTTCTGAATGGTTTCCAATGGTTTTCAGCATCCTTTTTGAAATGCAGATGCTGGGCCAACATGTCCAGCAGGTTGCCATACAGAGTACACCAGTATTTCAATAGAAGATAAATGGAAGTAGGTGGAGTTTACCCAGTTCTAGTCTGAGTAGTAGAGGAGGATTTATCCTGGTCACTTCTAGACTTCTGCCTGTTTAGGGGTTTCTTTAATCCAGAGAGTTGAGGAAGCATATTTTCTTCATTTTTCAGGTGATTTATAAAATTAGTTTCAAGCTATGAGAAAATTATAAGACCATGTCTCAGCACAATCCATGACTAAATGGACACAATTATGAGTTTTAAAATTGAATAGACAGAAACTGAACTAACTTCCTACCCCCGTGGTCCCAAGCCAGAGCACTCAGTGCAGGGAGGATATTCCTAATGGTATACAGAGCTTGAAATGCTGCAGGGGACCAGGGGGAATGGAGAGTTGTGTTTATTCCTTTTCCAGGGATGTAGCTTCACTGCCTTTCAGCAGCTATCTTAAACCTGAGACTAAAGGAGTGTCACAGAAGACAGTAAAGAAAAAAAATTTATCCCAAATTATGGTGACATAATTTGATATAAATTGATATCCCACATTTTAATCTTTAAAAGCATTGAAAATAACTAAAAGTAAATTAAATATCTCAAGTAAAATATGAGAAAGAAAGCATGAGCCATTCCTTGATTTGGTGTTTTCTTTGTGGTTAAGAAACAGGGTGGAAAATTATATAGGAGCACATAGCTACCAGAGCATTGCACTACAAATATAACATTTTATCAGACCAGTGGAATGCATGACATTTGAAGTCAGAAAGACAGGTGTATTCGTGTCATTTATTCTTTCTTCCTGGGCTTTGCTTTCACATACTGTGTGTGGTTACATTAAATTATTCATGTGCACTAATTCTAGGTTTCATTCATGGGTTTGCAAGATGAAGAGAGACAGACTCAAACATGGGAAAAATTACTACACCTGAAATGTATTCAAGGTGAACAAGTATTCCTGCTTTCTACCTTGACTGTTTCATTACCACCCTGACCCCTAATCACTAATATGGGTTTACAATATGTCTGGCATTAAAATAGGCTAATATGTGCAAAGCACATCAAATTAATTCTGTGGCAAGAAACTAGTGTCTCCAGTAGGCTGTGTTTGCATGGGGGGAGGTTACAAATGTACCTGCAGTAGGCTAGTATGTCTGAAAACTTACAACTAGTGAAAAAATTGGGAAAACATGAAAGTGACTGGAATTTTTCTAGTAACCTCAAAATGAGTTCATAACCAAACATTCAAAATTTTTGAAAAGGTTGATGATCATCTTCTGCTTAAATATTTCCATTTTTGCTATAAAGACAACTTCTCTCTGGTCACTCATTTTGCTTCTAGTTATGTAATATAATAGTGTGGATAGCAAATGGCACAAAAGGTTAAGATATATGCTGTATCTAAGTGATCATAGCTGATCAGGTCAGAATCACCTAACAACATAGCCCTTCTTTTTATCTTTTTTTCTTTTGTGTGTGGTTTGCATGTTTTTCTTTTATGTTACACAGCAAAGAATTAAGTGTTTTATGGAGAGAAAGAAATAGGATCTTTTATTTGTGTGATCTGGTATCACTGAGTTTACTTCATTTTCATAATAAGATCAAGCAATGTGAATTTCATGAAGGCAAAACTAGGAAAAAAATAAATTACATGAGTTAGCTTTGTCAGCATCTCAGCTAGAACAGTATCTTATTGCTCCCCTTCAACATAACTTTGGTATGCATATCTTTGCAGAGAAACTATCTGAAAATATCAACAGGAAGATCTGACATGTGAAGTCCAAGCCAAGATAAGTTTTCATTATGAAGGATAATAGTAGCACACTAGTGTCTCATTGTTACAGGCCATCAAAAAAACACAAATGTAGAAAGAACAAACTTAATATTGATTCATCCTTTATTCACTCACAACAGCATCAAGATGCAGTTCTGACCTCAGTTATGTCTCAATATAGCCAAATTAACTCAGCAAAATTACACCAATTTTAAGCCACAGTGGGATAAAACCCCCACCTTCGGTGTTTGTAACAGTAAATTCTAAGAAAAATCATTTCAAAGTACTTCATCCTCATCAATGTATTCTTCTTTTCATTTGTTTGAACAGTCATCTAACATGATCTTTTTTTCAGCTTTTAAAAGCAGTAAGGATTGGCTTATTTTTTCTGTTTATGGGACACATAATAGATCACACAAACAGGTAAAAGCAATAATGGAGAAAATAATGAAGAAGAAAAATAACACTCCCTGTGTCATTACATAATCAGTTGTGACATTCTTTGGTATTCGAGATGTTCAGTTTCTGCCTATGGAATGCAAAAGCTGCTCCAAAGAAATTAACGGGAACACTGACCAGCCGTTTGATAGGAGCAGCAAGTATCAAGAAAGCTGATTGCCTATAAACACGTCATATTTCATTCATTAGTACTTCGGATCTTAAGGAAATCCTGGTTCATGTAATGGGAAGTATCCAAGGTAAATTATCAGCTATCTACAGAAAAGTATGGCCTGCAAAAAAGTCTTTTCTAGGAAAAAAAACAACCAAACAAACAAAAAAACCCCACCCCCATGTAATATATTTGGCTTACATTGTTTTTCATTAAGCAGTGAGTAGTACAACAGAACGTTGAAACTTTTGAATAGAGATACAAAGTCTCGTTCAACTGATTAAAAAACCTTTGAGAGGGGTGAGAGTTAGCCCAACCTCCTATGGGAAAATTCTCCCCACATACTCAAATCTCATTGTTTTGAATTTCTGGGTATGTTTTGTATAAAAGTAGTTTGATTTAGATATCTCAAGAAACAAAATTCTCAAGAAACAAAAATCTCAAGAAACAAAATACCTTCCCTTCAATAAGACATAGAAATGGGTAATTATTATTTTTTTCTTCTTAACCATATGGTATTTGCTGAAACTATGATTTCAGGATAACTCATCCCATTTGGAGAATTTACATTGCACTTGCCAGAAGAATTTGGCTTTTAAAAAATTCTGTGGATGCATGCCAAAAAACAGAGATGGAAGGAATGACAGTGGTGTTATTCTCTCCCTTATGATGAATAAGTTACACAATGGGTTCCTGTCCCTGTTCTAGCTATTGCTAAAGAATTACCCAGAATATTTTATAATGTGTGTGTTTGCATCTTTTCTTAGTAGCTTGGTAGAATGTGATTCAGATGTTTGCTCTGGTTTATGTAGGTGCTGGGGTTTTATGCACGTCTCCCAAATCTCAAAGTGACTTGACTACCAGATTATAAGGGGAGTACCTGTCTTTTACTTCTTTTCTCATTAAATGAATATTTAAGAAATCTCCCTGTAGTGTTGGACAGCTTGAAAGGAAAATGCTAACAGCAATTAGAATATTTTATAATACATTAGTTACAATAAGTGTTTTGAAATGGATTTGTAAACTCAAGTCCTATTTAGAACTTCATCTAATCTGGGTTTCCAGCATCTTTGACTCATTTTCTACTTCTCCACGCACTTGGGGTACTGAGCCTAAGAAGAATTAGAACCCCTCATTCTACCTCTGTCTTGTGATTGCAGTGTAAAATTAGCCTTTCATTTTCATTTGTATTAATTAGATTAGGAATGTCTTTAAGAAAATAGAGCTTTTTTTTTTTTTTTTTCACAAAAAAATTATTTTGTGTCAAATGAAAGCAAAGGGGGGTTTTAATTCAAAGGAAAAAGTTCCTTTCTATTCAAAAGTAAACTCGGTGGTTGTCTTTACTAGTCCATCAGATCAAACTGCAAACCGAGATGCTTGCACAGTGGCAGTTAGGGGACGACGCTTAACCGCACCCTGTGCGGGGGCCAAGCGACCGTGTCGAGTTGCAGGTGTGAGTGGGGATGTGTAGGGAAGGCCAGAGGTCAGCCAAAGTCATGGTCACTGGGTGATAAATGTGCTCCTGAGCTGCAAGGCAGCCCGTATTTGTCTATGATCCTTGTCACAATCTCATGGTAAATTTACCACTGGTAGATTATAGTTTTTGGTGTCCTCCACTGTACAGTGAGCAAGTGTCACTACTGGCTCTCCTGTGAGGCAAGGGAGATAAGTGTTCATGATTAATGATGTGGACACTATCTAGCAGCAGGAGCCCATCAACCTGTGACAACTTTCTATTCCATGGGCATTAAACTCCTAAATGCTGTCACAGTCCTGCAATAGATTGTAACAGACAGCAGGGAACAAGGAACACGAAGGAGTTTCATAAACCTTTTCTTTTCCCTTAAGTAGATGAATTTTACTAGTAGTTATTTTTGCCTCCATTATTTTGTTAGACCCCAAAAAAAGTTTTGGAAAAAGGTCAGTTTCAGCTGTCTCCCAATCTATTTGGCAAATATCAATTCCCTTCTGGCTGTTCCTGCTGGAGTGTGATCATTACCATGCTTTCTGTTTGCTACTTTATTTGTTCGCGAACATGATCAACAAAGGCCAGCGCTGTTCTGCGATCAGGGCATTTATTAACACAATTGCTGCAAGAACATACAGCTTTGGTCCTGGCTAGGTTTGGTATAAACAGTGGCTAATTCTTTCTCTTCTGAAGTCTCAGAATTGGCAGATATTTTAAAAGACAGAATTTTTTTTCTTGCTTTCTACAGATGATCTTTTTAAATCAAACCGTGCTGGCAAAAAAAGAAAAGTGTGGAAACCACTTACAAAAAATCTTGAGGTGTTCGTGTACTTTGAACAAAATAACCAGAATTTGATCTGTAGTGATCACCCCAACAACTACACAGCATGAGGAAGCTTAAGGAGATAACCAAGTGACAATACCAAGAGGAGACTGTCTGAGCCTTGTCGGAAATCAGGAGCTGTGAGGGGGCTGAGGCCTGGCGACCCTGTCCCCTCTCTGCCTGCCTGCTTACAGCAGAGCTGCTGCTGCTCCAGGGCCACTTGCGGTGCCCGGCTGTGCCGGGCCACGGACAGGGGAAAGGTTGGGTGCTGCCAGGCAAGCAAAGGCTTCTGTGTCTGAGCATTGCCTGAGGAGCAAGACATGCTGGAGGGAGGGGAGAAAAGACAAGAAAGGGGAGGTTTTAGCATTCAGCAGAAGTCACTGACGGTGAAAGGGCAAGTTTGCTCTGCTCTGGGAAGGGAGGTTGTGAAGGACACGGGTCTCAGCTCTTTGAGTTCCCCTAGAGAGCTGCAGCTAGGTCTTGAAGATACAAAGAGCCTCAGTAAAGTGCCAGACACATGCAGCAAAATCTACAACCCCTTCCTCCTGGTCTAAAAGGCACCGAAGCCAGGGGATGCAGCATGGCTCCTGGGAGTGCTCCCTGCCCAGGGCACAGTTGTTTCTCCTCATGGTGCTTTCTTTGACCCGTGCCATCCTACACATTTCATTTCAAATCACACAGGTTATAGTCAGCAGTGCAGTGTTCTGTGAGAAAGAGTTAATCTCAAAATAACAACTTCTCACAACTGTGTTTAACAGATTCTTAGCTTCCCTAACTAAGAGTGCAGTAACCTGCAGTTAGAAAGCTGAATTTTCTTTTGAGTTATTGTTTCTCTTTTCCTCACACTCTACTTTTTTATTTATGTGGTACAGCTGTGGATGAGCACTGATACGGAGCATTATATTCTGTCTCAGGTGTGAAAAAACAGCTGCATGAGTTATGAACATGTCATCTTCACTCAAGTATATTGATACATCCCATATGTTATTGACTTATGAAATGAATACTGATTCTAAAGAAGAAACATAATAAATAAAATAATTCAGGAAGATCCTAGCTGTAAAGTTTGCAAATAAATTTGTACAATTTTTTCCAAAAATCAGGGAACAGAGTCCTATCTGCGATCTTGATATTTTAAGTGTAGGAGCCAGCTGCAAAGTTCAGATCCCCAATTCCTGCATTTCACATAGGCTTATATTCAGGGTTGTTCTACTGATGTGCTCCAGAATGTTCATTAAAATGCATTGTAGCAGAGAGAGAGGAGAGAAGGGAAGAGATCACATTCCTGTAGCTTGTCATGATTTTTCATACCTTCAGTAAAAAATTTCAAAGCAGATTCAGAGATCCCAGCACTGCAAAACATCTCTTTGGGCAGGAGCATAGTAAGACAGGCTGGCACTCTGTGAAGAAGTTAAGCATGGTATCTGACACATCGCCTACCACGGAGATAAGTAGCACAGGGCCCCTTTAGGAGTTGCACCTGCCAGGAGCTGCCCCAGCCTCTAATCATTTCCTTGATGTGTGAAAAGAAGTGTAAAAAAGAAAACTTTCTTCTGGTTTTGTGGCATCTCTGACTGGAAGAAACTGTTAGAGATATGTTCTCTGAGGCACAGAATCATTGTTTTGTACCCTGAGGCACTAAAACCCCAAAGACCCTGAAATTGTTCAAATACAATACGAACAAAAAAGCACCTGCTTTTGCCACCAGAACAATCCTGTGTTTGTGTATATTAAAACTGAAACAGGATCCTTAGATGCTGAGAATTCAAGGAGCTTTGTTTATATATTCGCCGTTATTCAAGAAGTCTTTGACAAAAGCAGGTTCTATTGGAGGTCTGAACAGAGGGTCGAACTTGCTCCAAGGGAAATCTTCTCTGACTGGAGTAATTCTCTTGCTGCTTCTGGAAGCAGGTATCATTGTTGCTTATTGCTATTTGGATATATTAGGACAATAATAATATTATACAAAATTTAGACATTGTGAGTTTCGAGTGTGCAGCACAGTAGATCTCTAACCCTAACTGGACCTTCTGGGGTTAGAGCCAGCAATAATATTGCCATAGTTTAGTAAGGAGGCATCCAGACTGGACTGTTATCAGTAACAAGAGTCCAGAAGGCTGAGAACTGTGGCCTGCCCACAACAGCTACCTTTATCAGCAAGAAAAGGGCTTTTAGGAACTTATCAGAGCTGTAATGTGTTAATTGCACCAGCCACAGGCCCTGGGTGACAGGTTTGTTACAGAGGGCACAGAGAGATGGGACATGGAGACTGGTTCTCACAGTAAAGGCAGCCAGTGTAAGAGCAGTGCTAGAAATTTGGAGGGAGAGACTGTGTGAGGGTGTTAAACCAGGAATTCCTTTGATTCTGTCAATCAGTTCCCAAAACAATGTATTTAAATTTCTAACAATGCAGAAGTGACTTGGGTGCTTTTGGGGGAGGGGAGGAAGCAAAGGCGAATTATATTCCTTCTGCCGCAGTGTAATTCCAGCCTCCTTTCACAGCTGTAAATCTCCCTCAGAAAGCTTTGAAAGTCTTTTTGAGTGTTAAAAGCTTGGGTGGTCAAGGTCAGGTGAGTTCCTTCCTCCCTCTTTCCCCAGACAATGAATACTTTTAAGAGGCCTACCCTTCTAGTTAGGTTTCGTTATCTGCACTTTTTATATCCCTCTCCCTACAGGAAACAAAGAAGCACATACAGCCAGCTAGGGGCTCCACTGGAGGACTGTATAATTCCTAACACAGATTTAAAAGGGAAAAATCCTTCTTTTCTCTTCTTGCATATTCCCAGAAGACATGATCAAAATCCAGTGATCTTATGTAGACGTAGATCCATTCACTCCTATATGTTACAATGTTATCTTCTGAGCCGTACCTGAGAATATTATGTTGCACAAAAAACAAGCACCAACAAATAGCTTCCAAAGGAATAAAATGCTCTGATCTTAAAATACTGAAAATCTTTCCTGGGCCATATTCAGATCCTGCTCCATCCACATGCAGAAACTACCGCATGTGACAATTCTACTTTTTACTCATATGTGTCCAGTTTTGAACACCTGCTTTGATTTGTGAAAGAATAGCACACACTGCTGCAGATAATAGGACACATTAGACATTTTGGCAGAGAGCAGCTTGAAAACACTGGCTTCTTCCAACAGAGATTTTAAAGGTACAGGGTGATGTTCAGAAAGGAAGTTATACCTTCCTTTCTCATTGGTTACCTTAAAGATCTCTCATATGCTTCTGTACAAATGCTGTAGATAGCTGTGTTTCTCAAAGATTAAACTACAGTCTGCAGTATATATGTCACATTAATTCCTTTGATTTTTTAAAATTCTTATCTCCCTATTATTGTCTTATATTGACAAAATTTCTGTACCTTTGAAAATGGAGGTCTGATTATCAGGACCCTTCCAAGTCAAGTCTTGAGATGCTTGTTCGTATTATGAAAAGGCTTAATCACAATTATCTGCCATGCTGAAGATGATTTGCTCTGATCTACACTTACCGGTCAGTTATGGTCATCATTATGTCAAGTCCAAATACAACAAAATTTCATAATGAAGGCAAGTGCACAGATAGTGAGTTTTAAGAAACAGAGTGCACCATTTGTTATATGTGTAAGAAAAAGTATATTATGGAACTGTGTGTACTGAGCATGTAGGAGATAGTAAAAGCTGTGAACGTTCAAACCATTTCTGTATTTTATAGCTAAATCCCCATTTAAGACAGAGGCTTTATTATCAGCAGACTGTTTTTAAGAGGTGCTGTTCTTTCAGTGGAGTCTAAAAAGCAGGTGCACTTGTGACTGCAGTAGGTATCTTCAAAAGGATGAACTTCCAGAAACTGCATGGGTTTCTGGACCTCTCAGAAAAGGCATCACAGCTTTTACAAGAGCTGGAACAGTGCCAGAACTACCTGTCTGTAGGATTAATTCTCAGCTCTACAGAGAGTCCTACCTTGTAAATCTAAACTGAATTAAGGACTGAATCCTAAATTCCTTTGGTTTCAGCAAGACTTTGGATCTAAATAACCCTATATATCAGGATTTTAGTGTTGGATAATCTAAGTTATTGGAGAATCTTGTCATTTATGGCATCATGCCAGAAACTGATCAAATCAAAACCTTCAACTTCTTACATAAATCTACAGAAGAGCCTTTTTTCCTCCTTTTTTCCGTTCCAGGAAAGAATCCAGAATATTTACAATATAGATAGTGTTGTTTATCCCAGTTCTTTCTTTAATTTTTCAGATGTCAAGATAGTTTTAACTGGGCCTTGCTTTTTTCTTTCTTTAAACCTCTGAAGCCTTCCCTCTCTTACTAAGAGCCCAGTTTCTGTATGGGTTGTGATAGTCAAGACAAACATCTGTTTCTTACAGAACATTATAAGCCAGGTTAATCATTTTGGAAGACTACATCTGGATTTCTGAATGCATGATGCTGGCGTACACATGTAACTCCCAACTGCAGAACTCCTCACTTACGGTTTGTGTTGTCTGTGTAATGAAGTTATAAGAATAAGGTCACCATTTCCATAGTTGAAGTCCCCCACTGTATGGATGCCTGGCAGAAGATAAATTTGAATAGATCACTTTCAGCACCTCCTGAAAATTAAGTGCTTCCGATAGAGAACAAAAAACCAGCAGCATCTAAATTGACATTTTGGGATGAGAGCAGGATGCTGAGTGAGAAAAAAGCATGGCATATATAAATGAGTGGGCTAGAAAAACTTTCTACATATTGTCTATGTTTATGTTTGCTCTTGTCTAAATTTAGATCTTTCTTATAATCCGGCTGCACAAACACATCTGGCCAGGCACAATTCCTGCTGTTCTGCTAGGTCTCATTACCTGCATTTATTAAAAACCATGTATATTATTGCTCTAAATTTACTCTGGCTTTAAATTGGACTGCTCATAGCAACTACTCTGTGTCCTAAACAGTATTTTAGTGAGTTTTAGTCCCAGGCTTAAAGTCAAGCACATATTTTGGTGTTTGAGTGACTCAGACAAAAAACACTATCTTCCTAAATCAAGGTCAATACTACAATATGATCTGTTCATATGATAACCATTCTGATGCCCAAAGCTTAGCCAGCCTCCTGGATTTGCTTGGTTTGACTCTGTGGCCGGTGGTACATGAAAAAGGAGTTATATGGCCAACAGCCACCTCATTTCCAGCATGGTGACCATGGCTGAGCGTAATATCTGTCACATGTAGAGCAGGGCCCAAGCTCCTGCCTCTGAACTGGCTGAGAGCCACCTTTCCCCCTTGCTTGCTTCTCCTCGCCCTGTAATCGATGCTCAGCTGGTGCTGTCAGCCCAGTGCGGTCACAGCATTCACCAGCTGGGTCTCCACCGCAAACTCTCCCAGCAATTTCCATCTTTGATTTCACTGGGAAACTGCCAACATCCTACTGTATTGTCAGTTCACTTCTAATTACTATAGGGTATTTGCAACTGAATACGGGCAGATATTTCTGCTGTGGGTGCACAAAATCTATAGAAAGCTTAAACCGTACAACGGGAAGGGAAATCCAGGTGCTATCCTGATCGTAGGAGGAAATTCCAAGTGTCAGCAAGGCTATTTGGGTGGGAGAAAATAATTATGGGGTTTGCTTGAGATTTTCCCTTTGTTTCTTGTAATTATTTTTTATTTATTCCTTTGAACTATTGAGATGTTGAAAGCAAAACCTGAATAATGTCCTTTCCTGTCATGCCCAGCAAGACAGTAGGAAAAGACATCACATTTTTAGGATAAAGAATAAGCATAGCAGCTCTTAAAGGCTGCTGTCAGGCTAGTAAGTAAACCACATGTTAACAGCTCTACTGCACTGCCAAAGACAAAATTCATCCACTTTCTAGTATGTGCTTTACACATGAGTCGGAGTGCAAATTCACCACTCATTGACAGTTGAAAAACAGGCTGGCATTTGCATAGGGTGAAGGAAGTATGGAAATTCTCAGTATGAACTCTCAGAACATTCTAAAACCAAATGCCCAGTTGCAGTAAAAATGTACATGGCCTAGGTGACCCTGGCCCTAGTGTTGTTAAAACTGTGTTTAAACATGTCAGGGAATACTTCTACCACTCCTTTTCCACCCCACATTTCTATCCCTAGCTCAAAGTGGGAAATGTAACCAGCAACTCCAAGTATAAAAAAATACCTGCCTGTTTCTACTGCTGGCAGTTTCTTTAGTCTGCATAGACAGAGTACTTCTCTCTGAAAAATCATGCCATAAATTGCACAGTCAGCTGTTGTGACTCTGTCCTTGCTGCCCATTTTCCCACTCCCTATCTGCCAGAGAAGATTCCCCTTTTCTGAAGCAGTGTAAAGAAACTCCTCTATTTCTACTAGGAATAAGAAACAGTAAATTCTTTAACTCTCTTGTATGGCTATTTAACAACCTCCATTAGCCAAAGTTTACTAAATAGCAATGCTGGCTTTCCCACATCCAATCATTCAAAACTTTGGAAAGAGACTGTTTCAGGAAATCTGTCCTGCTGCAGAGGAAGCCGGGTATTCAGCATCCCTTGGAGGGATTACAAACCCAAAAGATGCCTGCTTCATTCAAGAACATGGCTGTCAGTTGAGTGTTTGCTCATAAACGGAATGTGCACATGCAGACCTATGTTCTAAGACTCTTCAAGGGCTTAGGTTTTTCCACTGTAGCTGAAAACCTCCTCCACGAGTGTTGTGGTTTAACCCCAGCCAGCAACTAAGCACCACACAGCCACTCGCTCACTCCCCCCACCCCGGTGGGATGGGGGAGAGAACTGGAAGGGTAAAAGTCAGAAAACTTGTGGGTTAAGATAAGAACAGTTTAATAATTGAAGTAAAATAAAATAGAATAGTAGTAATAGTAGTAATAATAATAATAATAATATAATAATACAATAAAAATATACAAAGCAAGTGATACGCTATACAATTGCTTACCACCCGCTGATCACTGCCCAGCATGTCCTCACGCAGCGATCACTGCCCCCCAGCCAACTCCCCCCCAGTTTATATACTGAGCATGACATCACATGGTATGGGATAGCCCTTTGGCCAGGCTGGGTCAGCTGTCCTGGCTGTGCCCCCTCCCAGCTCCTTGTGCACCTGGCAGAGCAGGGGAAGCTGAAAAGTCCTTGGCTAGTGTAAGCACTGCTTGGCAACAACTACAACGTCAGTGTGTTATCAACATTATTCTCATACTAAATCCAAAACACAGAACTATACCAGCTACTAGGATGAAAAATTAACTCTACCCAGCTGAAACAAGAACAATGAGGTTTCTGTGTTATTTGTTTCTCTTTCTGTGTGTTAGGTAGTATCTAATAACTCACTGGACTGGTAACAAGGGGAAAAAAGTGGATCTTTGCATGACTGTTCATAAGTGACTAAGATTTCCAGCAAGGGAAGGAATGGATCTGTGGCTCCTGGGAGAGACCATGGACCAGAAACACAGCCAGAACCCATATGGGTAGAGGCAGCAGTTACCTTCTCTTTGTCCAAACATAACTGCTTTTTTGAGCATGCTCCAAAGGAGCTCAGAGGCACCAGGGCGTGCGCCTGGCCCTTCTGAATGCAAGCTTAGGATTGATGCAATTTTCTGTTGCACTCCAATCTGGTCCTGGAGGCTTTGCTTTCTACTTCATTCTCTCATTTGAGTCTCTATATTTAGTACAACTAAGAATTTCTGGATTATCCTTATCCTAGCCATGCATATTACATAATTGTGCCTGCACTTCTGTGACCTTTCTATGGCTTGTTACATTTATATATTTTTTTAATCTCTTTCATTGCTCAGTGCCCAGGTTGACAAATCAATTGTCTTTTTCAGAGTTATGTTTAAATGAGATGTGCAACACTTGATTGAAAAAATGTCTTCTGTAGTTTTGAAGTGAGATTCAATGCCAGAAATAAGTGAATGCTACAATTTCCTTGTCCTTCAAAATGCAATTGGAAAATTGTATGAAACTCCTTCCTTGCTCTCACTTGGAAGCTCCCAAAGAGGTGGTTTCACTTTCATGTCGACGAACTTTAGGAATAATACTCTGACCAAACGTTAAGTAATGGAGACGCTCTGGGTTAAAGTTACTCAGTCAGTTGCCAAAATATTTTTTGCTTTCCATTCCACATGACAGAAGCTTCTACTGCAACTACAATTTTAGGTAGTTGTAGTCATGCTGAACAACAACAAAAAAATAATAAAACAACAAACCAAAAACAGAATAGAAGAAAGAGCTCCCTGAAGAATCTCCACTGGGTTTTAAACAAATGAGAGCCTGTTTTATCATTTTGTTTTGCTTTGATGATAGGTGATTTCAAAGAAGGGATAGGAGTTCCTGGTAGAAAATGCAGGTAAAATAGATGTATCTAATAAAATTACTGAGTCTTTGCAATTTTTTTAAGCTGTTAATAATCCAAGATTCACAACTCATAAGTTTTTAAATTATTTCTCTGTGTGATATTTGTGTTTTCTGCTGGATTGATGTTTTGGTAAAAGGGATTTGTGAAACTGGTTATGTTTCTTCATCCGGAAAAACAAACGTTCTCTTTAATTCTTTTTAAAACTGCTACAAACATGCTAATCTATAAAGGTCCATTAGTCCTGAAAATTCCTATATTAAATTCTAAAGACTAAAATTTTTAACAATATTTCATCCAAGTTTCATGTCTGTACTGAAACCAAAAGTCAGATGTGCTTAATATGCTTATAGATTTCATAGTAAATGGCTCTCACAGCTCTGTTCTCAAACTTGGAGCGTTTAGAGCATATGTTTTTCAACTTGAGATGGGTTTTCTTTAATCTGGTGCTAAGGTGAAGTATCATGCAATAGCATTAACATTATGATTTACTGGACCCTGTTAAATCCAATTCATGATCTTACATATTTCCATTGCAGATCGGGTGTTTAGTTTCCTTTATAGCTCAATTTTCAAGCACCTTGAAGTACTGACAAAGCTAAACTACTTGCATACTTTAAATATAGGAACTTTACAAACTTTAAACATAATTTTTTATTTATTTTCATGATTACTTTGCCTAGATTGAGGAATGAACTTTAAAAATGAGACTGGAAAAGAGCTTCCCTTAAGATAATAATAAAGTCTTTAGGTCAGTTCTTTACGTGGCATGAAGAAACTTTCACTGACTATTTGGTGGTCTATGATTTTTAGTCTACTCCTTCAGGTTTGTCCATGAGAAAATTCCAGCAAAGTAAATCAAATAGTCTGTGTGAAACTACAAAGCTAGTGAGAAGCATTTTATCCGATTTCATTTGCCATGATGAAATTTAAGTTCAAATAAGATACAAAATGTGAAATATGTGTGATATTAGAGATTTTTTAAATACACTTTTAGTGTATTTATATATAATAAAAGCATTTATGTGCATTGCAAACCCCTTAATACAAAGTCTGCAAAGGTGACCATTTAAGTCAGATCAGCATCTGTCCTCCTCATCTCATCTCAAAATATGTGGTCAGAGGAGGTTCAGTATCCTCGGAAATTCTCGTTACACATTCGTGAATGAAGGAATGATACAGCTAATGGACCAGTGTTGGAATTAACATCTGTGGTTTAGAACAAGTCAGAGAGTTTCATCCCTGGAGCTAATTTCTTTGTTGAACATTTCCGTATGTTAATAATAGGAGTAATAGGAAGACTTAAATTGTTATGTGTAAAAAGTAAAATAAAAAATAAATGGAAAATAACACTGAATTTATGCTTTTTTCTTCCCAAAGAACAATAATACTTCTTTGTATGGTTCTAAGGTAAAAATGTTTTTTATCGAATGATTGTTTTCTCTTGTGACTCACAAAGAGAAAGTATGGGGGCTGTTATGAAAAAGCTCCGGGTCTATTAAATTTACATTCATACCAACGTTAGCATTAAAGACTTTGGGACTCATTCCTCATTTGCTACAATGCAAATATATACCATATTTTACAAACACTTCAAGGCTGTTTTCTATTGCCAGAACTGTGAAAAGTGCCCAGAGGGTAAACAAGAATCAACCATTAGCCTGTACCCAAAACCTCCAGCCTCCAGTCTGGATTAGGACCTTTGAGAAAATGTCTGTAACAAGTCCTTAAGATCACAATTTTTTCAATGTATTATTCAAAACTTGTATTACTATCAAATTGACAGGGCAAGAATGGCTGTTTCAGGGTTAGATGTGAAAGTGCCAGTACTTGCACCTCCTTTTCCATATTTGTAGGTAACTTTCTAAATTTTTGAGAGAGTCCTAACAGACTTTCTCATATTCTGTTTTATTATTCAACCGTACTTTCACTGATGGCTTGTAGAAATGACCAGTAAACCATTCAAGCCAGAACTGGTGGTTTGCGCCAGCAGGTTCTGACGTTACCTGTAAGTGCTGCAATTGAAGACAGTGCGCTTTGGTAATAAAAACCTGGGGAATTCTAAGCTTAATAATGAAGTGGGTCTAGGTCTACAAGAAATACAAAATATACCCTCCTTTACTCATGGATAGTGTTTTTATCATTTAAACTCTCCTAGGGCAGCAGAGTTCTCGAGTCCTGTTTTCCCATATGTCACTTGGCTGTGCCCATCCATGGTGTATGCAAGTCAGAATGAGCATAAATAGGTATTAGCATGTGCTGTGCTTCCCTCCTTGGAAGAATTATAAAGAACAAAGGCAGATACTGACTTGCCAAACAATTTGCTCATCGTGCTGTACCCAACTCTAACAGCCTTTCTCTGGGGTTATTTGATACTTCGGGAAACACCCAGATTCAAAATCTCTTGTTTCTGAGAAGAGTTGGGTTGGAGATGAGATCTCTAGGATCTCTACATCTGGCCATTGAAGATGGCATTTCAGCACTTGTGGTTAGTAATATTTGCTCATAGCGAGGATTAAAAGATTTAGAAAAACTGCCCAATACAAAGATAAACAAAAGGGTTGGGCGGATTATTTATTTATTTAGGGTTTTCTGTTTTCTTTTTTTAGTAGATTTTTATTAAGAAATCAAAGGAATTAAAGAAAACAAAAAACTAGGGTTAAAACATGGAGGTCTTACTTCAGCAAGTGCCTGATGAAAACAAAACGATATCCCAGCACAAAAAGCACATATTCATTTTGCAGTCAAACCTTCTGAATAATAAAAGCCATAGAACTTGACCAAATAATTGCAGTGAGATATTCTGTAAACTCTCTAGTTCCTGCAAAGTCCTGAATATTATGGAAGAAAGTAGCAGAAAACAGATGACA
This sequence comes from Platalea leucorodia, assembly GCF_965183815.1. Lineage (NCBI taxonomy): Eukaryota > Metazoa > Chordata > Aves > Pelecaniformes > Threskiornithidae > Platalea > Platalea leucorodia. Next base: position 27,865,571 of record NC_138826.1, read on the forward strand.
ACTCTGAGTCCTTCACATCTTGAAACAAACTCAGTTCCCACCTACTCTCCTACTCATTTCATTTTTCCCATGTGAAAGATGGAAGCCCCATCAGATGAGAATCGAACCACGATTTAGTGAGTGAGGTACCAAATAAGGAAAAGGGACTTCATTCCCGGCATTTTCTGTTGCTACGAACCTTCTCTTCAAGACTGCATCAGATGTGATGCAGAATATACCAGATAGGGCCCTTGTGAGAATAAAGGAATTGACTATTGCAAAGTGGTGCAATGGGAGCCATATATAAATACTAAGATAAATACAGATTTGATAAATTACTAGCAAAGGCACTGGAGGGAACAATACAAGATGATGCAGCAAGGCTTTTTCATCTCTAACTCTCATGACCCTGAGAGAAGACACTGCTTTCCAGAACTCTGCACCCGAGGCAAGATGTTTTAGTCATTTTATAAATAATTACCCCTTGAGACCTCTCAGATTCTAGGATAAGAGAATGTAGCTGTAGGTCTTCAAGTGTGCTGATATACGGATGTCCATTTCAGAATACAAATAGTTACGATAGGTCCGCATTTCCTAGCTTTGATTGTCAGTGCTAATATGTGTAAATGTACCGAGAAAGCATGGTATCTGTACAAACTTACCTTCTTGGCTGCACCTCATGCCCAGCACTGTGAGGGTTTACTCCTAAGGCTTCCAGCATGATGGAAGGAGAGACATGCAAGTCTTTCAGATTTGCACTGAAGAAAGCTCCTATAGAGCTGAGGATTTGTCCCAGCTGTCTGTGCTGAGCAGCCATTTACTTTAGCTCTACGTATACCAGCACCTAAAAGCTAATTTAAAATAAAGGATTTCAAGCAACTAGTGAAAGGACAATAGTCATTTTTGCTCCTGACATCCTTGTTTCTCAGAGCTGTTAAGCAAAGGGATAATTTGCTGCATAGGAAGTACAGTAAATAGAATACATTTTTACAAGAATGTGTTTATTAAGGAATACCTCTATAAGGATGCATAAATGCATGCACTCTCTGAGAAAATGCTATCTTATATGAGTTCTCACAATGGTTCATATTCACGTCTTGTTACTTAGCGCCTTCTTAAAGGTCTTTTTTGTATCTTCTACAAGGTGTTTTGTCTTGCATCACTTTGCCTGACAGAAATATTACTTACACTAAAATCCTTAATGTGAGATGCCCTATAAAGAAGTTGTTTCATTTAATAACATTCATTGTATTAGTTCCCCCTAAAGTAATCACTTTGATGAGAACACACTCTGTGTTCCTTTATTTGATCTGGGAATAAAATTATCTTGTCTTTACTTCAGCATCTCCCTCTTATTTTTTCTAGAATAAATAAACATGAAACTGTCACTGCAGAGCAGGCACTGCCTCTCCCTGTTGTAAGCCTTTTGATTTCTGCATTATGAGATTTTTTCTGCACAACGATCCTTTTAGAATATGCTTGAAGCACTATGTTTTTTTGCTTTCTTGTTTCCCATGTACATACATGAGTAATGATAGAGTTCCTGCTGTCCCAGTAGATTATGTGTCCTATCAAGTTTTCTGCCCTTCTCATAGAAGTGATCAGATTATTTATCATGAAGAAATTATTTAATGTATCAAGCACTAATTTTAGTGCAATTGTTATTATAGCAAACAAAGCCACCACTTGTGAGATTTGAGCCCTTTTATGCCAGTAAAACATACTGCAGCCCTCTGTTCCATGAAGTCTTACTTAAAGTGCTTGACTTATGCACTATTCACCTACATGGCCGTCACTAGCTGCTAAACCCTTGTTGTGTAGCCAGGCCCTCAGAGTTGTATCCTATACTTTGGTGAGGCCACAACTTCAGCTCTTCTGTGAGTCTTTGTAAGATGGAGGCTTCATTGCGAAATCTTTATGGTATGAGCTTTTCTTTTGAAGTGAGAAGACATTGAAGTATGTCTACTTTCTCATTAAGTAAAGGTTTGCATAATTAACATTTACCCAAGCATTTGGGTTAATCAAGTGCTGGGGGATGTTAACAATGATGATTGCACACTGTTTTTTCAGGCCAAAGAAACAGCCATTGTAGTCAGCCTTAGGCCACACGTAACTTCACCAAAACTTCTTTCAGTATAGAAGGAACATAGGCTGGAGAATAATGCTGATAACTTATATTACTACATATTTTTTTAATTATTATTAAACCACAAAACTATTCACGCTAAATCTTGTCACCTTCTCCAGAAGGTTAGGCTACTGCCTGCCACATTCACCGAGGGGCAGCAACATCCACTGTGTAAATATTGGAGTTCCTGGCCTAAAATGCAGTGGCTTCTTGGCAGTACTAGCTAAAAGACCACAAGTCAAAAAGAAAAAAAAATTAAATCCAAAAACTGTGGAAGAAATGTGTCTGTCACAGGCAGATTATTGTTATCTATTCTAGAGCATGGTGATATCACTTCGAATCCCAGGTCAGTATTACATCCACTCACCTCCATTTCTCTTTAACTGTGGACTTTCAAAAAAGCTGTAAACATGGATTACTGTTTGTGTATTATATACACTTAATGTCTTAAACTTCAGCCAAATTCTCTATTAGAAAAATAGAAATTCCTGGGTTTATTGACTACAAAAGAGTCTATCAAATCGTGAGATGTAAATGTTGTATGCTTTTAATTCCTTGGAAGCATCAGTAACAAACACCAATTTGCATGGTTACTGAAAGTCCAAACTGGTAATCTTTTTGAGACACCACCAGGGTTTCAGGGGATGTATTTAAATGAAATGTTACTATTTGCAGGTTTCCTTCTAGCTTAGAAGACAGCAAGCTCCTTTTCGCAATGTGTTATGTTCGTGACTGGAGAGTTCCAGGGGCTAATGAGGAGATATAAAATCACAGTGAACCCAGTGACCATTTCAAATCTAATCCAAGTAAGTATTGTTCATTTGATCTTTAATCTGGTATCTAATCGAAGTAGGTGGCATTCATTTAGTCTTTAATCTGGTAGCTATCTGATAAAGGCATATGAGAAATGAGTTGACTGTGTCACTGCAATTTGCCAGACAGTTGTAAGGAATCATCTTCCAAACTGATGTATTTATTTGGTAGCACCTGTGAAGAAGCTAGCCACTCAACAGGAACAGAAATCTTGTCACCATTAGTCAAAGGACTGACAGACTCCAAGGAAGAGAATAAATATGCTGGGTTTTTTTCTGGTTTTCTTGCCTAAAGAACAGCACTTCTTTGTTCAAATAACATCTGAGAGTTTAGTTAAGCAGTGGAAAGGAGGTGGCTTTATGGAGCAAAGAGAAATGCAGGTGCTAGACATCTTCAGAGAAGATGGAAATGCATTTATCACCCATGTACAGAGCACCCGAGGCCAATTTCAAACCCTGGGAAAAACAAAATACCAGAGCCTCTAGCACCTCTGCCTCCCCCTGGTTGTCGAGGAATACAGTGCAACTGTGAGGCTAAAAATAAGTGGGCCCTAAGATCAGGTTTTTCATTTATCATAAAAAGAACATTTAATTTTATTTACCTCTAGCTGATTTTCATCACTGGAGAGAGGATCACCACCAGGAAACAGTCAAGCATTCTTCTCACCCCATGTGAGACTTTGGTGTTTATTTCAGCTTGAATCTTTTGTTGCCATAATTCAGAGACCTGTATGTCCATCTCCTTCTTAAAACTGGAAAAGGAGGGTTCACGACTCAATATGTTTCTTTGGTGCCTTAAGGGGCTTTCATGACCCTGCCCTGTGCACTGCCAGGAGGGGTAGACCCTCTGCCCTGAGATTTGGTGCCTGAGCCCCATGCACCGTCACCAGAGCCCCACCGAAGCCAGACCGCCGCTGCCCCACACCGCGCTGCCGCACAGGGTGGCTTCACCCCAGCTGCAAACTTCCTGAGGACTGAAAATACAGCTAAGTATTGACAGCCCTCTTAGGCTTGTTAGCCCCAAATCATCCAAGTTTGGTGAGGGGACGGCTTTCTTTTTTTTTCTTTTCCTAATTCCCTTTAAGTTAGACAAACTGTAAGTGGATTAATATAAACAAAGAGCAAGCAGTCTGTGTAATATAAGAGCAAACATTATAGATTATGAGCTCAGGGACAGGGCTCAAAAGGCAGCAATTCAGCAGCCAGTCAGAATCACCAACTAAATTTTTCTTTACTTACTTTAGGGTTTTTAGTGCCCTCTGGAAGGACATCAACAAGATTTAGACACGAGTGTATCGCTACTGTAATGAACACTGACAAAAAAAATGAGAAACTGGAACTAGAAATGCATTTGCAATACTCCTTCTTTGGGAATTACTACCATAATTACACCAGTTTAGAAAGCAATACCTTTGCAAGTGCTTTTACCCCATCATGGATCACACTAGGGATTATAGCATTTTAATGACCTTGGTGGCTAAATTGTACAATATCTATAATAGTATGAAATCTAGGAGAATTTTTGGCCCCACTGAGGCCATAGAAAATCTCCTACTGACTTTGTTGGAGCCAGCAAAATCCATCCTAATTTTCCAGGTGTGACCAGCTCCAGTCACAAAATGGGCTTATATTTTCCTCATACTCGTAACATATGAGTGAACTGATACTTTTCATATACGTATACTACAAATGCCCTGAATTTTATTTCACGAAAGATGTTGTGACATGGAATACACCGTTTCTTCATGAAACGTGCACCTTTTAATAGCAGTTACTGAAAGGGTGATATATACATCCTTATTTCTCCTGTCACCAAATAAAATGAAATTCATAGACCTGCTCTTAGCTAACGTGATACACGTTTTATGGCTAAATAAGGCCTTGAAAATGAAAATCTTCTGCCCTTCTCATGAGGTATATAGATCCAAATTAAATGAGCAAGTTACATTAAGGCACCTGCAAACCTTGAAAAGGGTGTATTGGCTTGTTCATTCTTCCTACAGATAATAAACTCACCCATCAAATATCTTCTAGAAAGCAAGCCAAGGAAAGCAAATGTCGCCCTGCCTTAGCATCCTTTATATGTTTTCAGTTTTCTGAAATTGGGCATATCTTCTGGAGATATGACTATAAGAGATTGATAAATACCTTAGGATCAGTTTGCACATGAAAAGGTAATAATTGATCCCTGGCCACTCCATGAACCACCATTTAGTGTGTTGTGCAATTTCAGAAGTAGATCAGAATAAGTAGCTGAAAAATAAAAGGAGCTCACTTTCCTTCAGCTTTAGAAAATATATGTTGTGTTAGAAAAGGTGTTAACTGACAACATGTTTTAACTGACATGGCGATAAATATGACCAAGCACCAACGTTTTCTCCAGTGTGCAAACTGCCTTTGTAAGAGCCTGGAGAGATTCCCACTGGTCTCTGCCGGATTTGGCTTGAGCTCCTCTGCCAGCATTAGTTCGCGCCAGTGGAAGTAAATAGCCCCTTGGGGGTGATGCTGCTGCTGCTGCCGCTGCCACTGAGGTATTTATGTTTATAATAACTTGTTGGCTGGTGCAGAGATGGGAAGTCACAACCACAGCTCCTGCATGCAAAACTCCACACCATTGAACCTTACCAGAGCTCTTTGCAAGGATGGAAACGGTAAGAGCCATAAACATGGGGGCCTGGTCACCAAACACCTCCTGCACCCCGATGGCTACTTGCCATGCTTCTGGGAGTAGCTTCTGTCCCAGCGCTCTGCAGTGCCTGCTGGTGCCTCCCAGCAGGCAAAGCCGACCTCTTGGACCATGGCGTAACTGAGGGCATCAGAAGATCGCTGGATTTTTCTGACTTATAACAGAGTCAATAAAATGCACTTCTTATGAAGGAGCCTCCCTCACTATTCATAATTTCCAGCGGTTGTTCACACCATGTTATCATTCAACAATTCTTTCTCTAGCTTGGCTCCTAGGCACCTCCTGGCTAACAGAGCCCCGCACCATTTGAGGAGCTCTTCTTCTAGCCTCCAAAATTGCCACCAAATTTCTCTGTTCTTACTTTCAAATCAGGTAGAAAATAGGAGGGAAGCACAACTCCCTATCCACCACCTTGAAGGAAAAGAGGGCAGATTGGTCAGTGACCACATTTCATTAGTCAGGAAAGAAATGAGGCTATTCTCCTTCCCTTGCCAGACTCTGGCACTTGAAGAAAACTGAAATGAAAATAATACTGAAAGGGCTTTTGATAATGACACAGCACAAACTCATCACGTGCGCTCTTTTATCAGCACTTACAGACATTTGAGCACAGAGTGGAGCCCTGTAGAATTGGCTGGTTTTCACATTTTTAAGAATTGTTTTCTCACTCATTTCCTGTTTTCTTACCAGCAGGCCCAACCACATCCAGAACCTAGATAATAGATGTGTTGGTATCTCTGCCAGTTTTGTTTAAACTCCCTTTTCTACTCTTCAAACAAGCTTGGAGCTCCACTTATTCCCCTTCTGATACATAACTTAAGCAAAACTTGACTTGAGGCCAACAATATCTGAAAAAGGAGGCAGAAAGCTTGGGCAGAATAGGAAACAGGTAATTCTGCTGCTGTTGTAAGAGCTGGAACATAGACTTAGCATTTTCTAATAACTTTCTCCAGCTGCCAGTTACTTGTTCAAAATGAAACACATATACTGCAGGGGGAAGAAGGCTGATGTGTTTCTAAGTTAAAAGAAATGTTGTCAAACATCTGTGTGCCAGCTGGTAGCCTTAACCAAAATTTTTCCCTCCTCCCCACTGTTGCTTGCCTTGCCATGCATCCGTTGGTTGCCACCTCCACTCCAGCAGTGGTTGCATTTCAGTGGTTTTGCACCTACAGCATGATGCCAGAATCTGTAGGCTTCACTTCATTTTCACCGAGTCCAAGCTCCCATTGGAGTTCACCTGGGGAAGCAGTCAGAAAAAGTGACTGAGAGCCTCAAAACACAGTTCGGAGCATCAGAGTCCTCTGGGGTCCAGCAGGAACCGAACCCCTTCGGCAGCACGTAGCCTCCATGGAAAGCCATGAGCCCCCTGAATACCCACCCAGCCGAACAGGAAAGCCTATGTTAGTGTTGGACAGCTGTAACACCTTCATGATTTGTGAACAGAAAACATCAAAGGCCACTGAATCTCAGAGTCCTAGCTCCCTCTCCTGGCAGAGCACTGTAGTGGTGATGGCAGCGGGGGCTGTGCGGGGTGCTCCCCCCGGCACAAGCAAGCCTGACCTCCGAGCTGCAGCTCCGCAAAGGGAGATGCAGAGGAACCGGGCCCCCAGTGAGCGGTGGCTCCTCTCCACAAGGAGCCCAGTAGTAATAATGCAGATATAGCTCTACCAGCAGATTAATACAGGATTAGCAAAGGCAAAATCTATTCCAGTGAGGAACATCTGCGACATAGCTTTAGCTGCATAAAAAATATGTACTTGAGTACACATAAAACTTCATTGCTACGCATTATCTGCAGTCCTTAACACTGGGGGTAGTGCAAGTTATTCTCTAATACTCTGATACCACTGACTCGTGCAACTGTGCTGTGATTCCTTTCCAACACCACAGCTTTCCTCTGCTGTTTTCTGTAAACACCGAGCTCACAGAGTGCTTCCTCAGACTGTAACTTATTCCTTGAGAAACACACATCTATCTGGCTAGGTACGAACCTGTCACTGCAGCAGGTAACGTACAACACAGGGGCTCTCATTAGTAGTCTCCAGCCCTTCAGAAACATGTCTTGCATTTCCACATGTGAAGGCACAGCTTATTGACCTTACATCCCAAGAAGCACCCACGGCACCCCTGCTTAGTGAAACACCCACTGGCACCAGGTCCTTGGGCGTGACATCAGTGGCAGCACCAGAGGTGGAAGCTGACACTTGCCATCTTGGCCCAGGGCTGAGTCGGGGTCCTTCAGAGAACGAGCTGACTCTTACAGTGGCAAAAGACAGTGGGGGCTCACCCTGGGCACACAAGCCACTGAGAGCAACCCAACCTGCAAGTACTCGGCTGGCAGAGCCCCGCGGCACTGCATCACCTGCTCCGTCCAGGCTTAGCACCGGCATGGCACAATGGGAGCCCAACTTGGCACCGCTTCTGCTGTATGGAGGTTCATCCAGTTTGGCCATCTCAGCCACTGGCCATTAGCAGCTTGGGTTGGGTACACCAGCAGTTTAGTTTTGTAGCATTTTGCTTCAGTTATTCTGTGTTTCCACACCAAAAGTGGCTGAAGTTAACCAAAAGCCTCCCTAGTAAGTGGGTGGGCTTGGACTGCTGGGGACCAGGCCTGTTAGCATCAGACCTTCTCCATTCCTGCTATTTCTGTGGAGAAAGTGGAAATGGGGTTTCCTGTGCAAGTCAAACAACAGCTCTCTTAGCTGTTTACAGTGGTCTTTTTTAGACGATTGTTTGAGGGTTTTTTCAATTTTTGGCAATGAGTTTATAGCTCTTGTTTATGAGGAGCAGGAGGCAGCCCACAGATGTGCATGCTGGTTTCTGTTGTGGTTGTGTTTTCTTCTAGGTTTTGCACCAGTGCAGTTTTCCCAAGGAGATGGTCTTTTGCAGGTCAGTGGCTTGCTTCAGCCGCTCTCCAGCAGTGACTACAGCTCCTGCTTAAATGGAAAGGCCTTAATAAGTTCTTACAGGTCCGTAAAGCAAAGCTAAAGCTGCACAGAAGGCATTTAGTCAAGCCGAGGCTGTGGCTCATAAAATGTCTCATTATAAGTTGTTAACCATCCTGGTCGTGGCAGACTTTCTGTGTATTAGTCAGAATTAAATTACTGTTTCTTCCTCAGGGAGAGAAAAGGAGATCTTGAAGAGGAGAGAGAAAGAAAAAGGGGAAAGTATGCTTCTGGATATTGCAAAGATCTCTAAACTTCACTACAAGATTTTACTAGCACACTCATCGATTTCCTGTTAGATATTGTAAGCAACTTATCTTTGCATTACTATAATGGAAAATTTTCTTAAAGAAACAAAGTTCCCCCTCCTGCAAATGCTCACATATTTCCTTAGTCAGTCCTCATTCCTGCACTCATCATCGGGCTGCGGTTGTATGATGTCCTGCAAAGTGTTAGGTTATTAGTTGCTCAAAACTGACTTCAGTTAAAGATACTATAAGAAAATGTAAGACTCTGTGACCTCAAAAACAGTGCTTTCATTTTCTTCCTTTACCTCTCTCCAGTATTTTGTCCCTACCAGTTATTATGTTCCTGTGATAAAACCAAAGCTCAATATTAATGTACTATATTCTGGAATATGTCTCACAACCAATCATTAAGTGTTGGTGCTTACTCCCAGCTTACATAGCATTACTAATGTTAACTGATTATATCTAGTTATTTTTGTTCAGTCTGTTTTTCAGACTGAGGATATATTTTCAGACATCTGAATAAGCTCATGACTTTTATCATAACATTCTCTTTTAATGCTATACTTACTTTTCTCAGTTTGTACATGTTTTCTTAAAGGATAGAAAGAATATTTGCATACTTCAAGTTCTGCTTCCTGACAGTTCAGGATTTGGCCCCTTGTCTGACAGTCTGTCTTGCGACACAGCTAGCATTGAAAGAAGGCGATGTTACGTCTAATGCACTTCTCATTTTAATTTATTTATTTTTATCTGCTCTCCAACCAGAGTAGGTAAGCAGTTTTAAATTTGAGAAATAGTTTGTGGTCTCAGATGGAGAAAGGGAAGATGAGTCAGTAAGGACAAAAGTTTCCAACACTGAAGAGCACTGGATGAAGCGGTGGTGTCAGTCCTTCTGACCAGCAGTGATCCCAAGCTGAGTTCTTCCTCTGAACCTGGAAGTCTGTATTTCCCGAATCAACAGGCCCAGCACAGGGCTTGCTCTTACCACCATTACTCGTGTAAGAAGCCCTGTTCACATCCCTGACTACACATGTGGTTTATGTCAATACACGAGGTGGTTGATATGTGTTTTGCAGCCGTGATAACAGCAAGCAGTCAATTCACTAAACTTTGTAATTGATCACAAAGGGATGTGGGAAAGTTCTCCATTAGTCAGAGTCCTTAAATCAGAGCTGGTCATCTCTCAGAAAGGGACAGTCCAGTTCAGCTAGAAGTGGTTGGGGCTGCTAAAGAAATTACAGGGCAAAATAATTGTATGGCTGCTTTTATGCAGCAGAAAAGATTAAATGCTGGTCTCCTTTAACCTCATATTTTTTTATCTGAGGAGGATGGTATGTATGCCCATAGGCATACATGGTAGACTGTAACTGGGTACTCTTTTTTTTATTTTGCAGAGCTGTGCATCTCTGGGTAGGGCAGTCATTCTGCCTTCCAAGTGCCTGTTCAGGAAGAGATCTTAAAACACATAGTTTCACGTAAAAAAAATGCAGTCTTTTGCTTCCAGCGGCAGCTGATCTAGTAAGAGAGAGCTGCCCACACCTTGACCAGTTTGGCCACACAGCTTGCTAGGTAAGGACAGGCCAGCACACTCATACTGGTGCCAGGAATATTGCTACCGATTGTGCTCACTGAACCATGTTATATCAGCTGCATCCATGTCAGAGGAGCATGTCTAAGACAAGTTACAGCTAACAAGGCTCTATTTGGGGGAAAAAATGAGACCAGAGTGAGATTTATGACAATTTCAAGTACAGAATAAGCCGTATGAACAGATGAGCCCCAAAGAATGGTAAGGTGCTCTTTACATACAAATATTTTCAGTTGCCACATAAAAAGAGAAAAAAATCAGGAAATAAGAGAATGAACTATAACAAACACTTTTCCTAAGTAGTGTCTTTCTGTGTTTCCCATGGGATTCAACTGAATGGAGAAAGATAAAAAAAAAAGGAAGAGCAGAAACTGCTTGCAACACAGAAAAAACCTTGAGTGCCAAGAACATGCTCCAGATTTTTTTAAAGATGCCTGGCTCTTATCTCAGCCCTGATTCATCACAGTTTACTCCCAGAATTATTCAGAATTCAAGGACCTTGCTCCTATGGGGTTAATGGGTTACGTTCAGCATTGAAACCAATGACACAAATAGCTGCTTAATTATTCAGTCCAGACTGGGTTTAGTGGTTAATGGAAATAAAAATAGCAACAGCAACAATTACATTGTTTTACGTTTAGGAGGTGAAATGATTTTTTTTCTTTTAACTGCATAATCCAGGACTGTGCACAGGGAGGAGGGGGCCCATATAAAGGAGGGGTTGTGCTGCTTGTGACACAAAAGATTAGCATGCCCATAACGGAAGAGGAGGAAAAGGAAAACGCTGCCATAAAAGTGACAGTAGAGGTGAAGAATTGTGGTGAATGTGTAATGCACCACTGAAAAGATGCAGGAGAAAACATACCAAACTGAAAGTCTTATCATATCTATCCTGCTATTCCAAAGCAGGAATTAATTTGAAGGGAAGAAGCTGCTGTTCTCGTTGGCTGACATCACTTGTTCATAAACACAGGCAAGAAAAATGCTAAAGTGATACAATTACCATAATTACTATCTTTGTTCAAAAAATGTGGTGGTGGTTTTCCACCCTGAATTTTTTTCAGGCAGCCGCTGTGGCTAGTACCAATTGGGAGCTAATGGCATGTACTGCAGCTACTCTAGGAGCAAACGCAATAAATCTCGTGCTTCAAATGCACCAGCCACACAGGATGTCAAAGCATATTACAAACACGGGAGCACCTAGAGGTATTATCCAGCGTTCCTGTTTGAATGAATTTGTGTGTAGCTAGCCAAAGATACAGTGTCAAACCAATCCTGGTGAACATATGCCACTCCGATAGCAGGCAAAACCAATTTAGAATCAATGGGTCTAAATGTAGGGTTGCTGCAAAGGGTCAGACTTAGCATTTAATTAATTGAGCCCTGTTTTGAAAGCATGCTGTGGCAGTAGGGAGGAAATCGGCAGGCCAAAGAAATAAACAGGAACATTTTAAGCCCAAATCATCACCAAATGCAATACTGCTGTGTAAAGGGGTTATCAAATTAGGGTAATCATTCCCAAGCCCCATCAGCTTCCAGTCTTGCTGCAGCTGCCTGGGGGATGGGCTATGGACATGGCTCTCCTGGCTGGAGGAGGCTGTAAAGCCCTGGTTAAACAGGTATCTGTCTGGGTTTGGATAAGGCTTAAAGCAATGCAGGCTAAATGACTTGCTCAGTTGATGAAAACTAGCAGTCCTGGTCACTAGTCTCTCGCCTTCTCGCTCTGATTTGCTGTGGTAACTGGTCTACCCAGCAGAAGGGGGGTTTAAGCCAAAACATTTTTAACTTCTTTTTTTTTAACTTAAAAAAAAAAAAAATCTTTCACCTATGAAGTACACAAGCCAGAGCTATTTAAAAGGCTAAGTTTGGGTTCAAGTTCTGACTCACATCCAGCTTTTTATTCCTTCCTCCTGTTCCCCCCTCATTATATCACTGAAAAAGAGGGGAGCAAAAAGGAAAAAAGAGTAATGGAAAAAATGCTAAACCATATACTAGTTTTTGGGTTTTGTAAACATTTGGAAAAGTTGGGATTATTTCTTTAAATTTTTCAAAACAAATAAAAAAATTTGGACTGTATACTTTGCTTTTTTCACCGTGGTATTCCATACTGCTCACTGACCAGATGAAGCTTAATATTTGGATAACTTGGAAATAAAAGGATGGAGGTGTGTTCTTCATGGAATTAACATAAAGGCTGCACTGTCACTCTTGTATTGAAGGAAAGCTAGAGTGTGATCATTTTGTGTTCGGCACAGAAGAGAAAGGGTTACTGCCTGCGTGCCACTAGAAGTAAGGGATTGTTCTGCGAGTGACAGTGGAGGAAAGGGAGTTTTGTGCTTGTGTCACAGAAGGAAAAGGATTACTGTGCAAATGATGCTCAAGGAAAAGGATTAGACCAGGTATGACACGGAGAAGAGAGGTCATTGTACCTACGTCACGGAAGGAGCAGGGTAGTATGATGCCGCGCGGAAAGGCTTCTTTGAAAGTCAGAAAGAAAATGAAAAAGAGAAGAGGGACTACAATTGTGCAGGTGTGGCTGGAAGACAAAGTTTCTTATGGGCAAAAGTAAGTAAAGAAAGAAAGAAAGAAATGGCTGTATTCCTAAGTAAAGAAGTACAGCTTATTCTATAACCAAGCACCTAAATTTTTCAGACAAAGCAGAGCACTGTGCCACTCATTAGTTTAAAGGAATACATGATTTTCACAAATACTTTGAGCAATAATTGAACAATGGTATCTCAGAGATCCTTTGTCATCTTGACCTCAACTCCCCTACAGACAAGAAGTTGGCTCCCTCTTAGATTTTTTTTTTTTTGTCTTAGCCCTCTAATGAAAAGTAAGTGCCTCACAAATCACCATACCCTTCTCAAGAAATAAGAACATTGTTCCCAGAGATGCAGAGTAAACCGGAGGTGAGACTGGGTGCAACATGCAAGCACTGCAGGTCTGCTGGGCATCCAGCGCTGCGCTTCTTAGTTAGGAATCCCAGTCTCCCAGCTCTAAGGTAGATGGTTTCTATCTACATATGAATAGAGAAGCAGTGCAAGCCTAGGCAGAAGATTTTTTGTTGTTGTTTCCTTAAACAAAAGAAAATTTAAAAATATCCTGCTCCATAAGAAAAATATGTATGAAACAAAAGGTTTTCCCTTTCCTTACGACATCAGAGGGAAGTGTTTCAGACATCTGTCCAAGCAGAGATTTACATTTCCACATTGCAGCAGCCACCAAATCCCCACTTTGGCTGTATGTTTGAAAGACATTATAGGTAATGGCACATGTTTGGGGTTAGGGCTGTGGTGCACTGCATTGTTTTTGTATCATGAGAAAGGAAAGTAACTTGCAAAAATAGGAATTATTTCTACCTTTATTACGCCAATTTCTGGTTCAAGACTTCGCAGTTATTTGGAGATTTGTTTGTTTTCACATGATGATCCTGACATCCAGTTACTCATAACATGTCGCTCTCAAACGCAGTGCAACACTTTGTACCAGGAACTGCATTTCAGAGAAGGTGAAGCTGGGGTCAAACGCATTCCTGCTAATTGTACCGATTGCAGGAGAGTTATTCCATGATTGAATTTGCTCTCTGATGTTAAAGGGGGTAGCTGCTAATTGCTTTTAAGGAGGACCCAGTAACTCCCTGCCCAAGCCCGTCGGACGCATGCACACGTGCACACACACAAGATAAGCTCTGCTAATCTTTTGGGGGAGTGTGGTATGCAAGGAGGATGTGCAGGTCAAACTATGCGAGGGCTTGGACGGGATACGTGAACAACCAGTGATGGAAAATGGGTTTCTGTATGTTCATTCATTTTGTACTGTTGGTACTGACCGTGTAGAAGAAATCTATTATATTGAGCCGATTTCTTCAAAGCTGCCACCAGGACAGTGGCACAGCCACCGGCTCGTTTCTGCGGTGTTTCTACAACGCTCTGACTGTCCTCGGTCCCCACAAAGCCTACATCTACTATTACCATGATCCCACCAAGGCAGCGTATAGGTTTCCTTCCTGATCTGACTTTTTCTTATAATCTTCCTGTTTATCCAATCTGTAATCTCTCTTTGAGTTGAAAATTTCACAGTTAGCACAAGGAGAGCCACACAAGCTGTAGTTTGTGCAGAATATCAGAGCAGTCCTGGCTCATTAATGTGCAGTGTCCCAAGGACAACCAAACTCTGCCCCTCCACTGTAATTTATGATTTGATACGTCAGAGTGAGCCTCAGTTCATGATCCTGTTGTAATTACTTCCTTTTTTCCACTTTTGCCAGAAATAATTGCTCCTCAAACCTTTCCTACACAGAGGTCCAAGTTCTGAAAATTGCCCAGAACAGTATCTTGTTTTGTAAATGTTTCTGTTGGCTGAGTCATCCTGCACCTCATTGCTGAGAAGAGCGCAGCCCTGCAGAGGAAGGGGAATTGCCGGGGGTTTGGGAAGGTTTGCCAGCTTCCTGCACAGGGAAGTGCATGGGGAAGGTCTCAGAGGATGTCTTTGCTAAACTTCCTCAAGCTTGGGCTGAAATTTGGGAACTAAGAAACTAGACAGCAATTTGCAACAACCTGAGACTACTTGGCTTGCAGAGCTCTTACTAGTGGCCACCTTAGGAGATAGAGAAAGCTACAGTCTATCTTGTTTTAAGAATTATTCTATCCTTGCAGGAAAAACGGAGGCTGTAAATAAGATTTCAGCTGACAAAAGTTTTGTTCCGAATTCTTTGGGAGGATGTGGCAAAGCTGTCAGACTGACTGTCTGTATTGAGCTCCATCTGTCATTTTCCTTCGCCTGCTGTTTCTTACCACAGGGGCTCATTTGAAGCTCTTGGCTTTTGAGAGGGTGCAACTCCTAATGCTCAGGTAGACTGCTGCAGGTACACTGCTTTCAATACGCCCTTGCTGAATGAGACTATGAAGGAGGGAGGAAATTGCCCTAACAATTGCCATTTAGCAGGTCCGGTTCACTGCCCAGCAAAGTTGATGGGAGACTTTCCATTGGCCTCAAAAGGAAGGCATCAGGGCATAAGGGCCAACGTGAGCAGTGTAATTCTGGTTTATGCCAAGGAAAAGCTAGGGTAACACTAGCTAAGAATCAGATTCTGAATAATACATGTCAAATTTGAAACATACCTGCAACAGGTAAAGGTTACCTGAAAGTGACTTAAATAAGATTGGCTTCTAAAACTATTTCTTACAAAGGCTCTGCAAAATATCCACAGTGCCATCTGCAGCCATTCCCCCATGCCAGTGTGCGGCCTGGGCTCAGGCTTCAGTACACATTTCCCAGGAGGTAGGCAGTGACTGTGAAGAAAGTTTTCCTCTGGAATCAGGAGAAACTCGAAGTCTTGACCTCAAGCTTGTCTAGTTTAGAATGAGTCAATGTTGACTAGAACCTGATATCTATAAGCAAAATCAACATAATCCTCTCAAATGAAAAATGCGATCAACTGCATGCAAACAGCATCAACGCTGCATTTGAAGCAGAGTGACAAACTATCTGAGGTGATGTTCCTGGTGCTACTGCAGGGCACCCATGACGGGGGGAAAAGTGGTTGGCACCAGCCCCATGGAAGCTGTGGTTTGAGGATGGGAATCATTTAGCTTATCATTAGGTCCACCTTTTACCAACACTCTTTCCCCGGGTAGAAACAGCAAAGCCAGCAGCAGTATGGCTGCTTTTCTGTTAGGTAAACAGCTAACAAGGTGTGTTTGCTTGCAAAGGAACTGAGCATGACCTGGTGGTCTGGTGGCACAGAGTTCTTCCCTGATTTTGCTCTTCCCACAGGCTGGTATTTTTCAACCCAAGGTTTCAGTTCAGACCCACTGCTCAGAAAGACATTTGAAAGCAAGGCAGAGGGAAATAATTTTGTCGTTAAGTCACCTGTGTTGTGAGGGATTCTGTTTTTTCTGTTAAAGATGATGAAATTGCTAACCCCAACAGCTCCCTGCCCTTCATTTAGGGATTAGTGACTTCATCAACACAAGCAGAACAAACACAGAGCGCTGAACTTGGATCTTGGCAAGTTCAAAGCCTCCCAGTCCGAGATGAGAAAGCAAGGAAACACTCACAGCAGTGACAGTATTTGAGCCTTTTAACAAATGAAGGGACCTACAAGCTAATGATGAAGGCTTGGGAGCCAATTGTCCAAGCCCATCCCTGGTGTAAACCTGGTATTCTTCCAATTCAAACAGCAGAAAAGGGGCAAACAAGAAAAATCCTTGGTAGCAAATGTGATTAGATGAAGCAAACGGTAAAGACTCCCCTGTAACTGCAGTTCATCACGCAATTAGTTTCTTAACAGCTTCACCATTCAGATGGCCTCTTCCCTGGCACAGTGCCACACCAGCCAAATAAATCAGCTTTACATACACAACTGTCAGTCAGAACTGCAGCTCCAGACCTCCGAAGCCAAACTGGCAGAATCAGCTGAAAGGGAGAAGGAGGAGAGGCCTGAATAGGTAGGTGGAAACAGGGCAATGAGGAAAGGAGGATGTAGCCAAATAGCACTGGGCTAATACTTGGAGGTACCCAAGAGCCCCTACAGAATAGAAGGGCTTGCCAAAAGCAGTTTGTAAGCAAAGGCCCTCATATCACTGGCCCTCTCGTTGCGATTAAATGGGATCATTGGGAATAATGGTGAAGTGGAATGCATATTTAATTAGAGAAATCAATGAACCCACATGATTGGGAGGGGGCAAATCACTAAGATCGAGCTCCTGCTGCCCCTACTCAGCAATATTTCAGACTGCTGGCATTGTGAGCGGGTCTGGTGCATGGTACATCACAGCAAAGCAGAGCTGACTTTTGTGATTGCTGTTTTGCACATGGAAGTGTTGTGAAGGGAATAGTGAGCAGGCTGCTCTGCTCACGTGGAAGCTGCTATCTTCAGAAATGAGAGCAATTGCTAGGAAAGGAAAGCCATCACTCGGCACTGGGGCAAACCCAAAACTGTCGGGCTCTAGGGTTAGTCACAAACGGGCACAGTCACAACACACAGCCACACTGGGCTCTTAAATAAAGCAGGATAAAATAAAAATCTTGATGATTTTTTTTTCACAGCAATGTTGCTTTTGAAAGCTGGCTGAAAATTATTTGACAGAATCCTTTTTGCCTGCAAACATTATTTTGTCAAGAAATTTACCACTGTGTATGTCAATTACAGGGAAAAGAATCACAGTAGAGATTTTTCTGAAATGTTTTGAGGTTTATTTCAATATTGTCATCTCAGTGTTTATTTTTTCTTGTATGATTTTAGAAAGTGTAGAGCAGAAAAGTTAAAGTAAAAATCAGCACCAAACTTCTGACAGAGTCAAAGCAAACAATGCCAGCATTTCATTACACCGGGCATTTTCACTTCATTTTCTTTTGGTTTTATTATACTGAAATAAAAAAACTATTATTCCTGGACAACTCTGTTACTTAGTGCTCAGGTAACTCTATGAAAATGTCCCTTGACTTCATAAAAGCAGATTTAATATGGGGGCCGGATTATTTTAGGCACTTACAGACAGGGAAGCAGAGTTGATATTTTCTGTAACATATGCAAGAGCTAAGTGAAAAAACATGAAGTTTTGCATTAAGTAACGTCGTAAGTCTGTTTGGTTTGTGGTTGTGGGGTTTGGGCAGGGGGGGTGGGGGGGAGATAGGAAAATTAACCAATAAAATGCTTCACAAAAATAGCACGTTGACCTGAAACAAGAAAAGAAATTATTTAAATTCTTTGGAAAAGCTTGATTATGTAACATGCCTTATAGCTCCCCTAGAACACTGTGGAAAGGAAGGAATTTTCTTGCAACAACATTTTGGGATTAACCAAGCTATTTTGCCCACGGCATGATTTAAGGTACTTTGTTATTTAACACAGTTCGTGTTCCTGTTTGCATAAGGAATCCTACTCCACAACTATTTCTAGTGTAATACCACTGAAGTCAGTGAGTTTACACTAAGGATGAATTTGCCCTCATCCTGTTTTCTTCACTTTATTTATTTGCCTTGGAAACCAGAATTACCCACAATTACTTAGTTATCAGGTCTAAAAATTTGGTGCCACTTTGAAAAAGCATTAAAAGCTGATTGCAAGAGTTCCTGCTCAGGTTGATACCTGTCAACCTAAAGGGGTGCAACAGTTGTGATCATTTCAAATGATTCTTCTAGATGAAATGATCTGGCCTGCAAACCAGCTGAATTAAAAATAAAAAGTAGCATTTGCATGTTAATACCTAATTTCTCCACTTGAATCCATGCAGTGGAACTACCATTGACTCATAATCCAGATCCTGAAGTACTTCTGGTAATGTAAAGACTTTGTAGCCTGCACTTGGCTTCTGTGGGAATGGTTTGTGGCTTTCTGAAGGCAAGACACTCACCCTGTCTTGTGTCAATTTTTATTTCTTTATGTAAAACAAAGGGGTATTTTTTTAAACAAGTGAAAGAGAAAAGATATTGGTCTATAAATAAATCTAAAGACTTATAAAGGCTCTTTTCAGTATTCCTAAGATGCTATTAAACTCATCTGTCACCAGGTCTAAAGGTATTTTAGGATATGTTTAATTTACTGGAAGAAATGGACTTACCCTTTAAAATCAAGCCAGTGTTCTGTGTAACACCGATGATTTTCAAGTTACAGCTGATAAAAATATAGTTGTAAATTATTTCTTAGTTCTTAGCTGTATTTGTGTTCTTACTTTTAATTATAAATTCCCACATTTTGACATATTCTGACCAGCAATACTGAAATCGAATCCAGAGAGAGCTAGGACTCTTCACAACAGTCCCAACCCAGAATCCATCAAGCCTCATGGTTTTTTGGTGGTTTTTTTTTCCTGTATGTATGTACCTAGAAAGCAAAAATATTCATCACAAGAACCAACCACATAGACTGAGATTTCAATCTTATTTACAACACTATAAATCAAAGTAACTTCACTGAGGCCAAGGGAGTTACTCTGGATTTACACTCATCAGTGTAACAAATATAAAACATGAATTAGTGCCAGTTAGGACGTTGTTTGGTTATTTTTTCCGCTGAAAACATGATGGAAGTTTTTTCATTTGCAATAAAAAAATTTCTATTGTTTTTACAGGCATCTTCACTGAAGTGTATATTAAATTTTGAACAGAATTCCCATTTTCTGTGTGTGCTGGTTTTCGCTGGGATAGAGTCAATTTTCTTCACAGTAGCTAGTATGAGGCTGTGTTTTGGATTTGTGCTGAAAACGGTGTTGATAACACAGGGATGTTTTAGCTACTGCTGAGCAGCGCTTACACAGAGTCAAAGCCTTTTCTGCCTCTCACCCACCCCACCAGCGAGGAGGCTGGGGGTGCACAAGAAGCTGGGAGGGGACACAGCCGGGACAGCTGACCCCAACTGACCAAAGGGATATCCTACACCATATGATGTCATGCTCAGCATATAAAGCTGGGGGAAGAAGAAGGAACGGGGGGGGAGGGGACGACACACATTTGGAGTGATGGCATTTGTCTTCCCAAGTAACCGTTAGGTGTGATGGAGCCCTGCTTTCCTGGAGATGACTGAACACCTGCCTGCTGATGGGAAGTAGTGCATGAATTCCTTGGTTTGCTTTGCTTGCGTGTGTGGCTTTTGTTTTACCTATTAAACTGTCTTTATCTCAACCCACGAGTTTTCTCACTTGTACCCTTCTGATTCTCTCCCCCATCCCACCACAGGGGAGTGAGCGAGCGGCTGTGTGGTGCTTAGTTGCCCACTGGGGTTAAACCACTACACTATGAAAAAATGGAATTTTATATTTTCACAAAGAATTCTATCTACCTGAAAGCTATTTTCTTTAGGAAAACTCTTCTGATGGAAATTTTCTGACCTGCTCTAAGCCTAACTCGTAATTCATACAAATAAGATGCTGCTCAGCAGATGCTCAGGAAAGAGCAAGTCAGTGAGTAAGCACACATGCATCCCCATGTGGTTACACTTGAGGTTCTTGGTGTACAAAACAGGAAGGATGGGACAGTAGCTACGGTGGTATGAGAGCTATGAGAGTAATTGCAATTTAATTCAGTAGTGTACCTAGTTTTTGTTTCCAAGAAAATAAAACCATACCAAATTTCATTTTGAATGAAATAAAACAGTATCATTTTGACTCTTATGGAAACCTTCCTGAGCATCCCTTACCCTGGCTGTTGTGAAGTCTAGCTACTTTTTAAATGGAGAATGAAACTTTTTAGTGTTAGAAAATGTTGAACTGCTGTGACTACTCATGAAGTTAGAACTGAATTTTGTAGATCTGAAACCACCTTTCATAGTGAATAAGCTGATTGCATGAGAAAAAACTTAATCTGAGGAAGACTGAGAAACGTTGGCTGAGGATCAGGCTCGCTCTGTGAGGATAAATCACCTAGGCCAGACCTTCACAGGTATTTGGCTCTCAGAAAAGCAATATTTGAAGATCTCAGCCACAGTGTCTCTGTATTAATTATATAATTATATCATTGGATAAGTATATGAAGGACTAGCTGAATTAAGGTATCTGCACAAATCTAAAGAGCAAGGCCCCAGCCTGATGCAGTGCTTTCTTCACTGGAAGCAGTGCAGGCAAAACCTGACAGTATTTCCACATAGACAACCCCCCCTCTTTCTTTCCCTCAAAACGCAGGATTTCCTACAGAATATTAAAACCCCTTATTTTTCCATGTCATGTCTAATGCCCCTCCTATTTTCTAGATGCAAGGACCAACAGCACACAGCATTGGATCCTTCTCTCCCTTGTAGCCTTGCTTTGTGCGCCGCTGGGGACAGGGGCCCAGCAGTGTCCCCGACGAAGGGCCGCTGTCTATCAAGGGAGATGGATGGGCTCTGCCTCTGCTCTGCCCAGCCACCTCTGAATGCTCCCAGCTCACGGGAAATGGCCAGAGCTGCTGAATTTCAGCCACTGATCCCCTCCCTGCCCTCCTTCCCTCTCTTGCTCCCGCTTTCTTTCCTGTGTTGCCTGAGGGCTCGCTTGGCTGGCTGAAGGTGCTGCCTTGCTGTGGGCAGGCTTTGATTGCAGCTCCCGGTGCTGGGGGGAGAGGTGGACGCAGCGAGGGGTGCAGGCTGGTTTGAGTTTACAGCACGGGGCTTTCCGTGAATGAAAGTCGTTACTATAAAAATAAATAAATAATGACAAAAATCAAGCAGCTGTAGCTGCTGTCAGAGCCATTCCATAGTAGCCAAGTGCATCTGCTTTTTCTCACCTCCAAAGTGAACCAATATGGCTTTAAATGATTTCCTTGATGCCTGGATTTCTTACCTTGCGCTGCTGTTAGCCCAGCCACGATACTGCCTGGTCATTCCCACCTCGTCTTTTTTGCCTCTCTCCCCTGGGTGCTTCTTGTTGCCTTCTCTTATAATACATACAAAATGCTCACTGGAGCAGCTCGGTTTTGCTCATGCGTCATTTTCTCACACATACACGTTTGCCATCGCTTGCAGCCACACACACACTCACCACAGTGCCTTAATGCATACGCTGCCTGGCTGTATCTCCATCCCTCTCCCCCGTACGCACACAGGCTGCCTAGCTGATCACTGCCTAAGCAACATCTGCTTATCTGGAGTTTTTCTTCTGATGCGGTGGTTACTGAGGAAGCGCTCATGTTTATTTGCAACTCGGTCTGTCAAAGATATTTGTACTTAAAAAAAATAAATTTTAAAATTAAATGATCTCTTGAGTTCTGGGGTTTTTTTCCTCTCTCATACATCCCACCCCCCTTGGAGCAGGCATGTTTGAGTGTAAACCTATCACTAGTGCTAAAAATAATAGACCTCCACACAGATAAACCCATGCTTTGGGGACTGCCCCATTTTTCTAGATCCTGTCTAATCTTGGATTTGGATTGTTCAGAAAACGAGGTATCGCTGACGGTATAAAAAGCCCTCAGAAATGCTTATGCATCATCTGAGTGTATTGACGTATAAGTGATAGGCTCAGAGAAACCCGCAGTCCATCAGTGCAGCCGGCTGATGCAGAAGTCCCCGGAATCCCCTCATCACTTCAGTGGTGCATATAAACACATTAGCTGCTTATTCCAGGCAGAACCCTCAGCTTACAAATCCAAACTGCTTTTGCCAGCATCTTGCCCTTTTTTATTTATTTATTTTTACTGTGCATTGCGCTCTCACTAATTTTGCATTTTGAGGTGCTTTTATATGCCTGTGCTCCCGCTCCAAGTGTCTAGGAGATCATTACTTGCTTCTGATTAGCAGAGTGCATTTGAGTGGCGTGCTGGAGGCAAAAATTTAAAATGTATCAAAATGCAAATATGCCCCCATTGACCTCTGGAAAAATGTGTTACATTGCAAAGTACTTTCAAAGAAAGCCAGAAAGGAAGAGGAGAGAGAGTACAAGTTTGCAGAGGTTTCTGATATTAAAAAAATTGATCGCGAATGGTTACTTAGAAGTTCACATTCTGCGTAATGCAGAAAGCTTTTTTTCCTCATTAAAGAGGGAATGGAGGGACCAGATGATGATACTCCTGCCCACTTTGTGTCTCACTCCGCTCACTTTGCTAGAAGAACCACTGAAGTGAATGGGGTTGCTTGTGGTGCATATTTTTTCAATCTGCCAAGATTCAAGTATGTAGTCTAATATATGGCAATGGCCCAGAATGAGAGACACAGAAATTATTCATGATCCTTCTTTCAGCGTGAAAGACTCCTTCTATAACCTCAGCTTAATGACTCTGCATTTAAGAAATAAATTATTTTCACCAAGAAAAGTGAGAGGCAGCCAAATTTGCCTGGAGAAAATAAAGGTGGTATTAAGACAAGTGACATCCCTGCAGTGAGGTATGCCCGAGAACTGCGTTGGGGAAAAAGATGCAATGTTACCCGGGTTATTTGAGCTGGTTGCTCTTTTACCCTCACTGGTAATAGTGAATATAATCTTTCACTAGAGAAGACTGCAGCTAGATGTTGGGTTACACTAGCAAAAAAAATAGTCTCTCACCCCAGAAAGGGAGTTTATGGCCTGGCCCTCTCCTTAGGCTCCACATTGCTTTTCTGCAAATACTTGTTTGCCTGGAGGCATGACTTCTCTCTAATCCCCTGACACAGGGCCAAAAATGGTGGCGTCCTCTCAAAGCAAATCAAATGCTTTAGAGTAACCTACCCTATCCAAGCAAGAGTTTGTATGAAAATTTAGTATTAGCTCGGTGTTCAAATTAGCACTGCTGCCGTAATGAGGGAAGTCGTTCCAGCGTCCTTTGACCAGTCCCCTCACTGCGCTATGCATTGCTGCTGTTCAGTGTCTGGGGATGGAAGGAAAACCACACAGAGGAGCACTGCTGCTTCTGACTGCACTCAGCAGCACATATTTCTATTCTTCAGGCCTTAGGAGTAGCTAATGTGACAAACACAACAGACGAGCAAAAGGAAAGGAAACAGCCATAGCTGTGATGATTACTAGCATATAAAAATCATGCGGAAGAAGAAGCAGCATATGACCCCCCCCAGTCTCCCAGTGGTTGCTGTGCCATTGCTTAGCTAGTTTCTCTGTCTCTGGCTATTGCTTCATTGCACCTGGTCATAAATGAAAGCTATCTAATGCTAATGACCATGGTGCCCACCCTAATCATGCATTTGAAATATTAATAAAAATAATTTATGTCATGTGACTGCTTTTTAACTAGCTGCTTTCAGGACTTTAGATCAGGATTATAAAAGACGTGCATTTATAAATTATTAGCCTTGAGCACATAAGCACTGCATACTATGGGGAGCACTTTTGTAGCACTTTAAATTAATTTATTGTTATTCATTCCAGCTGTCTGTGATGTAAACCTTTGGCTATAAATTTGTACCATCATCCAACACACCATTAAACTAAAGTGGTGCCTGTGCTGGAGCATATAATAAAACATATGAATAAGATTTCTGTGGGGACACTTTTTTTAAATTCACTTCTCAGTTAATGACACAAGAAAAGTGAGATAACATAGTCACCCTGTAACTATGCATTCATTAAAATATGTCTGGTGGGGGGAGACTTTTAAATTTGCACTTCTGTTGAATTCTGACTCAATGTTTTTCTTTACCAGATTGTTTCAATTCATATCCTATCTCAAGCAAAAGGCTTTGTCTGAAGCCATCATGAAGTCACCAGCTAAGACTGCCAGAGGATTTTTGTTGGACCTGAACTTTTCAGTAGTGGAAATAGCTCCGACCACTGAATCACAGCGGCACAAGAGCAGAGCAGTTTTACTGTCTTATCTCCTCTGCAGGCAAACATTCTTTCTCCTACAGATCACCATAAGGGCAACAAAACCTTATCTGCATGACTAACACCATAATGTCTTAATCCACTTAACGGTATAGATATATTTCGGACCAGCCCATTGGGATAGAATTTCCTAAACTTTAAAGCAAGTTGTGATCATGCAGTGCTCCACCAAGCAGAGTTAGAACCACCCATTGCTTTGCTCTTGCCATACAGGTCTTGTCTTGCTCACTTTAATGTCAATAGTTTTTGTCACTTTTGTGACAGATGACTTCTATCAAGCTTGTTTGAAGGCAGTCCTGCCCATCTCGGTATTCTATTGAGTTTGGCTGCTAATTTCTCAGATTTAGGCTCCTGATATCAAATACAGCTATATGAAAACAGAGACAAATTCTGAATGTCAGATTCTCGGCTGACATAATATAGCACAACTCCTTTAATTTGTACCAGCTGCTCATACACCCCATGCTTTTCAGATCTAAAGCTTTCCGAGTTATTCACCCAGTAGCAGGGCTTTTGGAAAATTCACTGAGAGCAGAAAATAGTACTCATAAAGAACAAAATTTTGATTATAACTAATCTTATTAATATAAAGACTAGTTTGAGGGAATAAAGTTTTTTTTTTCCTTTATTTCTAAATCTATCTTAAATTTCAAGGTTTGGGAATCTGAGTCTTTAATTTGGGATCATCTCTAAACAATCAACAAGCAGGACATCTGAACTACTTGGAAATATGTGTACACCAGTAACTGCCGTTTATATAAAAAAGTTAACACTTGACAAAAGGAAGAATATATAGCAAGATACTATCTTGCCAAGGAATTTTATTTTGATACAAATATCTAGTTCAATTGTCCAAAATTGTTGAAACACATCTAATAGAAACTTCAAAAAGAAGCCTCTAGCACACCCCAGAACGGAATTCTGCTCTGGATAGCTGAACCAGGCTGGTGCTCTTACAAAAAGATCTGTACTTCTTGGATTAAATGTGCCATAGCATAAATAACATATGGACAATCTTTTTGGGTCTGATTTGCATGCCACAGCAAGACCCTCACATGGAGATCTGCACAAGAGGGAAAGAGAGCGGTGGGGTGGAGAATAGAGAAGTAACCTGAATATTATTTACATATTTGGGAAAAGTAGGTGAGAAATCAGATATACCTATTCGTGTTATCCCTGCCTCTCCAAACAAAACATAAACATTATCAATGTGCACTTTTATATCACTTCCAATTAAAATAAAACACAGTTATGGCAATATTCTGTTTGATTACAAAATATCTTTCAGCTTCTGCCTGGATGTAGGGTCTTCACCTGATATCTAGCAAACAAGGAGTTAATGATAGTTTAAGCTTCCCTGGCACAGGAGATTAGGAGGAGAGATATAAATCAGGTGCCTGAGATGTAAAAGGATGCTGATTCCTGCGTTAGAGGGTGGGTTTTAGCTGTGAGTATGATGACTTGGATGGCTACGGCAGTCAGTGTTGTTTTGGGCTCTCTCTTCCTGCAAAGATGCTCTATTCATATTGAGTTGCCTTTGAATGAGGATGTGCTCAGCCACTTCCAGCTGTAGGGCTAGTCTTCACCAGCAGTTGTTACATTCTATCTGAGGGTATATGTAGGCCAGCTCCTGTTTTTTTACTGAGGTACTGATTTGGAGCCATTTTGCTAAGATAAAATGTTATTTACTTGATTACAATTTTCTTTTAACTTACTTAGTATAAAAGAAGAAAACTTGGTTGTGTGGGGAAAAAAAAGGTATATAGAGCTTTCCTTTTTATTAATTGATTTATCACTGTCACTTGATGTGTTTTAAATTATTTAAGGAGAGCTTCCTTTCTTGTAACACATAGCTTATAATTACTATGTAACTTAGATGGTCTCAAAAGAAGGGATTGTGTTGCGTTTAAGTTGCAGCAGCTAACAAGATAGTATTCATCTCCCAGCTGCTAATTAATCTTTTCAGTTATCTGTGCCTCCCTTTCCTTACTGATTACATACATAGAAAGAAGGTGCTTTTTATTTCCTTCTTACTTAAACTGTAATCTTTTAGGAATTGGCTGTATCGACTTCATTCTACCAAAGTTTGCTCAAGTCCTCTAAAGCTGCCTCATGGAGAAGAAGAGGTGCTTTGCTTTGATTTCCATGTTCCCACTGACATTTCAGATACCTGCTGTACGTGCTTTTTCATCTTCCCTTATTTGGTAGGACCAAGCTCCTTAGTCCGTTACGATGCCTAGCAGCTCCAGCCAGGAGCTCTGTGTGCGCCAAGCAGTAAAGAAGCTCCCTTTACATAGAGAAGGCAACTCAGATATGAGAAAAGATAATGGGGGGATACCAAGAACTGGAGGAAACAGAAAGATATAGTAGCCGTGCCCCCACAGTTTTGTGAAAGTAGTCTCCAAAGTAGCTGGTACATGAATAGTACGCTCTATCTTTCATCCACACAGCTGCCTTCAGACAGCTGTGGGAAGATCCGAGGAGGAGGGCTGGTACCCTGTTCATCCCCTAGCTGAGCTCATGGACACGGGGCCTTGTGTACCTGGAGGACATCTGATTCTATCTGAGTTGTTAAAGTGATTGCCATGCCTGCCACATCGCTGCCTCACAGGCATACGCTAGCATTTGTGGTACTGTCAAAATATGCTTTAAAGCCCATTTCAGCAGCAAGCTTGCTTAGATTCCTTGCCAGGAAATGTTAATTACTGTGGTGCAGTCTTCTGTTTTCTGTGGTGCAATAACAATTAATTTACACCATTTGGAAAAACACTTACACTTTTTTATTAAAAATCAATAAAAGCAAATCAATATAGTGTAAAGTACACAATATCAAAATGAAAAGCTCTTGTTTTTATACTTGAGCATCCCTAATATAATTTCATTGTTGATTCAAGCAGCTTGTCTATTCTAATCTAATGAGAAGCTGTCAAGTTTCTTTTTAGCATTTTGGAAATGGCTAAAGATGGCTGCCCCAATACACGGCAAAAGAATGCAACAATTAACCCCCAAGCTGTAAGTCAATACGATGATGCAAATGCCACTGCATTCATCTCTCTGCATTGCATCACCTATGCACCTGCTAGTCCATGGAATCCATTTTGAATCAGGATGGAGGTTAACTTTTATTTATAGCTGTAATTAGAAAAACACTAGCACTAATGGAGACTGCTCCATTGCTAGAACATGTCACCACAGAGTAAATTCCACAGCAATTTTTGCATTTTAACAGGTCAAAACAAATGAATTGCTTCTTCCTGGAACAATCTGTTCATTCTTCACAATCTGATGATTTACTGCAACATTGATTTCAAAGATTCTTAGAGAAAAATCCCATGGCTGTTTTTTCTGCCACTGCTCCAACTATGCTAGTTGCTGCGGATCCTGGGATGGCAGCTCATGCCACTAATCTCACGGTTCCTAGGTTCCCCTGCAGCAAGGGCCGGGTGAGACCAATGTTGTCAGGTGGCTTAAATCCCAGTTCCTGCCCCCTGCCATTGAAGGGACAGAAGCTCTGGGACTTGTCCAGCGGTGATCCAGCTCAGCAGCTTCACCAGGTAAGCGCTCGCTCAGCCCACGGTGGGACGTGCCCAGATGCTGCGGTGAGGAACACTTTGCCCTTCACAGCGCAAGCTCCTGTTTCCATCACCATGACCTGCTGCCATGACTTGCACATTTCTGAGTGCATCCACAGTGATTATAGCTGATTTTTAGGAGTTAACCAGAACAGAGAGAAACAGGGTAACTTTAATCCTGTGGATGGGCAAATCACCATTCCCTTTCTACAGACAGAACTATCATGGGTTTGAGTTTGATGTGTTTTTTTTAACAGTGAATTGATAGATGGTCCTTTTAAATGTGTGAAATGATCCAGATATGACAGTAGGTTTTTCAAAGCCATTAGACAAGTCTGGTAGCTCATGGCAGTGGGCTGGGAGGACAAGTGTCACTGAGATAAAAGTGCATTAACTAGACTAATTTAAAAGGGATGGAGAACTCGTACAAAACCACCAGAAACTCCTCCTGCTTTGCTACAGTGGTACTGGGAATCCAGACATGATAAGTGAACAAAAAAAAAAAAAAAAAAAGACTTTGAAATAAAATCAAAGATTTGTAAATTGGGGTAGTTGGTTTGAATCATCTTTAGGAATTCCAAAGTGTGGCAATATGTCACTGAGATACCGCAAAAAGTTGTATATGTCTGTTTGTGGCACCTGTGTATGCACCAGTGTTCCCCCCTGCAATGGGAGCTGTGATGTAACCACTATTTTGTTATCATGATGGATGAATCTAAGGTTTCTCTCTACCACAAAAATTTACATTAGTCCATCCTGCTTTTTGTGTGTGCTGTTCTATTTTTTTTAAGTTTTGTTCTCTGTGTGGTAAGACATAACTGTTCCTGACTGACTTTTTGATGCCTGAGCCAGCTAAGCTAAGACAAGCCCTGTGAAGGTAGGATGATTATTTACATTATATAAGCCTTTCAGACTCTTGAAATACGCGTCAAGCATATTATTAACTTCAGGCATATTAGTAAGTCCCACAAAGGTAAAAGGATGTGCTTGAGGGCACAGATGACTATCAGCTAAGAAAAAACTGAGGAACTTGTTTCCTTCACAAGAGTAATTGATTACTTGTGGAATAACTTCT
This sequence comes from Platalea leucorodia, assembly GCF_965183815.1. NCBI lineage: Eukaryota > Metazoa > Chordata > Aves > Pelecaniformes > Threskiornithidae > Platalea > Platalea leucorodia. The sequence goes on from NC_138826.1 coordinate 27,894,832, forward strand.
CTCAGAAACTATCACTTGATCTGTATTTGAAGTGTATAGGAGTGAGTTTTATGTTAGCAATCTCCTCCTACTGCAGAACTGATGAGTTTCAATAACACTGCAGTATTTTCAAATAGAAACAGATGTTCTGTTGGACATCCTACAACAGAAAATCAATAGTAGCCATAAGTAGACCTTCCCTCTGAGAGGGTTCAACTGCGATAGCTGTGCAGGAATGAACTCGCCATTGGGCTGGACTAGCAGAAATGACATGAAGACCAGAAAGTTTTTGTGGTAGGCTTATCAAATTTCCACTATTTGGCTTATCTCAGGTAAATTAGATGCTTTGTATGATGCTCTTTAATTACCCTTCAGAGGAATTGTGTACTGTTTTCCATCTGGAGATGAAGTAGGCTGCCTTTCAGTTGTTAGCATGTATTTTTTGCATGGATATATCAAGGAGAAATGTAGGGGGAGAGGCTCCAAAAACACAACGTAAGATGGTACCTGCCCCAAAGAGCTTACTATTTATCTTAAACTAACAAAGGATGGCTAAGGTAAGAGGCAGGGGTGAAGCAGTATATTTGCTTTTATTCAGAAGTTTATGTAGAATGAGAAGTAGAAATTGGGTTTTCCAAATGTCATAAACACATAAACACATTCAAGGATCCTTTGGAATGGAAGATGCTTTAGAGGCTTTAAATATTTCACTGGTCCTCTCATTCAGGTAACATAGTATGGCACCACGTGAATGTGCAAGAGGGATTTTCCGACGATACTGCTTTCTTTCGTTTAATGGGTGTCATAACACAGAGAGAAATACTAGATGCAAGCAAGTCCTATGGTTTTGATTGTGGTTAGTCTGACGGTTCTGGTTTGCTTTAAGTGGAAGCTGATGAACAATGGTTTAAAAGGAGAAAAGGAAAACGGCCCCAGCACTGAGGTCAGCCAGCCACTTCCTACACCCAGCTGTTTCAGTTTATTTTTTTAATTAAGTTTGGCTTAAATTAATGATGACAGTTTAAAGAGAACTCTTTCACCTATTTAGCTTACTTTACATCTGAAACCAAGTCCCTTCTGTCCAATTGCATTTTGCTACAAGATTTGCAGTTAGGTTCCTTAAAGTCCCTGGTTTCTCCCCACTTCATTTTGTCATCTCTCTGCTCTGCTATTGCCCTCTGCCCTTTCGTGCCCTTTCAAGGGAGGGCTAAAGCTATTGCTGCTGCAGTATGGAAACAAAGTGCCTCCTAATTGATCGTTAATACCGCTGGAGTGTGAGGATGTTGGGAATTGCTAGATCAAGCCCATTTACTCCAGCTTCTGGGTCAGCTCTTCAGACGGTATAAATCAGCATTTCTTCCTGCCTTTCTCACAGTTTGGCTAGGTTTGCACCATGGAGGAGCTGGTTCAGTGGCTCTAGTCTGCAGCTCTGCACAAGCATCAGATCCTACAGGGCTTTTGTCTAGCAAGCCGAAGTGTACTCTCTGCTTCAGAATAGTGGTAGTTTATTTCCAGAAGCCTGAGAATTAGCAGCTCTAGAAGTAACTGTTATAATTAATTGTCTGCAATTTAGGTGATGGGGGAGAGAAACTTTCAGAAAGAATACAACTTAAAGCAAGAACTTTTCTGATCCCACGAGATGTCCCAGGTGTGTGTGTGGTCTTAATGGCCTTTCTGAGCCAGCAGAGTACCTGCTTTTTTCAACAAACCTCACACTTGCTGTAGGGAAGGAAAATATCTGCTCTAGGGGTTTTGGCTTCATTAACATGTGGATTACCTAAACCCCTTGTAACTGTCAATTTAAGCCTTCTCTCCAAGCTTGACTGCTTCTCTTTCCCGATTAGAACAATTTTTAATTTGATGGGGAGATCTCACCTTAGTACTTAAGGTAAGAGTTGATGACTCATAACCAAAATAAGAAATGAAGTGCCACTCCTTGTACCTCTCCCCATTTGGTAGGAAAGCAGTAAGAATTGCATCATCGCTCATTGCAGATATAAACATGATCGCGATGGGTGCAATCCTCTGTAAACACTAAAACCTTAGAACACTTCTTAAATTAAAATGAATCCCATGGCCTGAATGGTACTAAGTTTGGCGAGTCATGCAAGACTACCCAGGGAAGGGTCCTTAACTGCAGTCTTGAGAAGACCGACAAAAACAAGCAGACTTGCTGTGTTTTGGTCATTCATGGCTTAGAACTAGATTGGGTCTCATCTGCTTCATTCTTTGCAGTAAAAGTGAGCAGAGGTAGGGCTGCATTTAGTAATAAGATAATGACAAATCAATCCCACACCCAATCCAAATCCCTGACGGAAATCGGCATGAGCTAGGAAGAACCAACGGAGGATGCTCTCCTTGGTGAGTCTTTCGCTTCTTTTGGGATATGGTTCCTAAGTTACAACTCGGTAACAATTACAAATGTTTTATGATGCCTAATTGTAAGAACTTTGTATATTTTTGCCATTGCGTACTCTTACTGAAATGACTACGTGGTAGGTATGAGATCAAATGCAGTCTGCAGATACCAGGTGAAATTTCCTGTAGAAGTTTCTGGGCCAAACTCAGCTAAGATAAATATCTGTATATATATCATATAAAACTGTCAGAAATTGAGATGAATGGTAAAAGGGCACAACTTACAACATTTTGGTACTTTATATGAATACAAGTCAGGCTCTGAAAACAAAAGCAGTTGAAAAAAGGTTCGTATCTCTGCTCTCCTTCAAAAGTACCTAAACCATCTAGTTTATTTTGGATGTCTTTTCCCTGCTTCATTATTAAGATATTTAACTTGTGTTTTAAACAAAAATAGAAACATTTGAAGAACATAATCACATGTTGTTTTCTTCCAAGCAAATCTGCAGAACCCACTTCACTGAACTTTACACAAATTCACAATTAACTTTGGTTGACATTGAACTGTGCTTTTTTTAATGTTTCTCTGTGATGTAAGTCTCTTCTTCACTTGAAAAAAATTCTCCAGCGGTATTTTTGGTCTTTGTCTAAGGTGTTAACAGCCAGACACTAGCACCTTGTTTTCAATTTTGCCTCTGTTGGAGACACTACTTAAATTTAGGCTTTTCTTTTACTGGCAGTAGCTACAATGGTCTAGGCTTTAATCACCAACAGCTGTAGAAATGAGAATAGGATTCCAAAAGCAAACGTCCCCTTGAAGATCAGTTGAATTCACATCTGCATGTGCAGTTTTTTCCTAGTGTTACGCTCCAATTTAGTAAGGTTTTGTATACCTTGGGAACTCATTCTTGGCTCTATTCCCACCTCCGAGTTAAAATCATGTGTAAAATACTTATTGTGCAGGGAATGGCGATGTGAGCTGGGAAGAGTATCTTTTGCCTGGCTTATTTCAAAGTAAAATTTTACAGAATTTAGCTTATTGTTGTGCAGACCCATAAACCTCCACAAAACTCCTCCTGAAATCAACCAGACTAGCTGTGCTAGCCAAGCCTAGCGGATACAGAAATCTAACAAAAATCCAACTTGGTCTGATAGTTAATACCCAGCTTTTCACACTGTAGCTAGATGGTAAGACACAGAGGAGGATTTGCAGGCTCTGGACCACTGAAAATGCTATTGCTCCCCGATGGCCATCCCACCCCTCTGGCAGAAGCTACTGCAGCAGAGGTGGCAGAGGAGGTAGTTTCTTTCCTCTTGGGCCATCACAGCTCACAGCATGGTGTATTAACTCCAACAGCCATTGATTTCAATTTATGTTAACGTGCTGGGCTGTGAGCTGCAGCAGGAGGGGTCTCTGGTTCATGACTCCTGTCAGGTTCAGAAGAGCTGAGGTTATCACCTCAGCAGTAACCTCTTTAGCCACCAAAGTTGAATCCAATTCAATCATGAATCAGTGCCCTTAATTAATTCTCCTTTATAGAAGCCCAAAGCAATCATACTGATGTCAATGAAAAAAGTCCCAGATGAGAGTTTGATTGTTTCCTCAATATAAATAAAAAAAAGTAGTTAAAAAGCTAAAACCTAAATGGCTCCTTGGGGGAACAGATTGGGTCATTAATATATCACATTCATATTTCAAAAAACTTGTGTGTTAACAATTTAACCCTGACAGCTTTTCAGGACGAAAATAATTACTGCTCTGAAAGAATGACTGACTGACTTACCTTCTCAGTATTCCTTTAAACCAAATTACATTAGTTGAAACATAAGAATACTTTTTTAGTGAGAAAAATTATGACTAAGACAATTTCAACTACTCTCCCATATTTTAATGCACTGAGGTTTTCCTTTTTAAAAAAAAAAAAAAAAACCACAAAAAAACCAACAAAAAAAAAAACAACCAACCAAAACACAACAAACCACCTCACGAGTTGGCCATAAATAGCTCATAAAATCATGACTACCTACCAACCCTCCCCAATTCACATCTAAATAAACAATCAGTCTGAAATATTTTCTGTAGATCTATGTATAAAATAATCTTTCTTAATATCTGGGTAGATCTCTCCACTCTTGACAAAGTCTTATCTACGCTTGATCCTGCTTATTTCAGAGCTGTGAAGAGATATGCAAGCTATAAAGGACTGTATGATGTTTTGGTAAAGGCTAAATTCTGAGGACTGCCAGGGTTAGGTCAACATTGTTTTACTGTTCAATGCAGACATATCAAAAGAGGTTGGAAAGGCAAAGTGCTGCTCCAGAAAAAATCTTTTTATTTCGGTCCTTGGATGTCCTTACATCCTCCTGGCTTCATTAGAATATGCCTGGTATCGCTATTTCAACGTGCAGGGGCTGAGTGCAGGGCAGGGCTAATGGAGGTCTAGGTTGGAAGAATCGATCACAACAAGCAGGAAAATGCTGTCACCCCCCATCCCAAGTGACCACACCAGAGAGGGAAGCCAGGACCACAGGTCAACTGGATTGCATTGAATCATTCCCACAATGCTCTGGGCTTTGGTCTTTTGGAGTGGATTGGCCATGTCAAAATATGTAGTTGTGGGCCTCACCAGCCTGTCCGGTGACAACATCAGGGACTTTAGCGTGCGTACATAAAAGAGATGTTTCAGTTCAAAGTGCCCACAATGATGAGAAGCTGCACTGATGGCCACCAGCATGGTACAAATACAGTGTGCTTCCATGGAGGTGTGTTGTGCGGCATGTTGAGATGTGGAGGTATTTGAGGGCACAAACCCTGCTGGGGTACTCTTTGCCTGGCCTCAGATTAGGGAACAAACTTTGATATAATCCAAGTTCTTTTGTCTCTGGTGTGGTGCCTGGGAGTGAAGCATGCTGTCCACTCTGTATGGGCTTCGTCTCCGCAAAGGAGTGCAGTAGCAAACGGCATGTATCACGGTGGGGGCGACTGGAGAAACAGGGTCTAGAAACAAAACAGAGAGCCAAGCAAGTGCACGGCATAGGTGCACACTCATTCAGATGCAGCAGCTTCACTGTGGTGGGTTTCCTCCCATAAATATCTACAGGATCCCGGGCACTTAGCAAGTGATGGTTAAGCATGTTAACTGCTGTTTGAAATCTCTGATTCTTGGCTTCTTTTTTTTTTTTCCCCCTTTCTTTTTTTAATAGCTGAGCTTCACCATAGCACCTGTGAATATTTGTCCTGGTAATGATTAGGGAATAAAACCTCTGGCAGTAGGATCCGGAGGGAGGGAAGTGGGGGCAATTCAGTTCTCATGCAATGGCTTCACAAGCCTGGGTTTCATATAGCATAGCTGGATGTTTGAGTCAAAGCAAAATAATTCTTCAAGTTCAATTTAGAGCATATTTAATCTTCTTTGGAAGTAATAACAAAAAATAAGCTGGTGTACTTTTAAAAAGAAATCTAATAGAAGTAGATGAGCACACGCTGGCCAGCCCTGCTGAACCCCGGCCGTGGCTGTGCCCCATGAATGCGTTTTGTCCTGAAAGAGCTGCCGGGAGTGCGGCTGTGCATGTTACTTGTGAGCAGAGCCCCTGCCGAGCCATAACAGACAGGTCGCAGCAAACAAAGCTAACATGGAAAGGCTTAACAGTGTTTAAACTAGGAAGGAAAAACTTCCTGTGAAACAACCTCAGCCTGGTCCATCTCCAATATAAGTGTGGGTTCATCAACAGAGGCAGGGCTGGGAGCTGTCTGCATCATCACTGTTCCACACTGGATTTTTCCCATTTACAGAACTAAGGAAAATGAAACATTTTTGGCTATCACCTTTGCACGAGCCTGGGATCTTCCAGGGACAGGGCTACCCTGAGCCTCGAGCAGACCCTGCCGAGCTCACGGCTCCGGGCTCAGGGGGCGCGATGGTCTGGGGGCACCCGCCTCGCGAGGTGCAGCTCTGTGGCTGCTTGCTGCTGCACGTGAGTGCAGGAAAGCCCACAGAGAGAGTCAGCAGGGCTGGCAGTTAGCAAAAGAAAAAGCAGTGCTTTGTTTTTTTCCCCTAATTAAATACAAGTTGTTAGAATCTGGCATTTTTTTTTTACAGAATGTAGTTACGTGCACTTAAGTTACAACTGCATTTTAAGGCTCCGCTTTTGTTGCAGTAAGCCACACCTGAAAACTTGAGTTCAGAACCGGGACAGAAGGAGCTGTGCCTTGGCCCGCCTGCGGGGAGGAGCTGCTCCCTGGAGAGGGGAGGTGGGGGCTGCCACAGAGCAGCTGCCGAAATCCCTCCGCAGGACCACTGTAGTGTCCCCATCCCAGCTGGCACGAGGCCGGGGAACAGCCACAGCTCTGACAGGACTCAGCCGGGATGCTGAGGTCTGAGTCACCAGTGTCGAGGTCTAGGGCACCTGGACTGAAGTGAGAAGAAGTCTGAGGGCAGGACTGTGTCCTAGCCATCCCAGAGCTAGGGACAGCCATGGGCTGTGCCAGGCTCCCACCGCTTTGGAGATGTGGAGCCCCGGCTGTGTGCTGCTTGCAAGGGGAGAACAGCCCCTGGCTCCAGCTGCTTCCCTGTGATACTTGCGTGCCAGTCCTGGTGGGTGGGTTGGACACCTCGACCTCTGAGTGCCGCCAGCCGCATAGGCGACATCAGAGAGCATTTATAAAGCATATATAAAACAGGGAGGTGCAGGCTGCGTAAGGCCTGGATTAAATGTTTCCCCAGATAAACGTCTTTGTCATGAGAAGAGTAGGAAAACCCATTTGCAAACAGATCTGCTAAGCTCCAGCTAAAATAAAAATCATAATGCGAGCTGGGCAATAAGACTCAGACAGGTTGCCGATTTTTTTTTTAAATGGGTTAAAATGGAGCCAGTTGCAGCAAGCAACGTTGTAGATTTATTCAGCTGTAGAAGAACTGGCACACAGCAGGTGCCTTGGAGGGACAGAGGGAAGGAGCAGAGGAAAAATGAAAAAGGCTGATGAGAGCGAGCAGCCAGGGAGAAACCTCTGGAAGGTTCGGGCATGCAGGCGGCTGCACTCATGCTTTATGTCACTGCAGAACATTAAATGAGCACTTAAAAAGGTAATTAGCACCTTTTCATTGGACCAGAAATCAAAGGTGTAATTTACCAGAAGTCAGTGAACAATGTAAGAGATCTAATTTAATCACATTGCGTAGCTTAGCCAGGGTGAGAAATCAGAAGCCTACCTTGGCTGAACGGCTGCACTTACAGCAAAGCCATTTTTGTTCCCCCTACAGGACAATGCCGCTGTCACCAGAACCACACTTGGTGGAGGCAGTGAAGCGATACAGGGTATTTGTGCTATTTGAATTCTACCACACCATTTTCATTATTTCACAGATATATAACAGAAAATGCTCTTGTCTAGAAGAGGCGGCAATTTGTAGCCAAGGTTTGGCATCACAGTTCATATATTCTCTTCCAAAGCCTCTACACAGGCTGACAGGATCAGACCGCTCCAAAATTCAGGAAGATGGGGAGGAAATGGAGGCTTTGTTTTAGCCTGTTGTAGATGAAAGGTGATTTTTCAATATTCAGATTTCAGTTTAGTCTTTGGACTGTCCAGTCCTGCCTTAAGGATTTGGAATGGGTGATTCAGCTTGCTTCTAGTTTTGGTATCAAATGAAGTGTTCAAAAGATCAATGAAAGAAAAAAACACTATTAAAGTTTAAGTGCCGTATAAAGAAACAAAGCTTTAACTCAGTTATTTTTCAAGCCATAGCTACAGCACAAGGCATATTACCTTTATTGGGATTTCTTAAATAAAAATGTGAACTGTATGTGAGCACAATTGTAAAATCAAGCTGTTAGCTGACTAACAAAGCTGCAGTACTGCAAATCATGTTCAACATTACACCACCTACTGAGGATTAAACTTTGTCCCCTGAACACTACTGCCTTTCCAAGATTTCTTTTTTTTTTTCCCCTGATAAATCTTCATACATGTTTCTGTGGCAGCTTGGAAAATCTGGAAGACCTAACCACAGTAGCCAGAAATCTAGATTAAAACAGTTAACTAAACTGGTCAACTTTTGATAAACACAGAGGGATCCCCTGCCATCATCCCTCCAAAGGGCTTCACAGTTCCATCTGAGAAAGGAGGCAGCTGGACCCAAGCTTCAGAGCAGGATTGTTTGTATCCATATGCAGTACCTCTGTTAGTGACCATGGCACGGCCAGCAGAAGATGATAACAAACTTGGAGGTGATGTGGTCTCTACTAAACATGTCAAGAGAACAATTTCTGCTGACTCCTCCTACATGATAGCCCTGGCACAAACATCTGACCTCACTTTCTTAGAGCTGTAACCACAAAAAACAAACAAACAAACAAAACCCATGTGTAACAATCATAACATAATGGGACTACACAAACCAAAATTTCAAACTCTCAACTTCAACAGTATGTCTAGTTTATCTAAGGATTAGCTCCTGAGGAAGTGTAGGTGACTGAGATTTGGATAGAGTGGTGAATAATCCAAACAGTAATCATTCCAATTCAAGAAAACTGAAAAAGCAGTAACCAAAGTAGGTATTCTGGCAAGCTCTAAGAAAGATCCAGTTTGCTAAAGAAAAATTCAACAAGCAAGAGATGTGTCTCTACTGCAAGACATTCACTCAACTCAAATAATATATTACCATGCTCCTCATTATTATATCTAATTATAGATTGTCCTAAGCACATTGGCAAGGGAAATACGTTGTAAAATGTACATTGAAATATTACTGTGCTATTGTTGAGTCAGCTCCTGGGACATGAGGCGTTAAATATCTGAATCTCTGGCTGATTTCAGTGTTTTTATGTTGCTTAACCACACTGTTAAGCTGTATTGTTCCAAACTTCTCCTTGTTGGTTAAATTTAGCTTCTCTGTTCTCCAGGTGCAACCTGATGCCTTCTAAAGAACTCTCTTTCCTATTCTCACACTTTTCCTCCACCAGACGTTTATTTCCCCAGCTGACCTTATTTCTTTTATATTTTTTAAAAATCTATACTATAAACATTGATCATTTCAAGTTTCACCGTAAAACTGCCATGTGTTGCTTCTTGCTTTGTATTGCAGCCTGGTATCACTCTCTTGCAAACCCTACTATTCTTGTGTATGCTTTGTACTCTTTGTCACCTATATTCTATATTCATCACTAAATAATATCCTACAAACCACTTGAAAGATTTGGACGTTGAGGATGAGTCCACGTTAAGTGACATAGGATATTAAGCCATGGGGAAAAGATATCTGGCCATAAAGCATGCAAGAAAGAGCCCTAGAATGGAATAATTACTTCTCACTATATCTGTCCATGAGTGGGTAACAGGAGAGAGTCTGACACAGACACTGTGTTTCAGCACCCACATAAAATACATTATGGCCTTTCTTTGGGGGGGGGGGGGGGGGGGGGAAGAATAGCAGTGATTAACTTAAAATTAATTACTCTAGGTTTTTGCTAATAAAATGGGGAAAAGACCCATAAATCATTGCATTTATTAATATCTAACCACTAATCTTTTAAAGCAATTCCCTTAAAACACCTCTGAAATGCTTCAAAAATCTCAAAGAGAGTTTCAAGCTATTACACAACAAATAGCTTCAAATAACCATTGAATAGTCATGTGGTGACTTGCAATGCAACTCCTGTCTCTTTGTCTCTTAATTATGCAATGATCATGTACTGCACTTGATGACTGTATTAAAATGTACAGCAGGCCATGCTGCCAGAACAGCCTTATAGTGTGAATGGTGGGATAAGGATGAGCCAAAGATGTGACTGACATGACTGGTTCTTTGATATAAACCTTTTCATGTAATTAACAGACTGACTTTTTATCAAACATCACAAGCACAGTTGCATATGGAAAGATAACATAGATGGGACAAGCAAATTACAGTACCGTTGATGTCCCCAGTCTTGGGACATACGCAGAACAGGGGTTAAAACTATTATTAGAAATGTAAGAAAGCATCTTGATTTTTCTTTTTACACAAACCACACAGATCTTGCATGGCGTGACTGCTGGTTTTAGTGAAAAGGAGAATGAAAAGAGAAAGAAAAATCTCAATTAACTTCAGGTTGTTTAGTCTGAATCCTGTGCAAAAGTCTGAGGGAGTGCCATTCTGTCCTTGGAAAGCCTGCTTTTATCTCTTTGTAAAAACACTGGATCTTTCTGTTGTGAAGGACCCTGATGGTGTTTTCTCCTGCCTCAGCTTCATACTAAAATGTCTTGAAGTTCAAATACTCCGCGATGGGCTTTAATTGATTTCCAGTCAAGACTTCTTAAATCACTTTTCTGAAAAATCCACTTATTATTGGCAGGCTATTTCCCCCATTTTGACTAGTCTGTGGTTCTTCATTTTTACAGCACAGGGAGCAAAAGATATTTAGATGCAATAGTTACCTGAGGAAAAATAAGCAGAGGACAAAGCCGGTGCATCAGAGCTAGCGCGGTACGGCTGCGCTCTGTGAAGCGCTGCAGCCAAAGAGACGGCAGCTGCCTCTAAAGATAGACACGGATATTAAAATGTTAAAAGTTCAATACACAGAAAACAAAGTGAGGAAAATTATAAGTTTCAAACAGCCCCTTTCTCTTTTTCCCTTGTGCATGCTGCAGGCGCAGCAGTCTGACCACAGGTCTATTTGATATTATAAAGTTCAATTCAGTCACACACCACAGAAACACAGAAGACAAAAACCCCACGGACAAAACCTGTTAAAATGGTCTGCTCCGTGGTACCTAAGGCTGATGAGCATTGCATGTAATGATGGCTTTGGGTCTTCTCCCCTGGGCCTGGGTCAGACCTCTCCTTGTATTCAACAAGAACATTTTCACCAAGTCTGTGGTCTGTGAATTGGACCCTTAGATGTTAGTACAGGTAAAACTTTCAAAGGGAAAGGACTCTGGGGAGAAGGGCATTTATTAAATCTCTTCAGTTCTTCGTTCTGATAAAGAAAAAGTCTTCAATGTAATAATAAATAGTTCAATCTTTTGAAAAGATTTACCGACAGAATCTCGCTTACTTAGAAGTTCAACATATTAGCTGTTAAAATGGATTCCAGCAGCCCTCAGTACTTTTGTCCAAATTTTCCAAAACTCACCTGCCCCAACGCAAAGTTAGGACCTGTACTGAGGAAATGTAAATATGCTGTTATATTTTTCTAAGCTGCCAGCAAAAGTTTGTAAACCTAGTTTCCAGAGCACACCATTGAACAGAGAACGCTGTGTCCTGTTCAGAAAAAACACACATTGCCTTCTCTTTAACAGAGAAAACTTGGAAAGAGGCATGGCTGTACGTACAGAAAATTTCTTAATCTTTTTAACCATAGTTCCTTTAATATTCAGGAGTACTTTAAGGTTATAGCACACCTCCATTCCTGCCTTACAGCGAGGACTTTAGCAGTTAGGAAAGCCCACGTCGCAGCTCTCGCATGCAGTGTGGTCTGAGTGCACGCTGCAGCATTAGGGCCAGTGTTAGCACCGGGTGGTCGGTGCCCTGAAGGATAATGCTGAGATGTGGCCTTTTAACACATCTGTTTGCATGGGTTCTGGAATGGTGGAAAGCTATCAGGGATGCGGGGCAGAGCAAACTGCTATACTGCAGTTGTAGAGGCAGGAGGAGGAAAAGAACTGCTAGAAATGATCATAAAGCGGGATAAGAATTAGCCTGTGGAAGTGGATGCTGTTGACAGAGGGTGTAGCAACCTCAGCAACAGATTTGTGTGAGGCAATTCATTTTCATGTGGCTCTTCTTTGCAACCAAGTAAAGCTTTGCACATTCAAATATTTTGGAAGTGTTCAATGTTAGCTTAATTCTAGCACTGACGCGAGGAGTAAAGCTTACATCGATTTCCAATTGATTTCATTAATATTTTATTAGGACGTGGCCAAGCATCACCTCGCAGCCTTACATGCTCATTGCACCCCTACTCCTTGGGAGACATTTTTTAAAAGCACAACCCTGCAGAGCAGAGACCACCATTGCTGTCTGAACAGAGGGCGTCACACATGCAATGCGTGCTCCAGAACAGGTTCAGTAAAGTTCAGGGAGGCACTGCTTCATGGCGTAGACATGCAGGAGTCCTCATGCATGACCGGATCCTGAAGAATGCATTCAAGAATGCAAACTATGACAGTGTGAATGGAGATGTCTTCTGCAATAGTGTCTTACAGGGCACTATAAGGTCATACAGCACTCACCTTGCTTAGATGAAAACTTTTGATCCTGGAATGGATACAGATAAAACAGAGGGGCATTACCTGCATCAGGTAATGTGTGTATTAATTATGTCCTCATGATTGTAACACACTATGGGAGTCTTAGATGTGCTGGTCCAAAATAAACAGAAAATAAAGAAAATGAGAACAGGACCATCTCTGTTAGAGAGAAGGTAGAGCCTTTTCCTGGGCAGGAAATAATGTCCTTACGTGAGAGCTAGCCGGAATGAAACTGCAGAATGAAAGCCTTATTTGGGGGATTTTACTTTTTTCTGTATCATCCCAAGGACACCAGATCTCCAAGAAGGCAACGTAAAATTTTCAAAACATTCTTCCTCACTACGATTTCTCAACATTTCAGCTAGCCACAAAAATAACAGTGTATCTGTGAAAGCTGTATCACGTGATTTTTTTCTTCTCTGATGAAATATTTTTCGGTGAAATATAGTGAAACCTGATAGAAATGCAGTAGCAAAATGCACATATTTGGAAAGTAAGTGGTTTTTGATTGAGAACTTTAATTTCATTTAAAAATCAGTATTGTTGGTTTTATTAGATGAAAAAAAATCAAGTAAGCCGTTTCCCAAATGATATTTGTTTCCTAGAAATGCAGACAAATGCTGCGCAAGAAGTCCTTAACACTGACATGAAAGCTGTCAGAGGAAACAAACTATCTTGACATCACAAAATAACTTTTCTTATCTTATCAGACACCACCACACAGAGCCTGTTTGAATTGTATACCGCTGTAACGCTGACGGTTTCCACAACTGTAGATATTTTGAGTGATGAGTGCAGAGTTAGGCCAAAATTACAAAGGTAGCTGGAGACAAACCTTGATGCCTGGTAGCACTTAAAGAAACACATGGTTTTGGTGTCTAACTCCCAGTGAGCTGATTAGCTATTTAAAGTAGTCTGCACCTCCTGAGGAAGGGATGTGCTAGAAGTTAGCAACCTGCTAATCTTCTGTGATGACAGAACTGAGTTGAGTAAACAATCATAAAAATGTTACATGTGAAAAAAAAGGGTCTTGCATGGCAGACCATCCTGGGCAACAGGGAGAGGGAGGTCCAGGTTTCTTTGTTGTATTGGGAAAGTACCAGGTCACAGTGAACATGAAGTTTTTGCCAGCTTTCCTGCTTTTATTCCGGAGACTTTTCTTCTGCAGCCTCCATTTCATGTAGATGCCAATCTTGGTGTAAAGACAATCTAAAAGTGCACCTTAAAAAAATTTAAAGGGTTCATCTCAGCGCCACAGGTCTTTCAGATATGATTGACTTCTACATGCACAAACGGTCATGCATATTCGCATGCTAAAAGAAGGTGACCCTACCCAAAGACATTTAAAATAAATCATGGGTACAGTGGACTCATATAGAGTGTGGCAGATCAATTCCTTGATTTCATAGTTCATATATATATGCAGCTTATTCATGTATTATTTGAGGTTAAATTGTAGTTGATAGGTCAGATCCGTACCTATTTGTTTCCTTTCTGAATTTGGCCCAATTACTTTTAAATACGAAAAATGAAGGATTTTGATAGTAAATATTTTCAGAAAACTTAACACTGTAACTGTGGGAAGAAGCCTGAAAGAAGAAGAAATCATTCTGAACAGTACCAGCAACCCGATTCACTCAGCAGCTGGAAGGCAAAGTAGGGGCAATGTAAACATCTGGGACAATAACTAGAAAGGAGAAGATTATCCAGAAGGCCAAGACGATGCAGATTTTTTCCTGGTGTACATTTCCTTTGCTCCATTTGGTCAAGATTGAAGTAAAGTTGGAAAGTGAATGTGGCATAGTGCCTGGGGACAGTATATACATCAGGATGTCTTTGCACATAGTGTGATATGCAGAGGACTAACCAGAAAGGCTTTATTCGTTTGTTTGTTTGTTTGTTTATATGAAAGAGGCTCCAGTACCAGCCAGGTGGCTGAAAATGGCTAAACTTCCAGACATTCAAAAGAGCCCTGTAGCACCAACACTTTAAAATGAAATATAGAACGTGAACCTACCCATTAATCGTTGCAGGCTCCATGATATACAGGTAAAGTAGCACGCTAAATGACTATTTGCCTGCCTACAAGGGCAATCACCATAATTTTAACGCTGGTAAAATGCCGGAAGAGTGCAGACCTCTTGCTTTCTTCTTAGAAAAGAGCTCTTATAATCTGCATTGGTTGCACTTTCCTACTTTGTAAATAACAGTGGCTCCAAAGCCTTTGTAGCAGAGGTACTTGAAAGGTATTCAGAGAGAACCTGAAGTTGCAATTAAGTTTGGAACAGAAAAAATTGCCCTCCTTCCTGCCCATAAGCGAGCAGGAGCTTTTCTCTGCATTTCCACTCCTCCACCCCCAAAGGTGGATCGCTGAGCTATTTGATGTTATTGTTCTGTTTATGTGTATTTTTAACGGTTTAGAAAGGGAAACTAGAACATGCTGATTTTTATCTGTCTATCTGTTGTGAAAGGCAGAAGCATTCATAAGAAGTGATAGGAACTGTGATACTATGGATGAAAGAGTATATCATAAATAGAGACTCTAAAACTTCTTTTTTTAATAAGTGAGCTATATAACTCTGCAAATAAAGGCATTGTTTGGGGTGTGGGGAGATTGGTAAACGAAGACTGAGAACTGACACCTTCCTCAAAGTACTCGACGAAACTCATTTTCTCCTCCAGCTTTATAAATAGAGGATTAGAACTGATTAGAAAAGGATAATTTCAAAAAAAACCCCAAACTTTTTAGATTAATTTTCTGCAGTCATTTTATCCTTTTACTCCTAAAATCATTAAGATTTTCAAAGGGTGTTGAAATCCTCCTATATTTTTAATACCCATATTAATCAAAATATAAGCAAATATTTTATGGTAAATAGCAGATAGCCAGGGTCAACTAAAAATTGCCTGCAAGTTGGTTACTGCCTTCAGCCCTCCCTTCAGTTGTTTGAGTCTGCTCTACATCTTCCTTGGCAAAGGGGTTACTCTCATTTTCTTCCCAGTCCGCCTGTGACACAGCAAATGCTACTTCACTCTTTTCCACCAAGAACAAATAACCACACACAGCAGTGACTGTTGCTGATGCACAGGGCAAGTTTAATACAAAAACATTCTTGTTGCAGTGTAAGATTTGTCATGCTAGTGCAAACCTTCGTTTGGAGAACTTTATCTATGCTTAGTGCGATAATGGTAAAGCAGACATAAGTAAATTAACCGGCACAAGACAAATGTCAGTGAAGTTAGTTTAAGAAATTTAAGCCGATCCAAAATGAAACATTCTCCCTTTGGACTTGCCTGCTGTGGGATATTTGTGTAGCAGATTTGCATCTTAATTTTAAAACCAAACTTAAATGTTACCTCCTATTTGATTTTCCCTTTGTTTTGCCACGGACTTCGGCAGGCAGCAAAGAAACCCCAAGCGACCGTGACCATGCCTTGACCAGGCAGTCAAAGAGTTTGCCCATGCCGGGAGGGCTTTGACCAGTGCACTGTCACTGCCACTGAATTGCCTCTTATTATCTCTTGCACATGTGGTGTTTTATCTGCCAGGAAACGGGGGAACCTGGTCACTCTCAGTGTGGTCCATAATGATAATAACAAAAGCTATAAATCAGATGAACTTCGTTTGACTTGCACGGAAAGGGTTATAGTTTCGCTACAAACATTTATTCAAGCTGAGGCATTCTTGAAGATTACTCTGCCATAAGGGGGTTTACTTTCTTTATGGATCTATACTATGAGGCTAGAAATAAAGGCTAGACTGTGGCTTTGCTCCAAGGCCTCAGTATGAGTACTCGGCTGCAATAGAGTAGAAGTAAAACAGAACACCTTTGGAAGCTCAGAGGAGAGGTATATGGAAGAAGCAATTTTCTATAAGCTTATATCTGTAAACAGTCAGATACCCCCTTCTCTCTTCATAATCACCTCAGCTGCTCTGACCAGGAAATTTGGGAACTATGATGACATTTCAAATTCTTCCTTCTAGCCAACCCACATGCTCCAGGTCTTACTTCATCTTCTGCTTCTCATAAATTCATATTCTAACACCGGAGCAAGGGTGTGCATGCCAGCTGCCCATTCCTAGCATCCAACACCACAAAACACCAGAGATGGTCCATGGAGCAGTTAACTTACTGCAGTGGATTCACAGGATTTTTTTTTTCCTGTACAAGGCAGCATGTTTCAGCTCCCATGTTTGCTCACTATATCCTGTAGATTTCTGCTAGAATAAAGTTTCTCTTCATTCCAGGCAGTGGTACAAAATGCCTAGTGGTCAATAAAATCCTTCACAACCTGTGGGATGGCCATCACCATTACAAGGTGCCTGAAGGACTGACCTGTCACAGTTTCAGTTAAAAAGGAAAAAAACCTACCTTTCATGTAATGATGCTATAAAGGATCCCCCTTTGATGAACTCCGTTTGATGAATTAAGAGTTTTCTCCTCACTGTTTAATGAATGTTTTCCTGTTTATCAATAGCAGCATTGTTAGGTTAAGTGCTGTTAGCTGCCTTTACAGGCTCAGAAGTAAGAGAATGACATAGCACTTGATGCACTACACCACAGATTTTCTCCTCTCCCAGCATGCAAAGGTCTTGAACTATTAAAGACATGATGGGATTTTTTGTTCTTGTTCTCTTATTAAATGCAATGTGCTGAAATAGGGCTGACCTTAAGGTCTCTTTGCCAGTTCCAGATCTGGTTTCTTTTGGTTGTCTTCTTCCAGATAGGTTATTAAAGTTGTCAGTGGTGCCTCAGAAGGCAGGTCTGGTCCTTTCTTTCAGGACACTTGTTTATGACAGCTGCTTTCTTACTCTGTAAAAGAGTGGTAAGTGAGAGGGTCTCAAAGCCTCCAGAAGCCTTGGCCATGAGCAGACAACTCCTGGGCAATGGGAACAGGAGCACTCTCTGTGCTGGCTGGAATTTCCTTTTTCAGGAGTTGCAGCTGGCACTCTGGCCATGTGTAATGGAGTCCTTTTTTCCAGACTAAATAATCATGCTAATGTAAGCAGCTCTCTCAGAGGCCTGAATATTTTTAACAAGATTCTTTTGATTCAAATCAAGCAAGTCTCTTACCTCTTGCTCTTCCAGAAGCACAAAAAGGCTTGTGGGACTTCCAGGAACGCAGTAACCGGAGAGACTGCTATTTCTCTCGTTCCCCTGGTGTCATTCACAAATGCCTTTACCATTTTCCATAGGTTTGGATGACCTTTCCTGCAAGCTCATCAGTTTGAATGAAAGCCTCACCTGCCTCCGTTGGTGAAAGAGACTATCCTACAGACTCGAGCAAGTTCTGGATCAAGCCTCATGCATTTTAATTGGCCAGTTCTTTTACCAAGGAGCTTCACAAGCTGGATTTAAAGTTTTTCGCAGTCTATCAAGACCTCCTTTCAAAACACTGGCAAGCACAGGAACCTCTTGAGGAACTTCGGTTCTACTAAAGGAAAGAGACTTGTGATAAAATACAATAGTAGATGTTAGGTTTTAGTTTTGACCCGAGTGACATTATTCCAGGATCTTCCTCAGCAGCTATTTCATAAAAAAGTGCTCCCCTAGCCAGTAAAGACTCAGAGATGCCCCTTCTAATCTATTTCTCCTAGGAGCATCTATGCATGCAGCGCTCAGGTTTCAGCAGAGGGACCTTTCCGACTGAGCCTGTGCATTACGTGAAGTAAGAGACACAGTGCAGCTAGACATGCCCTTCTTTGGGGCAGCTGTGATGCAGAGCCACTGGCCACTTTGGGCACTAATTAAACAAACTATCTTTCACTAAAGAAGTCTTTTAACAGTCCTGAAAGTCTGGCAACTGCTGTAGTGCCCAGCATCCTAACAGGAATTGAGTATGAACTAGTAGGTTGCATATAGAAGATATGTGTAACCATCTTGGTAGCTGATGACCTAAGTGTTGCACAGAAATAGTCACAGGACTAAAGCTTTTATTCTCAAATGTTAAAAGTATAAACTGGCTGCTTACCTTTCTCAAATTCCTTAAGCATTGTCAAGCACTGATTTTTTTTCACACCTCTATTGATAATACGGTTATGTATCTGCTGCACTGCAGTAAAAGGTAAAGCAATTATCATATATTGTTTATCCGTCTGTTTTGGAGTACTATGAAGCTCAATTGAAGGGCAATCTAAATGCATGAAAGACACCACTGACATACAAAATCTTGCTATTACTTTCAGGACAGAAGAAGGACAAAAGACAAGATAGTACATAATTTCTTAAACACTCTGGCTTCCATGAAACCTCAAAAGCTTCTTTTCATATCTAGAATTTCTGGTAAGCCATTCCTTAAATCCATACTGTTTAGCAGTTTTGCTTGCATCCCTATACGTTTGCTTCTGTAGTATCCAAATGAGACCAATCTGCGCTAACTATGGAAATTTCATCTTATGCCTTATCATAGGAACCAAAAAAATTTATAGACAGCCCTTTTGATTCCCTACCCCCACTAGATGTTAAGCAGCATTTCTCTGTATTTTGAGAGATGTCAGTGCTGATACTTGGTTTCAGAAGATGAATGCTCACCCATACACAGGATTCAATTAACATTCTTTTATGACTGCATCCATATTATTCTTAACGAGCATACTCTTTGGTGAGAGTGAATATTTACCTTGTGGCATTAAATCCACAGTTTTCTGCCACAGTCATTAATGATCATATAGCAAATGATCACCCCAACACTCTGGCTAGATTCCAGTTCAAGTAATTATATTCTGCCTCCCTTAATTTCCTTTCGAGAGTAATTGGACCTGATAACAGTCTTCACTTGTAATCCTAAACTGCTCTACAGCCTGGCCACATCTCAAAGCTTCAAGGACTTAATCACAGCTCCCAATAGGTGAAATATTGATAGATGATCTCTCTGCTCACCCCACCTTTTTATCACATACAAATTCATTAATTATTGTAACACCAAATTAAGGCATCTACGAAATTCAACTCTGTAGGTACTGTAGACTATACAATCTGTATATTGCTAACTTCCTAGAGACATAAGTCATGAGCTTAAATGATGTCAGAAACTTATGAACTCATTGATTTTAGGAAGCTCATGGTATGAAACTGCTGTACCTCTTATGCGCCTCTGACTTTGTCTACATTAGCAAGCCATTAGTAGGCATAGTAAGAGCAGACCAGCAGGACAGCGCAACTGGCTGTGGAGGCTCTACATCTACAGTGCATGTTGTTTGGCAGTCTGCTTCAGATTATATTTAGTTCTGTTTACTGGACCGGACATCCAAAATTGATGTGCTTTAAATGTATCCTATGGATCTCTCTTGTCCATGCTAGGGGTTGAAGCACCACTGGTGTGCACCTGAAGTAGAGTTTCTGGCTTAGTTTCCTCCAAAAGGAATACAATTCATTTGCACCAAAACAGCAAATCAAACCAGCACAGGATAAATGGGGATGATGGAGAGGTTTGCTGCAAAGCTGCTCTACTGTTCTGAATGTTAACATGGCTGGGGATCCACTGTTCACTGAAATGGATTGTCATCTATTCAAGGACTGTTAAGGGACAACAGACCTTAACAGGGGACTGTTTTATGACTAACAATGAGACCAGACAATAATAAGGAAACATATAATGACTCAAAATGTTCAAAAGGAAGTTTTTGGGGAGGACAGAGGAAGAGAGAAGCATGCTTCATAGCCTGGTGGGGGTGCTGTCTTCAGGAAAAAGACTCTTGAGCCCTACGGAAACTGCTCCAGATGGGAAGAATCTGAGACAGACAAAGCATGGAGGGTTTATTTGATATGTGCTGGTTTATTTTTGAGTTATTCCAGAAAGACCAAGCAAAGAAGCAGTGTTATTGCCCATTTAAACTGCAAAGCAGTTGTTAGAAAATGGAAGAGTTCGCAGTATGGCAGGAACTACCACAGCTGTGACAGTGGGTGGGGGGCTCCAGAGTCACTCTACTGGGTACCTCACAAACCCAGAATATTGCATCCCAGTAATATGAAAAGTCTTTAGCATCAGGAGGAAGCAATGAGAAAAGGTTTCTTTCATTTCTGATTTAGTCAAATTCCAGATCCAAATCTACTTTCAAGTTATTGCCATGGTTTAACCCTAGGCAGCAACTAAGCACCACACATACGCTTGCTACTCCCCCACAGTGGGAGGGGGGAGAGAATCAGAAGAGTAAAATTGAGAAAATTTGTCGGTTGAGATAAGAACAGTTTAATAATTGAAATAAAATAATAATAATAATAATAATAATAATAATACTGACAACAACAATAATAGTAGTAATGAAAAGAAAAACAACAAAAGTGAGAGAGAGGAACAAAACCCAGGAAAAACAAGTGATGCAACTGCTCACCACCCGCTGACCGATGCCCAGCATGTCCCCGAGCAGCGATCTCTGCCCCCTGGCCAACTGCCCCCATCTTATATACTGAGCATGATGTCATATGGTATGGCATAGCCCTTTGCCCAGTTTGAGTCATCTGTCCTGGCTGTGCCCCCTCCCAGCTTCTTGTGCACCTGGCAGAGCATGGGAAGCTGAAAAGTCCTTGACTTAGTGTAAACACTGCTTAGCAACAACTAAAACGTCAGTGTGTTATCAACATTATTCTCATGCTAAATCCAGAACACAGCACCATACCAGCTACTAGGAAGAAAATGAATTCTATCCCAGCCAAAACCAGGACAGTTATTTAAGGTTAAAATACTTCTGAAAATGTTTAATTTTAGCAAACTTCTACCAGAAAGGAAAAAAAAAAGCCAAGAGGGGGTGTTATCACTTTGTTTTTTCTCTCTGCAAAGTTATTGTTGTGGGGAAAAAAACCCAACAAAATTTTCTATAGCTTTTTTTTTTTGCTTTTTTTTTTCCAGAAAAAGAAATATGTCTATGTAGAGAGATTGATCCAGTCTGGTTTTTAGTTGAAACGTACCCAGCAGTTCTCTGCATGCACCGTATATCCCAGCAATTTATTACATGATGTGAAAGTCAGTCTCTCAGAAAATAAATAGCTTAGAGCCAGCAGTAGCCAAAGCTGAGGTGTCCTAAAATGAACATTAATCTGGAAGGAAAAAGGTAACTAGCTGGAGACTTGAGAGCTGTGTTGCAGAGACCCTAGGGAAGCGCACGCTCAAGTTCTTGTGAAATATGCCATTTAGCACTTGCTGCTCTCCAGTCACATTCTTTCACTTCACTGTTTATATTTACTCACCTTTTTCTGCCTTCTGATCTTTGCTGTAGCTTTATAATTTTCATTTCATTTCACTAACATTAAATGCAAACAGCGTGCGGTCGAGTAAGACGTGGTCAGGAAAATGACAAGGAACATGGTGTCCTCGGCCAGGAGTTATCCTGAGGAGCCAGGGAAGATTTAAATTATTTATTTCAGTCATTGCCTTCTCTATATCCGTATGGTGTCCCACCCTGAGGACCACCAGGGTGAGCTGAGGCCTTTCCCTGTTACCACATTGCCAGACAGGAAACACTTCCCCTGCCTGGGGATGTGGGACTGGAAGGGGACACCTGAGTCATCCAAAGTGATCCCTGCAATGGTGCAGGAGATATCCAATGCCAGGAGGTTCCTCAGAATGACAGCTCCATATCCTCAGCCAAGGAAATGCTTCCTAATGTTCCTCAGGAAAAATAAGACCTCTAGTTTTAAAAAAAAAAAAAAAAAAAAAAAGCTTATTTATGACGTATCTGTCGTGGTTTAACCCCAGTGGGCAACTGAGCACCACACAGCCGCTCGCTCACTCCCCCCCCCGGTGGGATGGGGGAGAGAATCAGAAGGGTACAAGTGAGAAAACTCGTGGGTTGAGATAAAGACAGTTTAATAGGTAAGGCAAAAGCCGCGCACGCAAGCAAAGCAAAACAAGGAATTCATGCACTACTTCCCATCAGCAGGCAGGTGTTCAGCCATCTCCAGGAAAGCAAGGCTCCATCACACCTAACGGTTACTTGGGGAGACAAATGCCATCACTCCAAATGTCCCCCCGTTCCTTCTTCTTCCCCCAGCTTTATATGCTGAGCATGACATCATACGGTATGGGATAGTCCTTTGGCCAGTCTGGGTCAGCTGCCCTGGCTGTGCCCCCTCCCAGCTTCTTGTGCACCTGGCAGAGCATGGGAAGCTGAAAAGTCCTTGACTAGTGTAAGCACTGCTTAGCAACAACTAAAACATCAGTGTGTTATCAACATTATTCTCATACTAAATCCAAAACACAGCACTATACCAGCTACTATGAAGAAAATTAACTCTATCCCAGCTGAAACCAGGACA
Source organism: Platalea leucorodia (assembly GCF_965183815.1). Classification (NCBI taxonomy): domain Eukaryota; kingdom Metazoa; phylum Chordata; class Aves; order Pelecaniformes; family Threskiornithidae; genus Platalea; species Platalea leucorodia. Next base: position 27,917,653 of record NC_138826.1, read on the forward strand.
GTATCACAGACAGACAAGGGGATCAGAAGTACCATGAATACCCTGTTTCACTGCAGTAGTGGAGGACTTACCGAATAAAACTTCCCAACCATTATAGACAGCAATTGTATTCCATGTTATAGAAAAAAGCAAAGGAAAAGCCAGCTTGAAATGGAAGAAAAATTTCTTATTGCCCAGAAAACTGGTGATCAGTATAATTCTGAGGCTGTAAGCAGGACACATTGACCGGATACCTTAAAGAATGTAATGCCAGCCACGTCTTGGATCAACCAACTTCTCCTCTGATCTAAACACATCTGCTGTGAGAAAAGGGCAAAGACAAGCTGTCCCATGTGGTATGAAATAACCTGTCCCTTGCCTCGAGAAAGGGAGGGTGAAATAGGGTAACGACATAATGAAATGGTGCTCCATCTGCCTGTCTTTTGTCTTGCAGTCCAAGGTCTGTTGCTATTACTCCATCAAAATTAGAAAACAAAGGTCTAGGTGCCAGTAGCATTAAAAAAAGGCTTCTTTCACAAATTACAGGTTGCAGATAACCATGGGAAGTGGCTGCAGTGCTTATTAAGGGTCTTTAGCTGTGTCAATGACACCTATGCTCAACCAACCGTAGTTGCCCGTTATCCTGTAAGAGCTGTTGAAGTCCTGTTCGTATTTACAGGCTTTCAGTAACAAAACTGCGCCCTGCAGTTGGGGACCAGCTGCGTGCTAGAGCTGCTCATTCAGGGCACGTAACCCTCTGTGGGGTGGTGGGGTTTGTGACTGGCCCTCTCCATCACCCTTCTGAGCAGGGGTCAAGTGGTTGCCATTGCCACATTTCTTCCAAAAGATATGGATGAACAGACAAGGGTGAACATGCTGTTTTATAAACCCCACACTGATTATTTTAATGACCGTGGGCCCTTCTGAAACCTCGTGGGGGGTACAGAACATCACAGATGTGGCAGGAGCCCAGCAGCTCACTAGAAACAGTCCTGGGGGACACACTTATTCATGGATAGATGCGTAAGCTAACAACAGACATCCCATCATCCTTACTGCCATCACAAGTTGTAACTATGAGGACTCAAGGTAAGCCCCTGCAGTATTCAGCCATAATTCCCAGTCAATGGGAATTGTCCTGATTAAACTGAGAGTGCAGCTGATGAAGTATTTGAAACTCCACTTAAAAGTAAATATTGACATGGTTTAAAGGGATTAACTAAGATGACTGGATTCTTGTTAAAAACTTTTTGAGATAAAAAAGAGCCTTTTACAAAGTCTTCACGGTGTTTTGAGACGCTATTTCCTGTGATAAAATGGAAAAAGGGGAAAACTTGCTCTAAAAGTATATGAAAATCTCATGTTCCTAAACACTTATCTTTAAATGACCAACTCTTAAAATAACAGCTCTCATAAAACCGCACATTATGTAGCTCTGTGTGTGACTTATTAACGGACAGTAGATGATGTCACACTGGCAGCAAAGAGGTAAATAGATTAAATTTCCCAAACCCATATTTAGTGTTGGCAACATGAAGTTGTTGGTCCTGAATTTTAATTGCTTGGCTACTTTTATTTCTGCTAAGTGCAGATTATGCATTTTGCTTCTCTGCATCAGTCACCCCGTGTGTACAATGGGAATAATACCTGTAACATCAGCCACAGAAGAGTTTTATAGGGAGGGAGGGAGGGAGGGAGGGATGGATGGATGGATGGATGGATGGATGGATGGATGGATGGATGGATGGATCAGGGCCTTGGCGCACATTCCTGTTCTCAAGCGGGAGGGCCAAGTTGCCACCCCAGAGCCTGTGACTCAGCCAAAACCAGGGGGTGGCTTTCCCCAGCTGCGTGGTGGGATAACCCCCACAGCAGCTCTGTGCTTGACCCCGTGCTTATCTCCCGCCAGAGCTGGAGCCTGCTGTTTCCCCACGGGTGCCTGCGCATGACAGCAGGTATCAGCTTTGCCCAGGCGATGCAATAGCCGTAGCAGGGAGAAGGAGCATCCCTTGCACTGCCTTGCCTCCGAGGCAGGGCAGCCAGGCACAGACGGGGCGCAGCCGGCCCTGCCAGCTCCAGATGCATACGCAATAAACCGCAGCACGCTCTGCTTGCTGGGGCTGGGGAAGAAGCCTGGGCTATTAAAAAAAGAAAGTGGAGATAATAATAGATAGATATCAATATTACAAAAAGTCTTTGAAATCAAAACAACCTCAAAAAAAGCTCCCAGTTTTCTCTCCGCAAAAATCCTGGAATTAAATCTTTGGCTTAGTAAACTGTTTCTTTTAGCAAAGCAAATTTAAAAATGCCACAGTGATGAACAATGTAATAAAAAAAGCCATCATATTATTCTTGAATGAGGTTTAATAAAAATCAAATAAAAGCAATTAACTGAATTTTCAAGAGGATCACCTCTTCCTTCCCTGAGGTACGGAAGAGAATGAATTCAGGAAATCATTAGAATCAAAAACTGGCGCTGCACAACAGAGCCAGTGTTTGCTGTACAAAGACAAACAGAAATCTCCTCCCAGGCTAACAGCCTCCCTGCTAAAGCTGTTGGAGTGGAAATTCCACCTATAGGTGAAGAAGGGTAATTAAAGAGGCACAAGAATTTCTTTGTAGTAGAGCTGGCTTTTCTACTCCAGAGCAGGCTTTGGCTTTTCAAGTATTTGTATTCTTCTTTACTCACACAGAAAGAAATTGGACACATCACAATATTCAGAGCTGCCCATGGATCTCTATAAGCAGGTACATGTGAATTAACCGCCATTAACACATATTGTATGGCATTTTCTGCTCTCATTCCCGTGTAAATCCAGAGGGCCTGATTTACCATTTCCTTCTACCTCCTGCAGCCGTTTAGTTTGATGGAGAGCATGCACTTTTCAGTTGGAAAATGCACTTCGAGTGAAATCCAAATCTTTTGTGAGAATGTGTTGATTTCAATGACATTTTCAAAGGCAGAGAGCAGAAATGCATTATTTCAACATTCTCATTTCTTTTGATAAGAGGAAAACATTTCATGCTGGCTCATTTCAATTGCTTTTGTTTCCAATGTTATGGTATACTAACTATTGCAATATTGATATTAGTGTTTAATATTTTGATGACAAGCATGGTTTTTCAAATTTTCACGAGAAATCTTCAACGTGCCAACTTTTTTTCTTCAGATTCTGAATGAAAACAAATTCTGAAGTAGAAATCTTAACGTCAAACTAAAATGTATAGCTAGATTACACATATACCCCTTGGCAGTCAGACTCAGAGCAATGCCATCGACTTTAGAGGAGGAGCTTTGTCTTGCAGCATTGTTCCAGGGGAGCAGAAGTATGTCCTCTGTGTTATCAAGCACTTGTGGGTGGCAATAGACCATTTAAAAGGGGCAGATCTTACTCTGCTTGACTGATACTCATAAATGCTCTGACCTCTGTGGAAAGAGGATGGCTGAAGCTGGATGCCACATTTTCACTGTGAATGTCTCATGGCTTTGCTGTACTCTTGGTCAAATCATTTAGGGCTTGATTCAGTCTTGCAGAACTGGGTCCTTACATACAATACAGTATTTTTCTTTTTAGTAACTTTTTCTATGAGCCTGAATCTTGCTCTGAAGTCAAACTCTCCATATATTATCTTTGACAGCCCAACAATTAGCAGAGCGGACACTGATTTAAAACATACCAACAATTTTTACTTGACTTCAGTCAAAACAATTTAAAAGGAAAAATATAACAATGGAAAAATAACACTCAAGGAGGTAGACAGACAGGGAGAAAAGAGCCTCTGATCCTAATCTTGCAACAAATTGTATGTAAATGGTGCCTCAGGGAAGCCATTGGGCTGCACGAGTTTCCCTGTTGAGCATTTTGTAGAATTTGGGTGATAACTTCATGTCACAAAAGCGGAGGAAAAACACTGAAATGGAGGGAGGTTTGACTCTGCTCCCACTGATGCCCTGTGGGATTCATTGTTCAGCTTCCCTGCAAAGAAAGCAACAGCCTTCTTGTTACGTATGTTTTATAATACTTGGAATATAAGTACTGTTGGGCCAGACTGCCAGTTTTTTTGGCATATGTTTTCCCCAGAGAAATAGCTAAGTTCTTCAGTAGTCTCAACAGTAAAAAGGCTGAGAAATGCAGGCTCTTAAATTAAAACAGGAAAAATAATCTCACTACAGGTGTCTAAATATTACATGAATTACATGAATTCAGCTCTGGCAAGATATGTCTTCCACATAACTATAAAATAGCAAAAAGATTGTTCATATATTTGAACAGATCAGTCACTTCTCTCTAGCCTTTTCTTCAGATCAATTTAAAACAAGATAGGAGTGATGTTTAATATCAGGCTAAGGAAATTTTTTAATTGTTCTTTTGCTTTTTTCCATCTCCATCATTTGAGAGGCCAGTTGTTCTGCTTGTCTCTTCCCCACTCTATAGGGTCAGACAAAGTCTCCCTTCGGCCCCCGAGGACTGATTCTAAGATATCGTACAAGGAGGCAACACTCAGGAGAGGATGGGCTGCATTAGCGCAGATTGCCCATAACTGGGATTTCTCTCACCTGTGGAAATGATGGAGCAGTACAGGCAGCATGAGAATTTGTACTTTCTCCTCACTAAGATTTGTTTTAGCAAAGATGCCTTCTGATTTCAGGACTTTGATGAGGATACCTTGTACTCTCTTACTGATCTAATCTTCAAGTCCTATCAAGCCAGTGTAGGACATAATCTTGGAGGTGTCACTGGTAACCTCTGCACTCCCCATCACATGAGATGATGGAGTCTGAATAAAAATAATTTTAGTTGCTAGCTTCCATCTACAAGTTTTATTCAGTATTTAAACAAAACCCAATAGCAGTAGCCATACAATGTATGCTCTATGTGCTTCCAGATGGGTAGGGGGACTTTCCAGGTTTTTAAAGGTGAAGTCTATGTAGTAATAAGTGGTCTTAAAACCACTTCTACATATTGGGACTATTTTGGCCCCTACCCATCAGATAGGGTCCAACTAACTGCGGCATGCCAGCTCCCAAAAGAAAAGAAAAATTCCAGAAAGGAAATATGGAAAAGTAGCATTCATAAAAAGAATTTCATCAAAAGTCAGGAAGCCATTAATTCAAGTCAAACTTGCTGCATGAGCCTCTGTTTAAAACAAAACACAAAAAATGTAGCATCATTAACAATAACAGGAAATCAAATGGCTGCTGTTTCAGCATGTATATTGGAAAAACGTGTATGTATAGAGATTAAATAAAATAAAACCCCACAGCTAAAGAAATGGCTTAAATGATTACTTTTCTGCTTTTAAATTTTCGAGGGCAAGGGAAAGTGGAACAAGTGTAATTCTGCTTGGAATGATAGCGTTATTATTCTTCTTTAACAGAACAAGCACAGCAAACAAACAACTGTTAGTAGGCTTCCCTTTGTAGCCATATATTGTGATACAGCAACTTGGAAATAACTGCCTGGCATTGGGACCCGCTAGGGATGAATTTACGGAGCTGCGCCTGCTCCACAAAGGGAAAACTCCATGGCCAGTTTGTAGCAGGTTAGTAAGGATGACACACTTAAGTTGCATTTAAACGACAATGACTCAACACAGGGATTTAAAATATGCAGACACGGTTGCCGACTTGTTGGAACAAGGCACTTGACAATGCAGGTTCCCTGTCAGGAACAGGTTCAGGTACAAGTTCTGGTCATGCGTCTGCCACTGATTTTTGAGTAAATCATGATGCCTAGATTTGCAAGAATATCTTCTGTTGCTGGTGTTTGCTGGTTGTCTGTTGCAAATATCCAGTAAAGGACACCTTCACTGCAGACAGGCTTGAAACAGCCACGGTTAGTATATTCCAACAGTCCCTCCCAAATAACCTGCTGTGTCAGCGTTTCTCATGTGAGGATCTCAGAGCAATGAGTTCATTTCACAACCACCACCTGTGATGTACATTGATATGCATATATTTGTGTTTACTTAGTTCTACTTGTATTTAACAACATTTATTCATATTTTTCATGCAAGCCAAAAGAATCGCACAGATGTTTAATTTCTAAATAAACCGTTCGCTAACTGCAGCTATTTTCATGTCCAAGCTATCAATTTGAGACACTGTGGACATGATTTTCGGACAAGTTAATAGTGCAACTCTTCTTGCTAAGGAATGTGAATGTCAGCTGTACCAGCAAACTGCTTTTGCTAATCTGATTAACCAAAACTGTTTTCATAAATTAGGCACTGACCAGAGAGATGCTTCACCAAAGAAGGTGCTTGCACTGGAGCAGTAAAGAGAGAGCAGGACTAGCACTAAAATATCTACATTGCCTTCTTCTATTGGTCTTCTAGGTGGCTGTGGACATTTCACCTTTTGATAATATAGTTTTCTCACCTGTGAAATGGAGATGCTAGTACTGACCTTGCTGCTAAAAAGATCTTTGAAACATACTGGAAAAGCAACAGTGACATTTAGGCAATATGAAGAGAACCGCTCTGTTTTTGCACCAGGCCTGGCATCACTAGCATTGCAGCTCATAGCTGGAGTATGAGATACCAAAAGGACATGTATGAATAATATTAGTAGATATCGTAAATGCCTTCAATTCACTAGTCCTTTAAAAAATCCCTAGGGCCCAGACAAATTCATTTTTCTCCTTGTGACCTGTAAATCTTCCCCAAATGGAGGTATTAGGTTTTTCCTGCCTAGGCAAATGTATTTGGGCAGCATGTGGAGGAGCATCAGGTCCAAGGGACCTTACTGGGTTGCAGGCTTACTCAGCTTGGGTAGTCCTGATGCTGGAAGCAAGTGCTTATCATACAAGTTGCCGCTAGACATAAACATCTGAAAGACCTTTGGTCCTGCATTAACGCAAGTTAAAGCTCTAACTCAGCCTCACAATGCTGCAGTACAACAAAGACAAGCTGAAATAAATTCCCTACAGACACACAGAAAATGTGCTCCAGCTGTAACCCAACTCGCCTGCTTTCCATTCATGACCACAAACCCCATATTCTACGGTTTTAGACACCCACTATCCATTATCTGAAGAACAGATGAATTTACTGAAAAATTAAAGGAAATTAATACAAGAGATCACTGTTTTAGCAATACTTCTCTTTTCTCAGAAAGACTGCATTTGTATTAAATCCTCTGTACTCCTACAAGATTCTCGGTTAATTAAAAAATATGTTACTGCAAATTGAAAACTTTAAAATGACACCTTACCATCTTTAATCCCTATCAAGCATGAGTATAGGCATTCTTATTAACATAGGAAATAAAAACCTTGAAAAGATGTCTATTGTTAGAAACAAAGTAGAAAATAATCTTTGTCCCAGGCAGCTTCTCTTTTTTGACTGAACCCCACCAATTAAAAGCTGCTTTTAAAATAATTTTGTAGTAGATTTGATCACATAGCTACATTTTTCTTTAATTTTAGCTTTAAAATTGAAAGACTATTTTCAAAACCACGTTTTTTTAAAAAAAGCACCTGAATCATATGAAACTTGTTTAGAGCATCAGGGAAAATATGCTATTTCAATTCAACTGTAGTTCTAGTAATTTCTTTCCCTTATGTTTTAAGTAATTGCAGAAACATTTATTAGTCCTATTCTCAGAAGTAGGAGCTTGGACATTTTTGGGGAGAAGGGGCTGTTGAGTTTAGATTGGGGTTTGTTTCGTTTTTTTAAGACAGAAAACAATTGGCAGATTGCATATTCAAAAATAAGTTTAAAAAACAACAAAAAAAATTTGAGTTCCTGACAACTCCTCCAGCCCAGGAAGTATTAGAGAGAGGACTAATTATTGCCCCAGCTGTGGCTGAGTAGCCAATTTGAAACAGCTGTACTAAAAACCAGCCTAAAATTAGCAGCTGGCTATGCTGCATGGAGCCTTAGAGAAGAGTTTGGAGGCTTGTAGTGCAGCTCTATGGGTGTCTCAAGGTTTCAGGGTATGGTTTTCTATCTTCTGTTATCCCAGAGTGGCCTGTCTTCAGTCCTACAGGTAAGAAGCGTGGCTGGTGGTGTGTTGGGGTGTAGTAAAGATAGGTGCTATGAACAGAGAGCTTTTTCACCCACATATACAGGATTAGGTTTAAATAAGGAACAATGTGTGGTTATGAGTCCTGTAAATCTTCTCAAAGCTTTGTTGCAAATCCTGAGGAAGCTCTCTTTTGTGTCTTGGCTTAAGCTATTAGGTCTTGGTAGCTTAAAACTCTCGTGTTGACTGTCTGTTGAGGTGACCACCAGTGAAGATGGGTAGCTGCGTATGAACAAGTGAGGCTGCAGCTGTGCTATGGGGACTCACAAGCACACCCAAAATCACACTGGGGGGGTGGCAGTGGTCTAAAGAGTATTTCTGCATTAAGTACAAATCAGGTTGATGCTTTCCAAGTGGCTTAAGTCTTATGAATGCAGAGACCTTTCAGTGACTAAAAAACTAGCACTTGACTTAAGTGATTAAGCTCTCAAACAATGTGTTTTGAAATGGAAAGCTTTTTCAGTAGTGCTCTGAATTCATAGCACCCTATGTTATGTTGCTGTGCCTCTTGAACAGGCCCTTGTGTTTCTGGTGTAAGGATAACAGGATTGTTTTAAGGAGCTGCTCGGGTTTGCTGTCGGAGGTGATTAAAAACAGCTGAACAGTTGGACAATGTGTGTCCCTATTTGCTGTCTTGGTATGAGGAGATGTACACTGTGTGCTTCTAAAGCTGTGTTTCCTTCACATGGCTGGAGTCGCTAAGGAGTAGTTAATTCCCTGAGGCCCTAAAGGTCCACGGAGCAGAGCAGCAAAGGCTCTGGTGAGCAGCTGTGCTGTGGCATGCTCAGCCTTGGGCTGCAGCGTGGCGTGGTGGGGAGGAACGGGCGGCTGCTGGCTGGCGTGCTGGGGAAGTCCTTGCAGGAGGATCTGGGTGCTCCTCGGAGGAAACCTGCAAGTACGCCCCTGAAGGTTTCAGGGTGGGGGAAATGGCTGCAATCTTAGGGAATGGTAGAAAAGGGGGAAAACCCTGAGACAAAAGCAACTTGAGCCTCCAGCGCACGACTCCTGTGCTAAGGCAGCACACCGTGCTGGGAGATTGATCCAAATCCAAGCGGCGCCAGGATATTTCCACTGACGTATGCAGTGGAGTGTGATAAGGCCTCTGGGAGAGGGAGCAAACTGGTAATAGTAGCGAGTGATCACCATGATAGCAAAAAGAGAGCACAAATTCATTTCTCCTCCTGCCTTTCGCTGGCTAAATGGGAAACGCTGAGACATTAAGTGGAGAAACTGAAGGAATACTTGCTCTTTAGTTTTAACCTCCCAGGAAGATCTCGCTGTGTTTTGGGGGGGGGGGGGGGGGGGGGTTTCTAGAAAAATTTTTTTTTTTTTTTTTTAAGTCTGATAAGAGACTCTTAAAGAAACTGTGCCCAGGCATGACAGCTGTGTTTGATGATGAAGTAGTGTCCTCTATCCCCTTATTTATGTAAAAATCTCTGTATTTTAAGAAGCATGTTCTCCTGAGCTTCCTCCTCCTCCCCTTTCCCACTAGGTTACATGACTGACACTTTTGCCATGACAAATCCATGAGTGTCTTAAAAATTTACCATGAAAACCCTGGAGCTTTAATTACTGTGCATTTACATAATTAGTGCAAATACATGCAATTACCATGTGTACCTACACAATTACCAGCTACAATGATGTACTAACAATCCTTATTAAACTTTAGTGGGGGAGGGATGCTTTGATTGTATGCACAAGCAACATCTGTAGTTTTGTCTTTCTTTTTCTTGCCCTTATTTGAAATAGCCGTGAGTGTTTGGGGATAGGGGGGGTTAACACGCTGAAAGCAGTGACATGCTGAAAGTAGGTCAATAAGCTGTCCAAATTAGAGTTCTAGTGAGATGAAAATGCAAGATAGATATTCCCAGCAACGTTTCCACGATGCAGTAGCTTCTGCAGTTAGTGTAATACCATCAATTCTTGATTACCCATGGGTTAATTATCCAAATTGTGAGGTAACTGTGCTGCATCAGTATCTACATCCTCTATCACATCTGCAGTTCATCTGAATAGAATTCCCATTTTTCCATTGCGTCTTCACTCTTCTTCCATTTACAAGTGCCTGCATGACTGGAGTCCTCATGACATGCCCCTTGGCTGCCATGTTTAGCTGAATGTCTACTGCTGGGGAAAAACAAGTGTTTCCAAATTACTTAATTATATTATTTATCTTAATTAATCTTTGAATTAAGATTGGGGGGGAGGAGGTTTCAGCTCATGAATGTTCTCTCTTGCAAAACATATGCTTCTTTTCTTATAGGAAGTATTTATTGTAAAAATCTTAAGCATTAGGAAGCCTGCTAATTCAGTAGTTCTCCAGGCTTTTCTGTTCTCTAGGAATTTCAGTGGCCTTCTACTTCTCTTGGCTCACAGACAATAAAATACAGCAAATGATGCATTAGGGACCACACCTCTTCCTGTTGTCTTCAGTTTTGCACTTATTCTCCTATTCAGCTGTAAGGAATTTGTTGCCTGTGGTACTTTTGCGAGAGCGCCTTATTACGAAATTCTTCACTGCTCCCTCTGCCCTATGTAGTCCCCCAGAATAGGAAGGAAAATTGTCTGCTGCTTTTTTTTTTTGGTTTTGTTTCCTGCACTTAAGATCACAGTTCAAGCCTTGATGGTCTTTTTGTGCCACTTGCACGTATGCCTGTGGAGTGTACGGCCACTCGGAAGGGCCTGGGTTTTGTTTTATTTTTTACCTCCTCTTAGAGTAGAAAACCATACTGCCTGTTAAAGCAGTGAAAAAATGAGAGGCTAATTGTTGCTGCTAAATGCAATAAAGTAATACTTTGGGCTCTCAGGCATGTTTTATGACCAATATGGCAATTACTGAATAAAATCCCATGCCCCAGAATGTTTATTTGTGTAAACAACTTATGGTTATTTATTCATATTTTATGAATTTATTTTTTCTTTTTCCAAAATTGTATTAACCATCCCTTGTGGTACAAAATACAGTTGGTTAGGAAAAAAAAAAAAATATATGCTGCATGCTAAATGGGAGGACCCATTGAGAATCTAGGCCTAAGAGTGTTTAAGGCTACACTTTCATTTAGTGCGATTAGCTGTGGTACGAAGCATTATAAAGTTCTGGCAAGCTCTGTCTGATACAAAGCAGTCCTCACTGTCCTTACAATAACATCTTATTTTATTGTTGTTTGCTCTCCTTTCACATTGTCAGGCTGGCTAGTTTAGACTAAAATCTCTCACAGAAGCTCAGACCAGAGTTCAACCTAAGAGTTCTCCACTTGGTGCTGGTGTTATTTGTCATCTCTGTTGCCCGACTGGGTCAGATAAGAGCTGAAGGCGAGGGGAGAAACAGAAGCAGGACTCTGACTTCAACATTCATGCTCTACACAGGGCTGCATTTGTTGTTCTTTAAATGTCATTACCTTTCTCCATTAAAATTCAGTGAGGCTAAAAGAAGAGCTGTTTACTGTCAAAATCTGGCAGTAGGTAGTCAAACGATAGACAGACAGAATAGTATTTCCTCTACCATCTACAAAACAGGAATCCCCATCATAGATATCTCTGCTAATATACCAAGTGAAATGCTTTTGAGGTAGTTACATGCATGTCTGGTTTTACGTAAGGTTACCCGATTGCATTATTTGGAGCAGATTAAAAATAAGATCCTGATGTTTGCGGTCATTCAAAATCCTTGGGTATTTTTTTTTTTTTTTGCAAGAGCATGATGTTGCACATAGCACTTTGGCCATCTTCCAGCTTTGCTAATTATATTCTGCCTGAATACACTCCCCTGAGTTTAAACTTGGATAAGGTTTTGTTTTCTTTTTCACTTTTTCCTCCTGAAACTGTATGGCGTAGCTAGAAAAGAGTTTAATAACAACAGAAGTGACTAAAGTCCCTGTTTACAAGTCTCAGTTACAATGTTTGGAAGTTATTTGCTCTATGGGCAAGGTTTGCACAAGTCAAGTGACTTCACCCAGACCAAATTTTGATTTGAGATTTCTCAAAGTTGAGACGTGCTTGGTTCTTGAATTTGGACTTTGATTTGGCTCTGACAGGGCAGTGTCCTGATCTTCTTTAGAAGGAAATATTGTATGCACTGGGGTGACTAATGCTTATGTCCCCATAAAAGTATACTTTCAGCACTATATAAATAGCATGTTTACAATGCTGCATTTCCTCAGCTCACGTATGGTAAGCTCCTTTTCAGTATGTTATAAGCACATGGTATGCCTTCTCTTCCTATCCTTTCAGATCTTCTTTGGTTTTGTTTTTAAGCTGTGTCCTTGACTCTTGAAGGCATACATCCTGGATTTCAGTGCTATCTTCCTACATCATATTTTTAAAGGCTTTATTCTCTTTGCCAAACTAATCAAATCACCTCGCTTAATCCAGCATGGTGTGCATATGAAGGCTGAGTATAATGCTGTAAACTATGGCTTTGATTCTTCTCGGAGTATATACCCCATGCTTAACTGAGCCATGGGTGTAAAGTTGCTCAGTGGTTACTCAAGAGTCATAGTTACTTGGGTCTTCTTGTTTGCAAGACTAGAGAGTTAAGTGTATACGTTGCCTTATCATGGCACCCTGAAGGGCCCTAGAAGAGTTTTAGGGTTCTGAGTACACGGAACAATTTGCAGAAGACTGGCATAAATAGTTGTCTACTTCAGAAAGAATGACTGTAAAAGGAGGTGTGAGTGTAAATTCCCATACAAGACAAGATGTGTTTCCTCAGTGACTAAAAAATGCCTTGATGATGCTTCTTTCCTTCCCTGTTGCACTGAAGCCCCATTTTAGTCACGAATGACTGGGTGACTTAAGTAGTATAGGCAGAGGAGGACCAAAGAGGGATCAAGTTTAAGACAATATGCAAATGTTTTCAGGCCTCCAAAGTGGGGGGGGGGGGGGGGGGGGGGCGAGAAAAAGCCCAAACCTCCAGCCACTTCCCTCTTAGTGTCTCGTAATTGTTTTCAATTTGTTTTTCTCAGAAAAATTGTTTACTTTTTCCTCTAGGACTCCAGTTGCATAACTGCAAATTTCCTTAATATCTTTGCATAGCAATTTTGTCTCTAATTTAAGAATCCAAATAAACCCTGTTTTCTTTCCCATACTATTAAGGAAAGATAAAAATGGACATAGTCCTCAATAAACTGTACCAGTTTCTCACTGTGCGTAGTGAAATGTGTACAGCCTGACTGCAGCATCACTTAAACTTAATCTCACATTCACACTGGTGTAATTTAACTGCATCCAGCAGTATTACTCCTGGCATTCTATGCTGTTGCTAAGTCGGGAAAAGACTTGTTCTCCCTCAGTCTGAGGCAATATTACCAAAACTTCAGTGTAACTATTGATCTGAGTAAGCATTTGCATGAGATAAGCCCATGGGTTATGACAGAAGAGTAGATCAGAGATCTGTGTTGATGCGTGAACAGTTTCGCGAGGGCTCAGAAGACTTCAAAATGTGTGTATCTGGGGGGCACCAGGTGTGGTGGTGCCACGCGTGTGACTGTGACATGACTATCGCAAATAGCTACAAGAAAAGCAATGATGATACCAGATCCTATTATGATATCAGACCCTATTATGAAATCAGCGCTGATCATAGGCAGTTTTCTGTCCGTATTGTACACCTGCAGTCCATGTTGAGCTTACCTGAGTTAGCTCTCCAACTAGGCAGCTTAGCTACTAATGGCTGTAGCACCCAATAGCTCAGTGTAGACTTGCGGTCTGAGCACTTAGTCCCTTTGGTCTCCATGGTCTGCACTAAACCCTACGCTGCACAAAGCTGCACTGATAGCAGTTACCTGATAAAACTCGTGTACGAGTAACCTGGGTATGTCTAGACACGATGTCTACATGCCATCTCAATCAATTCCATTTTCATTACGGTACAGTATGAATTATGATAGCAGCAAAACCTAATTTGAACTACAGCTGAAGAGGGTTAGGGGGAGGTGATATTCTGGTTTAACATACAATCCTCTGGAGAAAAAAGTTCAGATCTGTCTTAGGTTATATAACAGAAATGAGGTTAGCAGATTTGGTCTAATCCCTTGTGGATAGGCCCACCGCAGAGCGCGGAATAATGTGGATAACTGTCTGTCTGCCTGCTCGCTGATGGCTTCACTACCGCAGCAGCAGAATGCTGTTAAGCCAGGATCCGAGCCCATGCGCTGAAGCTTGTGCAGCTTCTGTTTTAAGGCTAGTTATGACAACTCTCCATCTCAAAGTATCAAGAGTGCTCATTTGCAAAAAAGCAGCCTGGTCTCTTAAAACAAAAAGGGCCTAATCCTTGATCATATTGCAAATACTGCTTTTGCTTTGCTCTGGCATTGCAATGGAGTTGGAAAATTAGGCTGATCTGCCTAATTGAGCACTTTCTTTGCAGAGCTGTTCTTGGGACAAGACTAAATAACCTAAGCCAGCCCTAACTCCTAACCTTTTTTTCAATCCAAGTGGCCGGTCCACCCTTCCTGCTGCAGCAGGCAACTGGCAGTGAACTGGAGCGGCTCTAAAAGCGCTCCATTCTTTGTTGTGGATTAGCCCAGTCCCTGCCTGAAAGCAAGCACATCAACATGTGTTAGAGGCACCTTTCTAATTTCATGAATCGTATCAGCACAGGTCAGAGAAAACTAAGGCCCTCCTAATCTTTAGGGAGTTAAATTTAATTTACAAACAAACTGATAAACATACTAGATAAACTGACTGCTGCAGCCACTGTCGGGCCAAAACCTAGCGGCTGACTAACGCAGCCTATGGAGGAAATAAGGAGTGTCTCCTGCAACTGAGAACACGAAGGGCTCCGTACAGGCAGGCATAGCAGCTGGGAGCTGGCCGTGACACCAGTTAAGCTTGCTGTCACTGCAAGTGCTCCCTGATCTCTAACGACTGCAAGCGGCCAAGGCTGCTGCAGTTGCGCATCCCCTCTGGACAGGTATCGCCTCCGGCCCCTTTGGTGCCCCCGAGCAGTGTGTGGCAACGCCCATGGAGTAGAGATCTGCTCAGAGGGCACAGCGGCACCTGCTAAATCCCCAAACTTATTTCCTGCAAGACCTTTCTTTTTCTAGCCGCGTACTGATGAAGCAGCTTAGTTTCTGAAAGATGGCAGGATGGTGCAGCTGGTAAATCCTGCAGGATGTGGTGCTGTGGAAAGTATTCTGCAGCAAAACTACAAAAAAAAACCTTGAAAAAGTAAATGTGTTATTACCAATCTGTTTTCTGCCTGGATGACATCAGTGGAAGTTACGCTTAAATACAGTGGACAGGCTGTGCCCTTGTAATTGCTTTTCTGCACAGAGATATGTTTAATTTTCTAATCTTATATTTCTGTAAGATGGTTTGAAGCAATGAAACATCAAACCTGCTGCTTGACTTTGCCTGTGTCCAAGACAAGTTTTGACACCTTACCAAGCTAGTGCCTTAAAAAACAGATATTAATTGCAAATTAATTGACTACTAAGGTATGATGCAATGACACCCGTGTGATTATCAGGGAATGACTATATTGCTACAGTGCCATTGCTGGTTACTTAAAAGGCTGGGTTTATTCGGCGCCTGTTTTCATCACGGACAGCGAGGGCTGCGCCGGAGCGCGCTGGCGGAGCAGCATCCCCCGTCTCCGTCCTGGGCTGCGGGTTACCGCCGCCGGGGTCGGCTCGGCGCTGGGCGGAGGGCAGCGCCCCGCGAAAGGGGAGAGAGGAGGGGGTCGCTGTGGGAGCAGCGGAGGGTGGCACCTTGGCCAAACTGGCTGGACGCACTCGCTCTGGAGGTCCTCGCCCCGGGGCTGTGCCACTCGGTAACTACGTGGCCCCCGAGGGCGCAGACCTTTGAAGAAAATGCTCTCTGGCGGGGTAACGGGGCCCCTATCTGCGACACCTGGAAGCGGGGCCTGCGTGTCCGGCACCTGCCCCTGGGCCTTAGGCCGAGGCGCCCGCCCCGCCGCGACCGCAGCCCGCCCCGCTCCCGGCGGGGCCGGAGGGCTCCCGCCCGGGCGGACGCCGCGCCTCTCGGGCAGCCGAGGGAGCGTTTAGCGGCGGCGGAGGCCGGGCGGGGCCGGGCCGCGCGGGGCACGGCACGGCGCGGTGCGGGAGGGAGCCGTGACACGGCGAACCGGCGCCGCTCCCCGCCCGGGCGGGCGGTGGGGGGGGGCGGCCGGTCGGTGCGCCCCCTCCGCTCCGCTCCCCTCGCCGGCGGCGGGGCCCCCGGCAGCGCCCCGGGGCGGCCGGGCGCCTTTAAGGGGCGGCGGGCGCGCGGGGCGGGCTGGCTGGCAGCAGCATTGTTCCCTGACGTCACTGGCAGCCTGTGCGGCGGCGGCGGCTGCTCTCAAACTTGTCTTTGTTATTCGGCGCTCCCCGGCTGACGCCGCGGCCGCACGCAAAACGCGGAGCCGGAGCGGAGCGGCGGGAGGCGCCGGCCGCCACCGGCTGGCCGCCCCCCGGGGGTGTGGGCGGCCGCGCTGCCCGCCCGCGGCTCCCCCCGCCGGGCCGCCGCCTGGCTCGGGGCGGTGGCGGGGCGCAGCGCCGGGCGCCGCGGGGCTGCGGCTGGGCGGCGCGCCCGCGGGGTCCCCCCGGCCCCCCGAGGCGAGCGGGGGGCGGCCGGCAGGAGAGGGAGGAGCGGCAGGAAGAGTTGGGTTTTGTTTTGTTTTGTTTTTTCTGGGGAAGCCGCGAAGGCGTCAATGAGCGGGGCGGGGGGGCGCGGGGCGGGCGGTGCAGCCCCGCTCCACCGCCCCGTGCAAATGGGTGCGTGCGGGGGGCGGGAGCGCCCCCGGGGAGGCCGGCGGGGAGAGCGGCATTAACGCGCGATTCCGGCGGCGCGCACTGGGGGGGGGGGGGAAAAAAAAAAAAAATCCCCCCCCCTCCCCGAGTAATCCGACATCCCTTTAAAGTCCAGATCTTTCTCCTCCAACAACAAGACGAATGTGACCAGCGAGGAGCTGCGCAGTGCTGTTTAAATTGCTTATCTTAATTGCATAATCTAACAAGCCCCGTTGGAGCAGGGATGAATATATTAGGCTTATTAACAACTCATCATAAAATATTGATTGTCCTGGAAGTGTTTTATCAAGGGGAAGAGAAGCCGAGGGAGATGTTTTTTAGCAGATTGGTGCTCGTCAGACAAGGACGGTTTCTTGTTATTTTCTCCCTGGAAATCGGCCTGGATTTCCTGGGGGGGGGGGGAACCCCACGCCCCATTGTTAGCGCTGCGGGCGGCGGGGGGCCCGGCCTCTGCCGCCCCGGGCCGCCCCCCGCCGGCGGGGCCGCCTCCCCGGCCCGCCCCGCCGGGCACCGCCGCCCGCCCGCCTGTGCCGGCTTCGTCCCGCTGGCGGGCGGGGACCCCCGGGAGGACCCGCTCCTACCTGGGTGGCGGAGCTGCGGGCTCTGAAAATAACAGCGGCCCCGGGGGGGGCGGCGGTGGCAATAAATGGCGGGGGCGGGGGGGGGGTGTGTGAAGTGAAACACGGGGAGCAGCGGGATGTCTCGGCGTTCCCCTGTAATCCCCCTGCCCGCCCCGTAGTTCCTCCCATCCCCGTAAAAATTCTCCCGTGGAAACGATACAGACGGAGGCACCGCACGCTTCAGAGTGCGTTGGGTCCGGGGTGGTTTTCCCCTATTTAATAATACAAAAATACAGAAGGGAAGATAGGTATTCTCCTGCTTTCAGTTTCCAGAGTGGAAGGGTTTCTGAGTGCCTGGTATTCGGGAAGACTAAACCGAGAATCCCCGCCTTAAAATATACTGTAAGAAAATATTTGTGTTTTAACTCGTATCTAAGATTTTTAACTTTGTGTGATTGGGGAGGGGGGGGTGCGGGGGGAGAGGGAAAGGGAGAGGGCGAAGGAAAGAACATCCCTGTAGGAGGCAGCTCCCTTTCAGATAGGAATCTGGGACAGATTTTGCCAGCAGCCACAAAGCATGGCCCTTTGGTAATAGAATAGCCAATGTAATTTGACACTTCAACTTGCTGTGCTCTCTGCTAGTTGATTCACTTACTCACCCACTAACATTGAGCTCCTTTTCACTGTCTGTGGGCAAGGGGAAAAAAAAGGGGGGGGGGAAGAAAGAAAAAAGAAAGCGGGGGGGAAGGAAGAAAGGGGGGGAATAAACAAAATTATATATTTAAAAATACCCGAGTAGAGCTGCAAATCAGTTGGGGAGAGAGGATTTTGCCTGCCTTCTTCCTTATTATTTTGCTGCTGCAAGGCTGCTTTGCAATCTGTAGGTAAGTTTCGCGTCTATCTGCGCTCCCTGCTCGCACCTCCCCGTTCGCGGCCGGGCAGGGGTTGCGTCTCGGCGGAGCAGAAACAATGGAGCGACCACGCTGGGGAAATAGGTGTACGGGGGGGGGGGGGGAGAGGAAAAAAAAAGAAACAACAAACCATATTTATTCTGCGAGGGGAGAAAATGCGCGGAGACTTCTTAAAGGGGCAGGCTGTCCCCGCCGCGGGAGCGGGGCGAGGGCGGGCGGGCAGCCGCGGAGCCGGGCCCGCCGGCGGGGAGGCGGCTCTGCCCGGGAAATGCCCTTCCCGGGCCGGCCGCGGGGCCGCGGGGGGACCCGGCCCGCCTCGAACTTGCGGCGGCCGCGACGCGAGGCGGGCGGGCGGGCGTCGGAGCCGCCGCAAAAACAAAGGGGGCTGCGGGGGCCGGGGCGGCGGCTGCCCCCGGCCGGGGCGAGCGCCCTCGGGGCGGGCGGGAGCCCCGCGGCGGGGCCGCGGCTCGGGTCGTGCCTGCCCGGCCGGCTGCCTGTGCCTGCCCGGCCGCGCGTCTTGGGTCTGGGAGACGCGTGGGGGAGCTTGCGCCTGTTCTGCGGGCCCCGGGAAGCTCGCCTGGGTGTAAATTCCTTGTGTCTGGGTTTGGAGAGCCGGTTGGGACCGGGGCCTCTCTCGCCGGGCAGGAGGAAGGAGCAGCCCCCCCGCTCCCCTCCCTCCCCCCGGTGCATCTGTCCAGGAAGCCGCCGGGGCGGAGGGGAGGGGGCGCGGGGGCAGGGGCCGGGGGGGCCCGGCCCGGCCCGGCCGCCGCTCGCCGGCCGCCCGCCCGCCCGCCTTTGTGCGAGGGGAGCGGGGGAAGCGCTTCCAGGGGCGGCTGGCGGAGCTGCTCGCGGGGAGAGGGGGAATGGCAGTCAGTTAAAAGACACTTCAGGAATGTAAACATAAAAATAGGAGCCATCCAGCCACGCTTTTATTCCCCCCGTGCCGCTCGGGATAGCGCTCTGGGCTGGCTCGGTAGCGGGGAGGGAGCGAGGCAGCCCGAGGCAGGGGGAGGAAGTTGTTACTATAATCGGGTTTTTAGACTGTAAACTTTGTTTTGCACGTGTAAAGTTTAATTTCGGTGCTCCCTTGGAGGCTGTGATTAGGGGCACCGGCGTGGGCAGGCGTCTCGGGTTCTCTCCTCCGAGGGCAGCCCCCATTACCATATTTATTAAAGGTGAAATGTGCCCGGCGGTGGCTGCGTGACCCCCGCATCGCGGCGAAACGGCTTTTGTCTGGGGTTGTCGGGGTCCCGCTAAACAGTTACGGCAGCTGCACAAATGGTTACAAATTGCAGCCATACAGGCAGCTTATTGAGACTGAAGCTAACTTACGGAACAGCTCTGCATTGCCGTCCGGTTGTGCGCGGTGTATATTTTTGTGCTTCAGTTAATAATCTGCAAACGGCTTAATGGCTCTGTAGTGCCAGAGGAATTGGTTTTCTCCATTTACTTCAGCAGGCCTGAGTGAAGCTGGTGTTCTGACTGCTTTTTTCAATGCATTGACATGAGAGAAGAGGATTTAACTTGGCAGCCTGAACAAATGCTCTATCAAAGGTTTCCTAAGAGACAGTAGGAGAGCGGGGGAGATGAATGACCTGGGGTAGTTTTAGGGTGCTACCTATGCAAGCTTTCTTTTAAATATGAAATGGCCATTTAGGACTCTGAATAAAACTGCGCGCATCAGGAAGGCGACAGGCTTAGAAAATTTAAAAGGGCAAAAGCCCATTAATGCTGTGGCAAAGCTTTGGCTCCCGGCTCTGGTTGAGTAGTTCCAACTGCCTTGAAGTGCCAAAGCTTTTAAGGAATCTTTAGCAACAGCTTCTCTCTAGCTGCAGTATGGACCTTGGCCTTGCACACTGGAAGGTTAATGGTGCAGCCTCTCCTTGAAGGCGGCAGGCGTAAGGGCACCAGGGGTAACCGAGAGGTGAAGCAAAACCGGGGCGGGGGGGGGGATGTGGAGAAAGAGCCCTACACTGGGATGCACGGCTAAAACCTCTTGCTGGTGGGAACGCGTTCACGTCGTGGTACTGGGGCCGTAATGTGGTGCGGTGGCAGAACTCTAACTCAAAAGTATTACCAGCACCAGCAGAAAAGTTTCACAGAGGAATATAGCAAAACTAAACACCGCTGACGGTCTTTGGGAGACTAAGGATCCTTCTAACAAACATAGCTGGTCTCGGATTCAAACCTCCACTTCCTTCTCTCGACTGGGGGAAATGTACTATGGCATCAATCTTCTCTTGGCGGGGCCTGGTGCAGGTCTGTGAATGCCAGAAGACTCACTCTGACCTTTTTGTGTTCCAGTTGAGGATGTTGAAACACCAGCCATCAAACAAAAGACACATTGAAAGCAAGATCTGCAATGGAGCACGTGTGACTTTGAGGCTAGTTGAGTGCATTTGGTGGCTGTTTTCCTCGGAGTTTGGGGTGAGGGGGGAGGAGAAAGAAAAGGCTGCTTATTTTTGAAATGATGCTATGGAAAACATGACTTGAAATCCTCTAAATATCCCACAGTCAAGGACTTCTTTTTATCTTTACTTTTTAAATGTCTTCTTTAAAATGTCTTGATTTCTACTTTTTTACATGGTGTATCTATAATTGCCAAATTACAAGAAGGCTATTTTTCCCCCATGGGTGTGAGGAGGACCAGGAATTTTGCAGAATCTCCCACATTAAAAAAAAAAAAAAAAAAAGGCTTTAGAAAAAAAAGCATCTTTAGGATTATGTTTTAAAACAATGAAAAATTTCTTGGGATTTAATTGACAGATTGTGATTTTATCTGCTCAAGATAACACTACCTCAAAAGGTGGCTGATTTAAAGATTATTCTGTAAATTGTAATTTAAATTTACTTTGGGCTTTCAGAATTTAAAAAGAACACCCTCGGGACCAGTCGATACAGGTATCTAACCTGCCAATGACACTCACATCAACATGGACAGATGCTTTTATTGTTTACATTGTTTATGGTCCACGGTACCTTAAACAAATGTTGATCATGATTAGAAACAATAATTGAGTCTGTGGCAAAGGATCAATGAGAACTTTGTTTCAGGAAAGAAGTGAGTTGCTGTGTATATATACAGAGAGTGTTTTGTGCTGTCTGAGATGAAATAAAACTGCGATCTTACTGCGGCATACAATTCTGTTTGTAACATATTTTAAGAAACCCACAAGAGATAATTGATCAGTTTCTGCATCATCTGAAAGATTTGTCCTGATCAGCAGCGGTTACGAGGGGTGGAAAGGAGAGGAGGCTTTGTAGCACATTTCCATTCATAACTTTTCTTGGGAGTTGCTTGCCCTTTACCCCAGATCTCTTCCACTTTTATAGGCTCCAAAGGTTTTGTGTTGACAAAAAAAAAAAAAAGGCAAAACAAACAAACAAAAAAAACCAACCCACCAACAAACCCTCACAGATGGCAGTTACAACACTGATACTGTAGTTGGAGACAATGTTGGCTGTTTTTTTAGCAACTTGATGTTTGTACTAGCAGCCTGGAAAGCCTGGTTTCTCTCCTGAAAAAGAAGAAAAATAGATCCCAGAATGGAAACAAAGTTGGAATTCCTTTTGCCTTCCACAGTGTTGTTGGTAGGCTTCAGGACAACAGGGATCCAGTCTTTTTCCAGTCGCACAGAAGATAATGTGACTATGAGAAATGGATGTAGTGGCTGGCCAGGAGCTGGTGGTGCCTGCCGTGCTGCTGTAACGACGTGGGTGATCGAACGCTGCGGAGGGAGAGAGCTGGGATTGTTACGGCTTTACCTGGGAAGCCTGTTTCTCATAAATAAGTAGGACTGCAGTTAATGCCTGTGGTAACAAATTCGACCACTATGCAATTGGCTGATTTGTTCACTCCTAGTTAGACCAATTTTTGTGAAATCCTATCCTGTATTACAGGAAAGTGGCAAGAATATTGCTGAAGAGTTTTGAGTTGGTTTATGCTTGTTCTTGTCAACTGACTGTTGTGGGATGAGGCACACAAACCCTCTTCATCCATTTAGGTGTGTTTTATGGGAAAGTGCAGTGAACAGTGCATCAATACAGACCACCACAGATGGGCACTGATATACCTCCTGCTAAGATACTGTATATTTTCCTTTCGCTGAATTTAGGTGTATGTAAGCTTTCCTGCTGATGATAAGTTGAGGCTGTCAGTGGTATTAGAAATCATTCCTGCTTTAAAATGGTATCTTTGGCTTAAAAACAAAAGATTTGTAAATTGAAATGTTGCTTTGTCATATTGATTTTTTTTTTTTCCCCTCCACTTCTTTTTCTATAAGCAAAAGCTTCTTATGTAGCAATTTTCAATTTCTTTATTTCCATTGGGTTTCACATGATCATTAGCATTCAGCTTGGTTAATGTTAGAATATTTTAAAGGTAGTATAGGCTGCAAGAGCAACTTCCAGGCAATGGGTTGTAATGGATCTCCACAGCTCGACTGTTGGAGGCAGTAGTGTATTATGAGAGTAGGAGATGGTCTTCCACTTGTTACCTGTTATTTTTGGTTCTAATAGTTTAAGATACACTGAAGTTTACATTGCCTACAAAGGTGAGGTTTGCCAGCTTCAGTACAGTTGCCTCTGCCCTTCCCTTTATGGTGCTGGACAAATTCGTGTGGCTATTATGTATCTAGGAGGAAAAAGAAAGTTGTTCTTAGGCCGACAAAATTACTTTCCATCTAATTTCTCCCTTAAGCGTCAAGAGAAATTAAGTTACTCCACAGGGGATGACTCGTTCTTAAAAGAACCTGTCCTTCCACAGAGGTGATCATTTGATCCAGGTCACCTATAGTTTCCTTCAGTTCTTATACTTTTTAGACCTGTAGCAGAGGATAGAAGAAGTCGTTTGTACTCCTATATTGAATCCTGGAACAGCCAAACACAATCCCTTCCAATGAGGAAGGGGTGATGGTTGATGCTTTTTAAAATAAGGTTTAGGATCTAATGAAATATCTAAGCTCAGAAAGAAACTTCTGTCCTTTCCACAGATAATTCAATAAATCGAGCCGTTTTGTATTTTGTCTAGTGTATTAATGTTGAGGTAGTCACATACAAGCTATTACATTAACATTCCATTAAGATAAATGTGGGAAGCGTATCCCTTGGTTGGTAATCCAGCATTTGTTTTGACTCTGCAGAGCAGCTTTGAATTGATTCCCAAAGTGAAGCAAGAAGGCTACTGGCTCAATGCGGGGGGAGGGTGGAAGAGAAATCGCTCAAAACCCATTAATATGCACGATGCTACAAACCTGTGGAAATTTCATAAAACTGTGGATTTGGATTGCCTCTGCTGCTCATTGTTTGTCTTCATAAGGAGTTTGTTATTTAATTTTTTAAAATTTATTTTCTTTGTTTTGTTTGTGTTTTTGTTTTGTTTTTCCTGACTTAATATTTATACATCAGTGGATGGTGGAGAGCTGATTTATAAAACATCCTCATGCTGAGACATCCTTCTTCAGTCCTGCGAAACCTACCCAGGAGATCCTTTGGCTGCCTGATCCATAGGGAGTGGTGGTGTCTTCTCCCTGTAAAGCCGTATTCCAGTTTCTTGGTAGTCGGTATTGGCTGTGAGCACAGAGGGACTGTGGTTGCTGTAAGCTTTTTTTTTTCTTTTTTTTTTTTTTCTTTTTCTTTCCTGGAGAAAAACAGCACCACTGTGGGTCTGACTTCAGAAAGGGGAACAACTCTAACCTATAGATAATATGTATGTGTTGTCAAAGCTAGTATGAGAATGAAAGCCACAGACTTCATGCATCTGATAGCACCATGCAAAACCAGTATGGGAATTGTTTGTTGTCTTTATTTCGTTGTCTTCAAATCTTTCTTGTTCTGATGTTCTCAACTCTTTGTCTGGTAACTGGTAAACTCTTCTCGTGACTTACTTTAGTAGTCAATTTGGTCAGGATAGCATTAACTAGAGAATACTAACTGGTTGATCCAATGCACAAATGTGGATAAACTCTGCTCCGTTCATTTTGCAGCTCTTTGTACCTGTGAAATGTCATTTGCCATCTTGGCTGATTAGCTAAAAATAACTATGTTTGAGGACTAAGAGAAAAAGCAATACGTTGACAACAAGTTTGTGTTGTCTTTTGGATTTTTTTTTTAAATTCCTCTGAGACTGCAGGGCTGCAATGACTGACCAGCTGGCAAAGCGAATGGTATCCGTCTCTCGGAGATTTCTAGATAGTCTCATAACTAATCAGAGGGGTATATTTATTGGGGCTGCAGTGACATAGATGTATGACAGAGTAGTAGGGGCTTCAATTGGCCATTTAGTAGTAAAAACAGTTCCCTTGATGAATATCTGCTTGTTTCTTGGCTGTATTCCTGATTCCCTCTGAGAACAGCAGAGCCTTTTAGGCTGCCCTGAAATACACACCTCCTGTATCTCCATCAGTAAATTCTGAAATGCAGGTTTCTCTTCCTCTCTTGTTTTTGAACACCCATTCCAAAACCAGATGAACTGATCAAATACAGGCTTATTGTGTAAATAAGGGCATTGTGGGGTGGGGGAGCAGTGCAGGGCAATGCTGAGGCTGACTTACTGCTGGGCACCTGGTGCGTGAGAGGGTGTGCTGGGTTGGCCCTGGCTGGGCACCCGGTGCCCACCAAAGCCGCTCTATCACTCCCCCTTCTCAGCTCGACAGGGGAGAGAAAATATACTGAAAAGCTCGTGGGTCCAGGTAGGGACAGGGAGAGATCACTCGCCAATTACCGTCATGGGCAAAACAGACTTGACTTGGGGAAATTAGTTTAATTTATTACTAATCAAATCAGCGTAGGGTAATGAGAAATGGAAACTAAATCTTAAAACACCTTCCCCCTACCCCTCCCTTCTTCCCAGGCTTAACTTCACTCCTGATTTCTCTCCCTCCTCCCACCCCGGCGGTGCAGGGGGACGGGGAATAGGCGTTGCGGTCAGTTCATCACACGTTGTCTCTGCCGCCCCTTCCTCCTCAGGGGAAGGACTCCTCACACTCTTCCCCTGCTCCAGCGTGGGTCCCTCCCATGGGGTGCAGTCCTTCAGGAACAGACTGCTCCAGCGTGGGTCCCCCACGGGGTCACAAGTCCCGCCAGCAAACCTGCTCCAGAGTGGGCTCCTCTGTCTCCACAGGGCCACAGGTTCTGCCAGGAGCCTGCTCCAGCACAGGCTTCCCATGGGGTCACAGCCTTCTTTGGGCATCGCCCTGCTCCGGCATGGGGTCCGCCACAGGCTGCAGGTGGATATCTGCTCCACCATGGACCTCCATGGGCTGCAGGGGGACAGCCTGCCTTGCCATGGTCTTCACCAGGGGCTGCAGGGGAATCCCTGCTCTGGTGCCTGGAGCACCTCCTCCCCCTCCTTCTTCACTGACCTTGGTGTCTACAGAGCTGTTCCTCTCACATATTCTCATTCCTCTCTCTGGCTGCAATTGTGCAGGTTTTTTTTTTTTCTGTCTTCTTAAATATGTTATCCCAGAGGTGCTGATGGGCTTGGCCTTGGCCAGCGGCAGGTCTGTCTTGGAGCCGGTTGGCACTGGCTCTATCAGAGATAGCGGAAGCTTCTAGCAGCTTCTCACAGAAGCCGCCCCTGTAGTCTCCCTGCTACCAAAACCTTGCCACGCAAACCCAATCCAGAGGGTTTAAAATTTGATTTCCCTGGAAAGTGACTGGTCTCACACTGATGCTGAGAGGGGGGGATTTCCCTAGTCTGATCATGATTTCTAACCTTGTCAAAGGTAGAAATTGTCTTAAGCTTGTAAGGTATTCTTACAACTTCAGCATATCACTGAAGCTCAGACCCTTCCCCTATGCTGTTCTCTTGAGCATGGTTGTTGTCCAATGCCTGCCAGGTACATGGGCATCCTCCAGCTCAAAGGTTACCATCTGCTTTTGGTTATTTTAGAAGTGTGAGAGTGTGATGGGGGGGGGGAAATCCCACCACAGAAGAGTTGAGTGACGGTGAGGAAAGGCTCGTGTTTTCAGTTGCAGGACCCCCACCCCTCCAACTGCAGCCACTTCTCAAGGAAGCAAGAGAAACTTGCCAGCTCGCCATCCTGCTGCCCCCGTGCCCAGTTCGAGCGGTACTTTTGTTCATGCAGCCAAAGGTGGGATGCCCCCATAGATGGTTTGAAAATAGGAAATACCTTACATATCATTGCTTTAACATAAACCTTGGTCTTCCTTAGCATTGCACGTATCTCTAAGATTTTGGCTGTTGTAAAAGAAAAAAGCCTCATAAACAGGGCAATTTTCTTGGAGAATGTTTTTGCTTAAAATATGTTGCAAAAATACAAGTTCCTGCAGCTAGAGTAGTTTGACAACAAGTGCCGCCGCTTTTTTTCATTTTAAAAGTATAACATGTTCATAGGTCACTGGAAGACCCATTTGGTTATCTCCCTCCCCCCGAAAAAAAGGCAGGAGAAAAGCTTTAAAAAGTGGTTTTAGATACTCTGCTGACATAGAATTCTCAGAAGAGCAGTTTGTTTATATATTTATCTATATATGAAAGAGAGAAGGGTTTATTATCCTGCAGGTTTGCAGTGGGGAAGAAGAATGATGTGGCTGTCAGGCAGACTACCCAATCTCTTGGTGTCCTTCTTGTAAATTCTGTGTTTGTTTAATGCTCTTATAACCCTTTTCCTGGCAGTGGGATCACAGAAGTTAACTTGTTTACAGCTAGTATACAGCTTATATTGGCCTCCCTTACAGCAACCCAATGCTTCCCCCAAGCCTTTTCAAAGAAAGCTTTTCTGCCCTCCTCCACTTAGCACAGGTTGATGCACTTTACATTTGATTAAACAATTTTTTTTAAAGACTGGAATGCTTGTTCTAAAAAGATTCCAGGCCAGTGAACTGTCATCTTGCAAATGCTCTTGGGATCCTGACTCTCTGCATGTTCAGTTTGCTGTCCTTTGGGTGCTTTACAAAACCATGAAGTCCCACCTTGCCACTGAGATAGAGGTACTCTCTTTCTATTTCAGAGAAAATCAAGACACTGAGTTGCAGTGGGCACACATGTGCAAATGTGGGTAGTGATTCACTGAAAATATGAACTCAACGTGTGTTGCGCTAGCAAGGCTGTTTCTCTGCAAACTAGTGTTGAACTTCATCCTGTTCACAAGCCTTTTCTTTCTTGCATCTGAGAGATGGACTCCGATAAGTCTCACCTGGTAAGACTTAAATCAGCTGTCAGTCCTTCTTCAAGAAATTTCTTGCAGGAACTATACTTGAGTCTTTTCCTGTCCTCTCAAGTATGAGATTTCTCCCAAACTTTACATTGCTGTTGTAAAAAGTATTGGGTTGCAGTCCAGCTGGAGTTTGATACCATTAGACATGGGAGCCTGCTAGCTTTCCAACTGAATGCATAGCTTTGGCTTTTGGCACTGTAAAACTCTGACATCTCGCACATTAAAATCGTAACAGTATTATGTAAGGGGAAGTTATTTTAGGTCACTAGCAGAGCCTTCTAAGACTTGGTTAAAGCAGCCTTGCGAGTTAAAACATTTGGGCTCACGTCCTCTTCCCACAGCTTTTTGACAGTGTGAAGGGTGCGGGTGGTGTGTCCTTTCCCACTCATCTGCCCTCGGCTTCGCTCAGGCTGCGGCTCTGACTCAGAACCTGCTTCTGCCACAGCAATTCGTGCTGCTGCGGGGACCCCTCGGGGAGGAAGGCTCAGCCTTTCTCAGCACTGGCTTTCATCCTCCCTGCTGCTCTGGGGCGGGACTGGAAGGAGAAGCTGGGGGGGCTCCGTGAGCCAGCTGCTCTGGGCTCCGCGGTGGCAGCGGCGGAGGGAAGGGAGTTGTGTGGAAGCCCCAGAAGGGCTTCAAGACCCAGATAAACAAAGTCCCACCTCTGCAGCGGGCACCCGCTTGTTTATGGGTAACTCAGGAGTCGGTGTTTCAGTTGGCCTTGTTATTCTTTACCAAAGGACAAGTAAAACTATGACAGCAGCTGTTGGTGACCAGCAAGAGACAGAGTGCAGAATAAATCCGGGGGAACCTTTGAAATGTTTGTTAATACAAATACTTAATCCTCGTGTTTAACAAACATATAGCTTACACATGAAAGATACCATACTCGGACTTTTCTGAGCAGCGTACCATCAAGACAAACCTTGCATAGCAAGTGATCCTCAGGTATGATTTACAAATAAAGAAAAAGCCATTCAGACCTTGTTTATACTTCAGGAGGAATCAGCAACAGGACACGAGATAAATATTTTGAAGCTTTCACATGAAATTGCCATGTCCTCCGACGTCTGCGTGGCAGGGAGTGCGGAGGTGGTGGGCACCGCTGCCGGTGGCACTAACTGCAGCAGTACAGGTTGGGAGAGCAGAAAGGTCCCCCCGAGGCATAGACCAGGTGATGGCCGGTGCTGCACAGGCTTGGGCGAAGGTGGGTCTTTCTGCAAAGGCTTTGCAAAGGACAGTGCTGGATGGTTAGCAGTTCAGACCTGTTTTGATTAAAACGGGTTCTGAAAATATTTGCAATCATTTTTATTCTACCCTTGTTCATGGCAGGTTGTTCTTTGTAAAGTGGTTGACAGGTGCCTGGGAGATGTGGGATCTGCAGGGGAGAGGAAGAGGCGGCTGATGGAGGGTTCAGAGCCTGGGTTTGAGGAATTGTTTGAGGGCAAGCAGATGGGCACCTTAAACTCAGGACTGTACTTGTCTTATCCTTAAGCAAAATATCAAGGTTGTTTTCCCTCTAAATAAAAAAAATATGTGAAATTTAGGAGTCATCTGTTAAAGTTTCTTTGTTAACTAATTGATATGTTGAGCATCCATTTTGAAGAGTTTGGTATGTTTCCTCTTAGCTAAACCAGAGCATAACTGCTCCCACTGAGCAGTGGTTAGTCCACTGGGTTTAGTGCACTGTTTTGTAGCCTTTGGATGTCTGGCTTCAGCGCTATGCTTGGCTGTGGTGGGACCTCACAAGCCCTATGTGACAGTGGACTGGTACACCTAATATGGCTCTCGCGTCTATTTACCCTATAGCTGGAAGCACTAGACATACCCAGGTAAACATATTAACAAGCTGAAATGAGGAGTAAAGTAGTCGATAGTCGGGCCACTATTGTGTGGCACCCAGGCTCTGCCATGGTGACTGAGACGGGGTGATAGTTTCCTTATTGGCCACCATCTGTCTGCTCCTGGCTGGCGCCCAGCCTTCCTTCGGGAGCAGGGACCCGCGCCGCCTCTGCGCAGCACCCAGCGCAGGGAGTCTCGGGTAAGGAAGGAGGAGAGGATGATGCCTAGTAGGTTTCTGGTCACGGTTGCGTGATAGTTGTGTCATTAGATTTGTTTAATCACTTTAAAAAAAAAAAAAAATACAAAATAAAAATTCTGCGACAGCGTTTCCACTGTATCCTAAAAGGTTTTGTATCCTAAATGCATGTATAAATTACTTATTCAATGCATGAACTTCTTGCAAAAGCTTTTGTGAAAGAAAGTCTTGTACCAGTCCCTATTTTTAGAATATTAGTGTTTTGAAAATTTCCATGAAACTTCTAATGTTTGTCAGTTTTATGCGTCATATGATTTGAAATTCAGATTTAAAACTTTGAATTTGGTCACCCAAAAAGAAACAGCATGTCAGTGTAGAGTCTTAGTCCTTTGTCTGAAATTGCAGCTATGGCCCTCAATGCGTCTTTCTCAATAAAGAGAAATGTAAGTCAAAAATACTTGTAATGTTGCCAGCATCTTGTCCTAGCAATATCCCAGCGTATTAAATCATAAAATGAAGAAACATAGTACATATCTCCTGTCATATGAAAAATATATTTTTAAGTATATCTTTGCTCTGTTCATGCTCCTCGTGTTCATGAATTTATGCTTTATTTTGCTGTAGAAACTGGTAGCCAACTTTACCTGATAAACTGTTTATAGAAGAAACAAAAGATTGGGGAGTCAAGCTCCCCTTTTCACTGTTACACCCGACTTAAGGATAATTTGCAGGAAATGAAAGATGAATGCACATGCTAACCTCTCTTAAAGACTGCCTGTCTTCTTTGTTTAATAAGGCTAAAACCCCTAAAAGAAACACTGAGGAGGCAGGAATTCTCTGGCAGTTGATATATTTGTGTTTTTAACATAGAATATTTTTAGCCTGAGATACAAAAATACATACTTTTGTATCCAAAGAGACTGTTGTTTCCATTTATTTTAAAACCCTGGATGAGAAACAAGATGTTAGACCTATTATAATGCAACCCAGTAATTAACATATGCTGGCCTGCCTCTGCCAAGGCTTTCCTATGAGTAATGCAAGTTGCACAAGTAGAGGAGTCAGGTTGTTTGTCAGTGAAGAACCATACGTATACGCATGAGTGATCCGACCCTGAAGACATCATCTGAGGATAGGATGTGAATCTGTGTTTGAATCTAAGAGCAATTATATTTTAAATGTCGTCTTAGCTGTGTTAGGTTTGGAAAAAAAAAATACTTCCCCCCCCCCCGTCCCCCCCCCCCGTTGTCAGTAAAATATTCTCTTGTCCAGTATTAACAAAAATGGGATAATGATTGATGGAGGAAGTTTCAAGTTGTTGGCTCTATGGGGTTTTTGTGTGTGGTGGTTGTGGGGGGTTTTTTTGTTTGTTTTGTTTAATTCCCCAATTCCTGAGTGACTGGAGTGAGGAATCTCCGGGATGCTTTCAACGGTAAGGATCCTCTGTGTCTGACTTTCAGAGACATCTGTGCATTACAGTTGCATCAGGTGAGTGCCAGGTGGTTGGATCCAACTTTTCCATTTGGACGGACTTTTCACAGCAGAGGAGTGGAGTGACTTAGTTAAACTGAAAATGTTTTCTTTATGATCAAAGCTAACATACGCAAAGCACATACTGTGTGTACTCTCTATAGATATGCTACTTCCACCCAAATACATACATTCTGCAGTTGCATATAGGAAGAGGGTTAAGGGGTAGAGTAAAAGCTGAAATAAAAAATAATTAAAAAAAAAAAAAAACATAGGTGAGTTCAGCTTTTGCATGGTGGAATTATTTTTTTCCTAATGAGCTGTATATGACCAATTCAGATTTATTTTCTTAATAAATATTATGGGAAGACAAATGGTATATTGTGGATTTAAATGACTGAAATGCATCCTCAGAATGGTTTGAAGGTCATATATTCTTGAAGTCTGAAATGTGCTCCAATTAGTGTTGTATTTAAAAGCAGATTTTGTTTCTCAACCCAAAAGCAGGCTGTTGCACACCAAGTAATGGTTTAATGTGGGCTCACAATTAGTGACTGCTCACTTCTGCACACTTCTCTCAATGTGACTCCATCATCTTGGTTGAAGGGACTGGAATGTGGAGAGATGATAGGATTAATCAATATCTGTATACATTGCAAGTGTTAACTTCCAAACACCAGAGGTTCTTCGGTACTTTATCACGATAGAGTAAAATGCATCATCATATTTTCCTTAGAGTGTTATGTGTTTAATTTGTAGTTTATATTTTGACGCTATCTGTTCAGCTCTAAATAAAGCTTCATTATGACGGTGATGGCCTTCAGGCTACCTTTTGATTGTAAATTCACAACTGTTGTTTTTGCCTTGAGTGCCATTTTCAAGCTGTGCAGTGTGGATGGTGTTGAAGAAAAGAACTTAAAATATAGAAAGTGGGTTTTGGTGCTTAGAGTACTGATTAGACTTATTTAAGATTGCTAGCCTTAAAATATTCGGCCACCAGAAGCCAGGCCTACAGAATAATTTTAAATAATAATAAACTTGCATTCTTTTGCAAAATCTGCCTTTTGGGGCTTGCTTACAGTTCATATTTTCAAGTTTCCTCCTGAATCATAAGCACTAGTAACTCATTAAATAAACAGAGATGCTGTCATAATCAGTTGACTTAAGGAGGTGGATCTTTAGCGTACACATGAAAGTAGTATTAGGCTTAGCTCCAGGACTCCTTTTTTACTTTCTGTTGCACTTTTATGCCATGTTCGGTGGTGGTAGGTCCAACCTCCACCCGGAGGTTGTTTGCCACCCTCTCTCAAAGCAGGGTGGTGCAATTGGTAGTCATGCTTAGTAACGCTGCTTGCCTGTTTTTCAAATCATCGAGCATCTTGTGGCTCCCCAAAAAGTTAAGTAAGGACTGCAGTGGGTCAGAACTTTTTGATTTGCAAATTTCTAATGTCTAGGAAACACACTGAGATTTTTTAGAAGTGGAATTGTTGGATGTAAAATCTGCTTCCCCCTCCACTGCAATTATTCTAAAATGGGCAGATTCAGCAGGTTTTTAGGAGATGCTGGGAAAAATACGTGGTGAGAAAGGTGTAGCTGGATTTATCACCTTATGAACATTTTGGCCATAGAAAGTGAGGTTGCTGATTTTGTTAATATATTTATTGTGCATCCAAATACCTATCGGAAGGCTTTGTGATCTATGGGTACTATTTTTATCTTCATTTACAAATCAGCAGGTGTTCACAGGCCTGTTGGACATCCATCCTTTTGAGGCATTTATGAGTGAACATTTCTGGCTGTCATAATTTTGGTTGGTCAAGTCCACATTAATTGCTGCACTCTGTGCAGTTGTTCTAACATTTAAATACTGCCTGCGAGTAGGTTTGATTAAAATTACATCTCTAGGTGCACACTAAATACCTTTGATACCTCACCTACAAACAACTGTAGAATTGTTGGTGAGAATGACAGCTGCAGGCAATAAATGAGGACAGTAATAGAAGTCTCAGTGCTGGAGAGAGCATCATAAATCATGAGGCGAGAGCAGCGTGTGTGCTAACAAATCGGTGAGCAGCTGCAAACAGCATTTTCCAGGTAAAAATTATTGCGCTTGCTCCCGATAACTGCTCAGAAACCACCTCTTCCTTGTATGTGGGTGACTTCGCCCCTGCCCGGGTAGTCGCGGTGGTGTAAGCCGTTGAGCTCTAGTATTTTGACTAGGAATGGTAAGTGTTTTGTGTGGTGTAAGCTACATACTGTACGCTGGACCTGGGTTTTCATCCAAGGTGTATTCAAGTGCGAGTTTTTTCTTTCTGGGAGAAAAATCCCCATGCTCTTTGGAGCTGACGAGTTATTTTATTTAGTTTCCTCGGAGACTTTGGAGAAGTGTTCTTGACAGGTGGAGGGAAGGGGCTGTATTTGGCTGGTTGTAAACTAGCTTGCTTTGTTAGCCCTTGCTGGGGGGAGTTGGGAGGAGGTGCATATGCTTCTTTAAAAAACAAATTAAAAAAAAAAAAGCTGGAATTATGCTGTTTAAGTAAAGGAGATAACAATCTAGTCACCCAGAAAACAATCTTACTCTTCTACTGTGAGAGAAATGAGAAGTGTTTTAATGAAATAATGATAGGAAACAGATGGCAAAGGGCTAGCAACTGAAATGTTTTTGAACACTAAAAAATAAGTGTCAAACACATGTCCCATACTGTAATTATAGATAAAAGCATAACATGACAGAATATGTTTTAAAATGTTGAAGTCCTTTTATATAAAAATTCAACCTTAATCTCTTGGGTTTTGGTTAATTGACTTTAATCTTGATAAATTAAAGGCTTAGGAGTTCTGATGACGAGAAGTTACTGCTGCTTTCCTTATGCAAGTGAGTTTGAGACCAATGCCCCCCTCCAGAAAGGTATTGCAGTTGGCAGACATCCATAGCTTTAATATGTGATCTTGGAAGACTACCTGTTTGAATTCATACGCTTTCAGTTTGTCT
The DNA here is from genome assembly GCF_965183815.1 of Platalea leucorodia. NCBI lineage: Eukaryota > Metazoa > Chordata > Aves > Pelecaniformes > Threskiornithidae > Platalea > Platalea leucorodia. Next base: position 27,951,564 of record NC_138826.1, read on the forward strand.
GTGACGGGAGAAGAGTTGCTAACACACGTGAGCTTGCTGTGATTGCAGTGGGCAGGGCAGCTCCGGCGCGGGGAGCTGGGTGGCTGGCGGAGGTGCGAGGCCCCACCTGGCTCTCTGCCTTGCGGGAGCACACAGGTTCAGGCTGCAGGAGCCGTAACACGCACTGCCACTTCTGCTGCTGCTGTAGATGTGATGGCAGTGAAGTATGCCTGGCAGTGGTGTCCTGTCCCTGCTGTAAAAGCTACTGGAGTATCTACGAGGAGTTGAGATGATGCTTTCAGTTTTGCTATACCATGTTTATGGTTAGACTGCAGTTGTCTTCCTCTGGTACTTTAAACTGGTTACTTAAATCATACAAATAAAACATTCCTAAGAAATGGTCCTTTAAACAGAATAATTTAAATACGGGATAATTATGGGTCCCAGTTTACACCCCCCACCCACTCCCCCCACTGGGCAGCAGGATCAGGTCACTGATTAAGAAAAGGCTTTTGGTTTTTTTGAGATATTTTTAGTTTTCTTTTGTGTGGCTGGTTTTTTTTTTTTTTTCCTATTGTTGTTTGTTTGTTTCCTTGTTAAGGTTCATTTTCAGCTGAGTTAGCTGTGATTGATACCACTGTCTGCATGACTGCCTGGTCTTTGCATCAATGAAAGGCACCGTTGGGAGCACCCCAGGCAGGCTGGTGGGAGGGCCAGGACCCTCCCCTTGGGCTCAGCTCCACCGCCTTCAGGCTGTGACCCTTCCCCCAGGGTCTCTAGCCACCTCGCAGTTCCCCCAAGCAACAGCGAGCATTTGCACACACCTCAGAACAGTACACCAGCCTGGTTTTCCAGGAAAGCTATTTTTTTCCTTTTATAGAATATTCTTCTGAAGTTGACAAATGTCTGAGAGAAGTTATTTTTCTGTGTTTTTGATACTTATGTAACATACGTAATGTTTTCAAACACATGTTCGTGTGCGTTTTTGTCTAAGTCCTGTTGAACCGAATACTTTTTTCTAGCCTCACTGGATTTAATACTGAAATTGCTGAAGGGTACCATTCATCGGCTGGTGGCATGGTGATTTTTAGAAAATAAGCCGGAGTACATGCAACTGCTCAGGCTTTGCTGCTAGCAGCACAGGGCTTTGACTGTGTTGTCCCTGGTGTGGCCATGGTCCTGCCCTTTCCCCCATCCCCTTTGCCGACAGGAGCTGCAGAGGGAAGGTGTGTGGGTGTGCTGGGTCCCATCTGTGCCACTTGTCTCTTCCTTTGGAAGACGGTGAGAAGTGATGTGTCTTGGAGGTGGCACTGGCCATGCCACCGGCATGGGGTTGGTGGGCACTGGGAAAGGCAGGGTGACACGGGAGTGAGGAGCCATCGCTACGCCGGGGTGGGTGGCTTGAGTATGGGGAAGCATCTTTTATGGTTTTCCTCATTCACTTCTCCTGGCCAGGAATAAACAATACCATTAATACTGTGGGAGCTGTACTATGATGCCCAGTATAAACATGCTAGCCTGTGAGAAAGATGGACAATCCCCGTTTCCATCCTCAGGCTGTGGTTTCGCACTGTCAGGACTACGTAAGCCTCTTGGTTCCCTGCTGCACGTTATTCCCACCCTTATGCTGCCTTAGCATCAGTGTTTGTGCAGGTGCACGATGAATCAGACTGGTGAACTGATGAAGATGAAAACAAAAAACCCTTTTGTGTTTCTGCATAGGTTCTTCCTTCTCACCCTCAGCCCCTTGGATCAGTTCCCCAGCCTGCTTCCCTGTGTGGCCGTACAAGCACCACGCAGGCAGCAGCAGAGAACTGGGAAGCCATGCTGCGTGGCAGGCATGGAGGTGGGAAAGAGTGCTTTAACTGGTGCTCCTGCCTAGGAAAGTCAGATGGATCCACAACCTCACAATTAGCAGAAAATAATAAACCCAGCTCGTAAATAGATTGGATCAAGTGATTAAAACCACAATACTTTGATTTGCATAAACTTGTTTTCCTATTAGTACCACAGCATCTGTTGCTGGGGGCAGGTAGATTCTCACTAAATTAACACATAAATTGCATGTAACCTTCTCTGCATCGAGCACCGCTTGTTGTCTGTTAGTACGGCCCCTGGAACTGGTCAGGAGTCCTGAAAACAAGAACCAACCAACCAAAGAGACCATAGCTCTTCATCAGGTGTATGAGCTTTGGAGGCTGGAGGCCTCTGTCATCTCCAGTGACACGACCTGGAGAAGTGAAGTGATGCTGGAAGTGCTCAGTCTCCAGCTGTATCGTTGGCTCGCGGTTGAGGGTGCCAGGGAAGCGTGGCAGGGCCAGGGCTACCCACCACAGGGCAGTCCCCCAGCAGCCTGGTGCCTCCCCACGCCCGGCCAGGCTGTGTGGGAGTGTCCCTGTTCTGGTGCTGCCCTGGGGTTGGGATGGGTAGTTCGGGATTGCTGGAGAACCTGGGCCGTTTAAAGCTCCTTTGTATCCCCTGCAAGGTGGGAGGTAATATGTGAGCTGGCGCTGAAACCAGCTGTGGTATGTCCCACTGGTTAGTTCCTCCAGTTCGGACAAAGTCCCCCCTGCCATGTGGCTTTTAGAAATGTTTGCAGAAGGTGACTTTGGTTTCCAGAGACTGGAAGCCCTAATGTGAATCTTACGGGATATGTTGTTTTTTCTTTTTCTTTTTTTTTTTTTTTTTTGTGTGTGTGTGTATACAAGCTACTTTTCAACTGAAATGGATTATTTCCTTTTCTGTCAAACCGGGTCATGGGAACTTTAAAATGTACAGTCTGGCAGTAGGTAGCACTAAGCTTGAAACCTGTCCTCCCCTACGGTTGGTGTGGCTAGAGGATACCTCTAGCACACCCATCCGTGGCGGAAAAAGCCGCCATGCATTGTCATAAAGTGCACAGTGAGATCGAAGGCTAAAGCCTGGAAGCTCCTGTTTGCAGTGCTGAAGTATTCCCACTAGCATCTGCTCTTCCCACCCTTCCTGCAGGGAGCTAGCGGCTGGTGGGCGACCTCCTCTTGGTGCCCGTGCGGGGCAGGCGGTCCAGCGCGGGCGGCTCCTTTCCGGGAGCTGTGGCCTCTGCCGAGGCCAGTTGGCAGCAGCCCCTGGCTCTGTGCCTCTCCTGCTCCCTGCTCAATTTTTGCAGCTTTAGAGCCTCGTTTGGGGGCTGAAGTGCCGCAGAAGGAGCTGTGCTGAAATGGTTCCTTTCGCACGTTGTGTGGTGCCTGGCACGATGGGAGGCCTGGTTGGTGGCTGGATCTCCTGAGCACTATGATAATACAAATAACCCTTATTATTAAACTGTGTTGTCTAAATGCCAGTTGTTATTTTAAAGTATTTTTCCTTACATTCTGTAAGGACCATGGCGTGCCGTGTTTCTTTGCTTTTTCTTTTTAGTGGTGTTCTGTAGCTCCAAGCGTGGGGGCTTGAGTTGATGGATCAGCTCCCAAGTGGCCGTATCACCTTGGGGACCGTAGAATAAGTTGCTCTGTCTGGCTTGTGGGTGTAGATGAGTTACATCTGTGGGGGTGCCTTATGGTCCGAGGGAATTACAGGTCCTTCCTGATTCTTTGGCGCATGTTAGCTATTAAAGGGTGTTCTCTCTCTTTACGCCTTACGCGAATGAGGTGCCACAGACCTGTGGAACAGAAATGCATAAAACAGTCATCTTCAGCTTTTGGAGAAAATTTCTCAGAATAAAGGCAAGTGATTATCTTAAACTGGCCAGTATTTGCGTGCATTTAACTGCAGACACTTTAAGCAATCTCAGTGAAGTATTCCAAAACATTCGTAATACCTGGAGTTAACAAGTACGTGCACATACAGGTGGCCTGGGTCTAGGCTTTGTCCCTATGTTGTGAGCAGATCTTTGAGTAGATTGTTGTTTGGGGTGCAACACAGCATAAAGATTTTGATGAAGAAAATCAGGTTCAAATTGGAATACAGCTGATAACTTTGTATGCAGATGTTCTGTACTGCCAACCTTTATTGTAAAAGAGCTTTTAATAGCTCCAGTTACTTTTTTGATTTTTTTTTTTTAAAATCAAAATTATTCTTGGACCTCAGCAAAAAAATAAAATTACTTATACTTGAAAATAGAAATTGTGAGTATCCTCATGTCTTGCCTTCATTTTCTGTCAAAACTTTGTTTTTATATAAAAACTGAATTCTTGAAAAATGCTTATTTTTATAAAGCAGCTGATTCTTGAAAATGCCTGAAACAGGCCCGTAGTCCATTAAGTGCAATACATGCTATTTCTGAAAATCTGATGTTTTCAAATAATACGAAGTGAGGCATCCAGAAATCTCCAAATTCTTTGAAGTTTTTCAAATTTATAGACCATTTCTAAGAATTGAGGACATAAATTCCAGTTTTGCAGAGGTTTTGCTTTTTCCTTTCTTGATTAGTACCTTTAATTCTATTCCGAACAAATCACCATGCTGAAATCTTTCAATGTGTCAAGATATTAAAAGTAACACAGCATAAGCCTCTTCCATTAATATTCATTGTGATATTTTGTAACTATATCTGTTGAGCAGCACTGATTGAATTTAGTGAAATTGTATTGTTTAAAATCCTTTTCATTAATATATTAAACTCTCATAGCGCATTATTGAAATCAGTTTGTATACAGACATTTGATTTTCCTCCTCTAGCCTTATCCAAGGCAAGGGATTGTTTGCATCCATTAATGTCATGTTAGGGAAATTTGGGGTAGAATTTGATGGGATGCTGGTAGCTGCAAGAGCTGTACAGATTTCAGAAATTAATGGTGAGACTTCAGTGTATTTCAAAATAATAAGAAGTTACAGAACATATTATTTATATTGAAGCACAAAATAAATATTGAATTTTCTTTCAAAGAGAACATTGTTTGGGGGATTTTGACTGTTGGTGAATCACTCTGCCAGGCTTTGTGGTTTGAAAGCCAGAATGCATACACTTTAAAGCATTTAATTTTTTTTTTTTGTCCTATTTCGCTATCAAAGGCTCTATACAAACAGAGGAAACTGGCAGATGAGCTGGTGTATGGGAGGAAATAGTTAAAGTAGCTAAGCACAAGCGCTATCAAACGCATAAACAAACCTCTAAAAGTAACGTTCATATTAACATCATTAACTTACTATTTTGAAGTGTTTCTTATGACTGATGCTGAAGAAGGAAGAGGCTAGAAAGTATGATGGTTAACAACTGGAAAGTTGAGCTGCATACAGCCAATTCCCCCCTGCCTTTCTCCCCTCTGTGTTCCACAAGTCAGTGGGGAAGGCAAAGAGCAGGCTCAGCCCTGCTTCCTGGGAGTGAAGTGCTGTGCCCTGCTCTGGGGATCTGGGAAGGGAATGCTGCTGTTCGCGAAACTTCCTTTGTATCTTTGCAAGTTTTAATCACTGTAAATAAAACTTAGATTAGACTATTAAAAAGTTTTAGTTTTCTCTCTCGCTCTTTTTATTTAAAAAAAAAAAAAAAAAAAAAAGCCCCCTGCCTGTAGAGGTGAAGGGTTTATCTGTGTGCACACCAGGGAAGTCACCACTGAGGCACATGAGCTGCCTCGTTTCTAACATCTACGTATGTAACTCCTACATAAGTTTTTGTAGGAAAAGAGTAAAATGGGTGTACAGCATCCATTTAGTATGCTGCTCAAATTCGTCTGTGTGAGATTTCAAAATAGGTACAGTTATTCAAGTTTCAGTGTCTGACAATGTTTTTGCAGAACGCTAACCCCTTCAGAGCAGCTTGGGGTTAGATTTTGGATTTCCACGTTGCTCCTCCTCTGTTTGCAAGCCAGGCAACGCAGGATAGGAATAATGCATGAAACTGAGAAAGCAGCTCGCTTCGTTGACCCCAGCCACTCAAGAGCCAGGTGATGTACTGAGCACAGGGGAGGAAAATCAAAGTCACAATCCTGTAAATATTTATGTACATAGTTAAGGTTAGACATAAAAATGGTTATTTAAACTTAGTTGAACTCCTTGCACATAAAGTTAAGAATGTGTGTAAATATTTGCAGTCTGGAACCTATTTCAGGTTTTTGAAATATTTAAAGTACTTTCAAAAAGACATTTCTATTAAAAAAACAAACAAACAAACAAACACCCAAAAAAAACCCAAACAAACAAAAAAACCCAAACAAAAAAAAAACAAAACCAAAAACAAAAAACAAACCCCAAAACTTCAAGGCCTAGTGCCACAGCAAGATGCGTTCAGAGAATGCAAAACCGGCTGCCTGGGTACGCTCCCCTGGCAGCAGCAGGCAAGGTAACAGCTGGCTTACCGACCTGCGGGAGTCTTTTGTCTACATGTTCGGGCTCTCTCCGGCAAGAGTTAAGCGTTCAGTTAGAGGGCAGGAGGCTTGGCTTTGGGTCACTGAACTCGGGGCTGTGGTTGTCTGATTCAGCTAATTCTTCCCCTCCAGACTTCTCAAGTAACTTTGAACAGATTGCTTAGACTCCGAGTGCCTGCGCGTCCCAGTAATAAAAAAGGGTTAATTATGCAGTCTTCCATCTCTTGCCTGGGCTTCCCCAGTTTTTGTGCAGAAGCTAGTTTCACAGTGCTACTGTAAGATAAGTAATTTGCGAGGTCCCTGGAAGTATAGGTGTTGGGCTGCCTGGAAATTGGAAGGATTGCATTTTTGTAGGGTCTCAAAAGCTCAGCATATATCAGTCTTTCTCTTGAGAGCTGTGGGTTTTACTTATTTTATTAGCTCCTGGTGCGAAGGAAGCGATGCTATCCTGGCAACCTGCTGTCTTCATTTGGGCCTTCAGAGTATTTTTTGTGCATGTGTATACGTATCTATTTTCTTAGTAGTGAGTGACTGAAAACATGTGCAAGCCAGCCATGTGCTGATGTTGCGCCGACTCCAGCTCTCGCCCACCCGCCCACTTTCCTTCCTTCCTTCCTTGGAGAGCTGGCAAACAAATTACAGCCTCAACGCGTGTGCTGCTCAGGCAATGGCCCGCTGGGGAAATGGATGGGGGAGAACATTTGGATGCCAGATCAGTGTCTCATTAGGCATTTCTTAGTGTATTTTACAAGTCTGCGGACAAACAGTAGTTAAGACTCAGATGGAGAAAAATTTATATGCTTCCTGCAGGAAAGGGGGGCTGGGGAGCCTGCTGCATAGGCAAGGGTGTTGCTGCTGCACCCAGGTGGGTCCCACACTGCCATTCACAGGTGCAGTACTGTGCCCTAAAAGCTGATGGGCAGGAGAGGGTGGGTGGCTCTTCTGATGACAAGTTTCAAAATGCCAGATTAATTCATTGCTTTCTGCTTAAAGATGAGGTTTAACAACAGATCCTGCACAAAATGTTGGAGTATGTGCGTGGTGCAAGTGTGAAATTGGGCTGAATCTACCCAAAACCTTCTCAATGAACGGTAATTTGTGAAGTCATATGGTTGAATCAGATGACTTCAAATGTGTTTTTAAGCAAGGGTTAAAGGAAACATTAAGATTATGTTTCCTTGTTGCTGTCATTGCTGTTTTACCGTATTAGAGTCTTAATGGTAATGTTTTCCTTTCTTTTTCACAAACAAGATGACCTTGGCAGTTAATGACCTGCTTACAGTCTTTGGCATGGCTCTGGTGGGGAGGGGGCATTCGTCATGTTTATTCAGTAATTTCACATTACGGAAGGAGATGCTTGACACCGGCTGCGAGGAGGCAGCGAACGAAGCGGTATAAAGGGACCTCACATCCAGGAGGCAGAGGGTGCCTCCATTTCGGGGGGGGGGGTTCCCCCCTCAGTTCACACGATGCAGAAGCCGGGGGGGAGGGGGGAGGGCATGGCGTGGGCTGATTTCGGGGGGTCTACATGCGGTGGCGGTGGCGACGCAGCTGCCTGGTGCTGTGGAGGCAGGGAAGAGCAGCTGGTCCCTCGCCAGCGCGCTCGGGTGCTTTTTGCTGCGCAGCTGGAAGCTGAATGGCTTCACTTCAGCGAAGGAAAGCTCGCCCCTCAGCACCCGTGTAACTGTGCTGTGCAGACCCCCGCACGGCCAAGGGGAGCCTGGTGCAGGGGGGGACACAGGCTGGCAGTCCTGCTGCTGCCTCGGCTGCCCTTCAGTGAAGAAATGGTTAAACGTGGCCGTGCATCTTCTATATATCAAAAAAGCCATGCATAAGTAGTACCAGGCCTTCCTGACCCACATCGCACTCACTGGCCAGAGGAACGTTTAGCGCGCTTGGTCTGCAAATACTTGGCGCCGTGCTCTGCCTCTGCATACTGCAGCTGTGGTGCTGCAGTCGAGAACTTAATGAATAAAACCAAAGCTCCTGGGTATAAGTTTTTTATGTTGTTGTTTTTGTGGGGCAAGAGAAGGATAATTAGTTGTCTTTTTTTTTTTTTTTTTTTTTTTTTTAATCTGGGATTACCATACAAAGAGGTATTATGTGTGAATTGCTGCACTGATAATCAATAAGCTTGTGCCTTGGAAAGAATTTCTGACTTTGGAGCAAGTAATTTGCTTTTCAGGTTGCTCAGTTGTTTTTTTTTTCCCTCGGTGATGGCTGTGAGGGAGGCCTGTGTAGGTGGAAAAAAATCAGCGCAGGTCGGCGGAGGGCTCCTGTTGTCGGTGCTGCCGTCCGCCAAGGGGGCGGTGGGGAGGCTGCGACCACGTGAGCAGTAATTTTATTTATGTTGGTCTCCTTTCAAACTGTCACAGTAAATCTATTTTCCTTGTCACTTTGTAAATCATTATACAGGATTAGGCCTTTTACCAGCTTTTAAGAATTCTGCAGTCATTTTAAGGACTTTCCCCCTCCCTGGCTCAGCCAAGCGATTCCTATTCTTGCTGGTATTCCTCGCTATTTAAATAACGCCAGGCCTGATTAGGAGGAAATGGTCTCTGGAAGGCAACCGACATTTTCAAAAGCGCTGTTCCACAAAGGAGACTTTGAACTGCGCTAAGACTTTAGAAGTTAAATAATATTTTGAATGTTATAGTTCGAATGTTTTCCTATTGTCATGGGAGACTTGGATCGAGTCCCAGGATTGTGGTTAACTTTGCCTCCACTCTTAGGCTTTATTTATTACCACTGAGGAGATGAACTTCAAGCTACTTCACCTCTTACTATTTTTTTTTTTTTCTGTTAACTCTTAAAATTGAGACCTCTTTTTTTAAAAGGTTAAAGTTTGCTTATTTTTTTTAATGGAGGGATGGTGAGGATGAGCCATCTCGTGGGGGTGGCAGGGACTGTGGCATGGCTGCTGGCCCCCCATGGCTGCCTGCCTGTGCCCTGGGGCACCCCGTGTCCCTCTAAGCCGTGTGGTGAGGGTGTGAGGCTCCCCGCGGCACCTCCGGAGCGAGAGCAATCAAGGTAATTTAAAAAAGTCATGTGGAAGGATCAGATGCTGTATGTGGCGGTCAAGATTAGGCCCATGAACATCAAAACCGAGAACGAGAGCTGTGCTCTCCTGAGGCGCAGGCTGCCGGGCCGCGCTCACCCTCACGCTGGCGGCGGGCTTTCGGCGCTGTCCTGGCCAAGGCACAGCCGGCTGTGGTGAACTGGGCAGGCGACGTTTGTGGGGTGCTCGGGGCTCGGGATGCCTCGGCCCTGTGTTTGCCTCATGAAGTGACACAGCAGAAACCGTTTAAGCTTCGGCGGGGGCAAGGCCTGGAGGTTGGAAGGGAGACGTGAGGGGGGGACGCAGCTCAGGTTTGTGGTTTTCCCTTACGCTCAGGTGAAGCCGTTGTCATCTAGAGGCCTACTGGAGGTGCAGTTTTGATGGAATAAGGATTTTTAGGAAATAAAGTTAATACTTTAAGGACGTTTATGCACTTACTAAGCTCTCGGAAAGCTGCATGAGCTGTGATAATAAAACTTACCGTGCTGTTACATGCTGGTCAAAACATGGCCTTCATTGTTAGGCATGGGTTTTTCCTGTCGTCCTTCCCGCCACCCCCCCCCCCCCCCCCCGGGGATTTATTTGGCATAAGGTATGATTTATTTGACATCACATAATCTGCGTGCAGTAGTCGTGAACCCTTGCTTTGAGGACACAGGGTCTAGGGCTGCTGTTGGTTGGTGCAGTCTCCCAGGGCCCATCTTCCATTAGTATGTACTTCCTGCCTGTTCCCAGGAGCCTAATTATTAATATAATAATATGTAATAATGGCTTATCGGACCAGATTACGTTAGTGTAACTTGCTTTTACCATAAGTCAATGTACGTTAAAAGCGTTTGTTGGCTTAAGTTGAAAGCCTGGGTATGTTTCTCTGCTGAATAAATGTTCCTTTCCAGTTTCCAAAGTGACAGAAATCCCTTTCTATTTAACAATGTTTAGTGTCTGCTAAATGCAAAATAAAGGTGGTTTCATAGTTGCATTTTTGGCCCAGGTAAAAATGTAATAAATGAAGCATGAGGCAGAGGAAGGGGAAGAACCTAATCAGATGCTAAAGAGACTTCATGAATATTAAGTACTTTCCACTTAAGCAGTCTTTCTAATAATCTGAAACATTAATAGCGGTATGACTGCCTGCATCTACACCAGCTGTGTAAGAGAGATAAAAGTCCCAGTTTAACGTGATTTTTATCAGCTTGCTCATGCTAGTGTTTGACCTACAGAAGTTGGCAATTTGCATGTTGGAAAACAGCTTTCTAACAAACAGGGCCGGCTGTATGTGCAAATAAACAGTGTAAAGTGTCACATGGTTCTTGATCTAGGGAATAATGGAGTAACTGAGGGCAGTTTGAATACTTGGGGGTGTTTTGTTCTTCCCCCCCCCCCCCCCCGGGTATTCGGCCTTAGTGCCTAGAGTTGTACTTAGTGATTCAAGAATAAACCTGTGAATGCATGTTGAATATTTTCTGGTAACTAATTATAGGAGCTGTTGCTTCCCAAGTTAATGAATTCCCTATTAGAGTTGCCTGCATTTAGTCTGTTACATGTATTGCAAAATAATGATTGTGATGATTTTTTTTTTTTTTTTTTTAATGTGTGTGTTGTAAATGTAAGCTGTGCCAGTAAAGTAAAAAAGGTTTGGTTGTGACTGTCCTCTAAACTGTCTGTGGATATTTAAATTTATGCTTATTGCCGTCAGGAAGATACTTGGAAAGTTCTGCTTCCTCAAACCAATTGTGTTTTCGTGCCTGGTTTGCTTGTTATTTTGGATACCCCAAAAGGGAATGCTAATGAAGTACCTGTTACATTTGATGCCAGATATAAATATGGGTGAAAGTTTTAAGCATGTTTAAGTGGATAACTAGATAGTGTTTAAAAACAAAAAAAACACACCACCAACAAAAAAACACCCCACACTAAATCTCCTGCTTTGGGCTTGTCTGTTTGATTTCCTGCTCAGAAGGGCCAGTCTGCTCTGCCCCTTCCTCCGACATTTCTGCTCCTGTTCGAGAGCTACTGAGCCGTTTGCTGTACTGAAGTGAACCAGGACCTGTTTCATTTGCCCTTTGCGTTTGCAGGCTGTGATCTGTAAGGGATTAATAGCGGACAAACTGTCCCTGTGGCACGCGTCAGGTGGGCAGTCTGGAGCAGGGCTCTACCTCTAAACTTCTGAATCAGAGCACAGTTAAGACTGGGATCCATTTTAAATGATACCGTAATTAATACAGGTAATTCTTCTGTCCAGATATGTTCGCTCTTTGCTTGAGGAGCAGAGCCTAGGAGTAGGATGCAGGCTAAGCCAACTTCATATATGTTCCTCAAAGGTGGACATGTTTCATGCCTTTAAAATAGCAGACTGCAAAAAACAAGAAAGAAAAATGGAGCCGCATTTCCTACCACTTATTTCTGTAAGGTCTGGGCTGCATTACACATCTGGAAGCAGCTTGCTACTCTCGGTGCATTTGCTAGCGATTAGCTTTTTTTTCCTGTAGTGCTTGTAATTCGAGATCTTGCTATGGAGTTAGGGAGGAGTTTCTATAGAAGCAGTTACAGTACTTTCTTCTGTAGCAGGTTTTTTAAAGCATTCATATTGATCGGTTTGAAAAATCTATCTCCTCTAGTAACTCAAATTCATTTCTTACAAATCTCAAAATGACTAAATTGCTGTTGTCAAGTAAAAAAAGAAAAAAGGTAAATGGGAAAGGATCTCATTCTACTTCTGTAGCAGTTCTTGTTTGTTCCGTCTGATGTATTCCTCTTGTCACTGTGTTGCAGACCTTGTCTATCAAAATAAGTGAGTAAACCACTGTTAATACAAGTGCTTGAAAATATTTGGTTTATGACCTTTGGAAAAGTTCAAGTTAAGAAATTAAAAATAGAGAAGGAAAACTGTCTTTCTCTCTTGCTTTTTTGGGGAGATACGGAGCCTTACAATGACTTTTCTTAAAACTACGACAGCATTTATTTGTTCTTTCAAACCTAAAAAGTGTTAGGAATAGTTCTCTGTTAGGTGTCACTGCCAGGCTTGCTGAAAGGAGAGGAAAAAAAAAAAAAAAAAAGAAAAAAAGACATAGTGAGTTTGGGGACTTCTGGGAATAGATGCAGGATATTTCATGGAGATCCTTTCCCAACTGATATTGGAAATTTCAACTTATATATGTATTTAAAATAGTTTTGTTATGATTCAGAAAAGCCCCTACAAGCTTGATTTGTTGTATTGCATTATTGCATCTTTTTAGTAGCCGTGATAGTAATTTGTTTGGTTTTTTAAGTGAAGAAAGCCTTCTAGGATGAAAAGGACAGACTAAAGTGGGCTATTTGCCTCAAAGAAAATGTGTACTTGTTCTTTTATGGTACCTGTGGAAACAATTTCAGTCTATATGGCAATATATTTTTAAGTTATCTTCTCCCCCTGCCCCCCGCCAGTGGTTTTTGTCTAGCGTCAATAGCAGGGATGTGTAAGACTTCGGGGAAAACTGCTTTTTTTTGGGAGCTGAAGACATTATGTGTCTGTTTGTAGTTTTCTTGGCCAAATTAGTGAATATTAGTAGTGCACTGTTTATCACACCATAATGTGTAAGCCCTCTTAGTTATGGACCAATAACTCATGGGTTACGCAGTGGTGTCTGAGTGATTTGAAGCTCTCCTGGAGGGAGAACAGAGTGGCATGAAGCTGTGGTAACCATATTTCGCCCTAGCTTTTTGTGCATCAGCTGTGTAGCATTTTTAGTTATTGCTAAAATTTGTGGTAGGAAGCTGCCTGAAATGAAATGTGAGGAACTCTGTATAATAATAAAATCAATTGGACTGTTTCCCCAGTAATTCTAGAGACTGATGCATCATTAATGTTGGTAATACAGTGGCTGTCAGATCACAAACTTCTCAATAAATGTGCAGCTGGCAGGCTTTGATGGAAATTGGAGGCAAGCAGAGAATGAGATTTAGGGCTTTGATATATGGGGTGTCAGCCATGTGATGAAGTTTTTATCAATTTCTGTCACTTCTGTCTCTTATGCTCACTACATATGTGGTCTTTCTTGCAGTTTCTGGTGGTGGCTGAAATGATAACTGCACCTTTTCAATGTTTAGTAATAGAGATAGAGGTTAAAAGAAGAGCCAGCTTCACTTTTAAATACATTGTTCTGTATATGGTGGCATCGCATCAGAAATGTAATGCAGTACTCGGCTATTATACAGTTAGTAATTTATTAGCTGTGATAATACTTCTGAGGAACCTGGAAGCAGAGCTAGTCATCAAGGAACTTGCACGAAAACAACAGCAAGGCAGTTGTTCAGTATCCTAATTAACAACCTGTACTGGGGAGGCATCAGGAGAACCAGTTGAGTGGCTTTTCCAGTCCTTCTGACTCTGTTTTTTCGTGTTTGTATTTTAAACTGCTTAGTAAATCAGGATTTCACCATATCTTTAGATTAACCCATTTGAAAGACTTCCTAGACCTAGAGCAGTTACTTGAAAAAATCAAATGGGTATGTTGCAAATCCCTGTCAATGTTGATTTAGGTCACATAAACAACTGGAAAGTGGCACAAATATCTGCAACATAAAGGAAAAATAAACAAACTAGTTTGCTAAGAGTAAATACTGATAAGGACGTTTGAATTTGAACACCATCCACTTCTGCGTTGTGAGGAACACAAGCTTTCGTCATGGGCTATGCTGATTTACACGTTCGCTAAGTTGGGGTGTGAGTTTCTCTCTCTTCACACTCTTACAACAAAATGAGGTCTCCAGAAACACAAAGCAAGCCCTTGCCCATTATAGGGATAAGTTTGTGACTTTGCATTGTATTAGCAATAGCTTTGGGTGGCTCTGGGCCAAAGTTGGCTGAAATAGTTTCCCAGTTTTAACTCCTTGCAAGCAGTGTAAGACAAGTGTGTGCACTTTGAGCTGCGCTGTTGCAGGGGAGGGTATGCCCCCTTGCGCAGAATTGTTGTTAATTTCTGATCTTAGCTAACTTTTGGGGAAAATGTTTTTTCTTGTTTGGATTTTTCAACATGAAAGAAGCGAGCATGCAGATGGTTTACATGTAAACCTCTAAAGCATAATGATTTCTCCCTTGTCCTACCTCCACACATTCTTCCAGGGAGGATGTAACTGGTATTTCTCATGCCTGAAATCCCCTGGAAATTATTAGTAATGTAATCCTGCATAAAATATATTACAGGACTTTAGTTAAAAGAAATGCCCTTTAAAAAATTGATAGGCTGATTCTCTGTGGGCAGATATCAGACTTAAAGAGGAATTTTTTTCAGTGTAGCCCAGCTCTTTTTCAGTGGTTTGGAGCTGGCTAATGCCTTATCCACGTTCCTGGATTTGCTGCCATTTTAGCTACAATGATTCTTTGAGCTGTGGTTAACTGGCAAAAGTTTGAGCAAAAGTCTTTGGCCCATTTTGCCCCCTTGGGATTGCTTGCATCTGAACAAAAGCAGTTTTTAGTTCTGCATACCTGCAGGGAAGGCAAGGCAATATGCCTGCTGATTCACTGATGCCCAATGTAGCTTACTGGTGTTCCTGTAGGTTGTGAAGAATTAAGACTGTTCAGGCACGCTGGCAGTTTTGGGCAGGATGAACAGAGGATTCGGTTCTGAGCACTGACAGGAGTTGCTGCATCTCTAAGCCATGGGTTGAATGCCTGAAATGATCTTGTACTTTGCGTCCCAGGAATTTGTAGTGCATATTGGTGCTGAGCATCCCACAACAGTGTAAAATGAAGGACTGTGGTCCATGGAGGAAAAAAAAGCCTTCCCCCCCCCATCCATAAGTTGTTGGGTTTTTTTGGTTTTTTTTTTTGTTTTTTGTTTTTTTTTGTTTTTTTTTGTTTTTTTGTTTTTTTGTTTTTTTTTTTTCTCTCTCCAGCTATTTCATGAAAGCAGTGATATTTGACTACTAGATTATAGGCCAAGTGCACAAGAAGCAGAGCAAAAGATTTTGATTTTTATCCCTTCTGCAATTTGGAATGAATAATATGCAGAGTAAAGGATGCTGGAAACAGTATTTCCTGGGAAGATTTTAATTCCAGTTATAAATAGTTTACTCACTGTGTCTCTAACTCCTCCTGTGGTCCTAAACCTATCTGTTCACCTCTCATCTATTCCCACTTTCCTTGGAGCCCTAGAACTGGAAGCTGCGTTTAGAAAGAAAACTACAATGCAAGCCCAAACTTTTCTTGCGAATACATGCATGTGGCTGATTTGTTACTTGTTTTTCAGACACCATTGCTGGTTAACATGCAAGTGCCTCCCCTTGTTCTACTCATTGATAACTATCTATTTCCTTAATTCAGGATAATTGGACACATATATAGATGTGTGTGTATATATATATATATTACTTCTGATACCATCTACGTATTTAACTTTCTTAAAATGACTATGTCAGGCTTTTTGGTATGGTATGATTTTAAATTTTTTTTCTCTTTTGATTTCTCTCTACACTTCATCCCCTGCAGAGGGTCAGCATTTTAAGGCTTTGCTTCTGTGAATTTGATTAAAGGTCTGTAAGTACACGTTATGTATTTTAATGTGAGTAGAATTGCCTAAATAGATCTCATTCCATATTAGCCCTTTAGAAGAGCTGCTCTGAACTTGTACATATGAGTTTCCAGGAATTAAAGTTGGAGGGGTTTTTTTGGTGTTGAAAGCCATGCTTGCCTTTTATGGGTTAAACAGTGGTGTTTGTGTATGGGTAGACAATATTCATTTTAGTAAAAAGGCTCTGCATCTGGCACGTAGTCGCATAGGCAGATGAAATCATGAGGAATAGCTGGTAATGTCAAGTAGAATAGGTGATAAAATTATTAAATTATGTAGCATTGTCTAATCTGCTCACACAGCTTTGTCTGTTACAAGTGACAAACTAATATGCCATCAAACTTGACAGCCCTCTTCGTTTATTGTGGAAACTCGACACAAGCTGTCGTTCACGTGCTCTAGAAGTGATGTGTTTCGGATAACAGGAAATACATTCCTCCGGCACCTTATAAAACTGTACAGTTGGCTGAGTGTTACATGAAAGAAAGCATGGAAACCTGTTCATAATAACAGATTCAGCTTAGACTGAATATATGTGCTTGTCCTCTTGCTTTCCCTTCGTAGAAGTTTGTGGAACCACTCCTTTAAAATGAATGATTTGGTTAGAAGATATGCAGGAAAGTCACTGTATGCAGTCTGTTGCAGAGGTGTAGACCCAGACCATGTGAAGTTATGCCCCAGCATGGCATGATAATTTCAGTGGAGATAAAATCTGTCAGTCAAATCTCTGGCCTGTACAATACTTGAAGTGGATGTTTTCATGGGGTTTGAGGCATGCCAGGGCAGAGCAGCAAACAGGAGCCCAGGTTTCAACCCTTGGTTGTAATGGTTGTATTCAGGTTTCAGTTTCTCAGTGCGTGATATGAAGGATGGGATGAGCATCATCCCTTTGAGGTAGGTCTCATAAGGGGTGATGCAGAGCATGTATCTCCACTGCCTTGGCCTGTGTTCCTTCATCTGGTTACTTCTGTCCATATTAATATACATCTGGCTTCCTTCCTGGAAATATTGTGCGCGGTGCCAAGCCTTGTGGTGGTGTTGTAATGGGACTGATGAACATGTGGCTGTTCAGCTGGCTTCCACCAGTCACATCTTGGAAAGAAACTTTTCTTCAGAGACAAGCTGGTTTGCCACTGCACTGACCCACTGCTACACTGAGATAATACCAATCACTTGAGAACATCCTTACATCTTAAAATGTATCCAAGTCAAATTGCTCAGACTAGGGTAAATTTGAAGCTGCTTTTCATGTACTTGCTGATGACAGAAGATGAGAATATCTAATGTGAATATGAAATTTTGCATCTCATTGGGTTGAGTGCATTCTCTACCAGTGAGACAGCCAAAACAAATAGACTCATCGTGTCAAGAAACCCAAACTTGCTCCAATAGAACATGTATTTCATGGTCTTTTAATCTACCTGTGCTATTCTGTAAACTGCAGTTGATTAGAAACCAGGTGTAAGAGCAAAGAGGATCTCTGTTCTGTTTTACTTTGTGTAGTTCTCAAGTCCAGCATCTAAGAAAAGCTGTTAGAGTAAACAATTTTGTATTGATATGTATTTCTCTCCCTTTCTAAGGTTAAAAACCAACCTATATGCAGAATTTTGAAAGGACTGGGGGTTATCTTCCCAAATTCTCTTTTGGAAAGAAGGCTTCTATCCCTTGAATAAACTCGGCTGCTTTATTTCCATCTGTTTGTTCTCTGGTGTGTTGTCACAAGATGATCTGGTATTTGAAATTTCTTGCTTCCATACTACTCTACTCATAATAAAATTTTGCCAAAAGTGCTGATCCAGATTAGTGAGAACATGACAGATCCGTGAAGTATCAGACATGATAAAAATTAGTTTTAATGCATAGGATCAAGGCCATTAAGATTCCAAACTAATTAGAGACTGAATTAGCCTTAAATTACAACCAATTTTGATATCTCTTTGAGATGGAAAGACAAAGTAGTAACAAGCAAAGAGATGGAGCTTTTAAAACTTCAGGTTTCTCCAAGGAGGAGAATGGCTGGAATAAGATGAAGTTGCCTTTGTCTTGTTTCTCTTTTGAAAATACATCATGTAATCATTATTCTTGGACCTCAGCTTTAGTTTTCTGTAGGTGTTTCAGGAATGAGAAACACTGCTAAACGATCATTCTTGATAAGCAGAAGATAACACTTAGGTTTCTAAATTGTTTCACTGAGCTTACTGGCACTGCACAATGATGCTGTTGCCCTCCAGCCACTGCACGCTCCCATACGCTATATTGTAAAACGAACATAAATGTGTGTATGTCTATACTGTATTTCTGGAAGTCTTTGAGGAGTGTGTTAAGGATATTTCAGTTACAGGCATCAGAAGATATACGGGCAAAAGCTTAGAATTTATTTCTTTAATAAGGTTTATTGTGATATTAAACCAGTAAAACTTACCTGACTTCTCTTAAAACTGCTTAGAATAATTTAGTTGGTTGATTGGATTTGTTTGCTGTGGAAGGAACATCTTCCAGATTGCAGCCTTTGTGTTGGGTGGGAAGAATGGAGTATTGTCGCCTTTGAGCCATTTGCTTGGAGATAAATCCTCAATATTGGATTGTCCTGGGGAGTGTGTGCTTCTCTTAAAAAACATTTTTACATTAAATCAGTAGGCGCAATTGGTGAATGTTGGTGGTTACCTATAAAAAGACATGACAGAGTGTTTTGCTTACTCTAAGTATGTACAAAGAGCCAGAGTGTATTCAAGTCTGTTTTTAGTGACTATTAATTCAGCCAGTTTTGAGTCAAATTTTAAGTCTGTCTGAGCTCAGGCTCAGTCAAGAACATGTTAATTTTGTCCTTATTCAGAAAAGTGCTTACATTGACCATATGCTTAAATATCATCAGCTGCTGAATTAAACTCTGAAATCCCTCAGGTGTTCTGCTGGCTTGCTTTTATTGCAGCCTCTGTACCTTCTAACAGGAGGTTGGTATAGCATAAGAATTTTAGGAGCAGAGCAGAAATTTGTAAGTATATCATGCTGTCTAGTTTTGGGCTTAAGGGAAGCCAGGGAACTTGGTCTACAGCTCTACATTCTTCATGTAGTGACTTAATTACTGATGAAAATATCAGATCACTGTATAATTCAATATTGACATTTTAAAGAGCACTATAAAAAAATCTGTTCTTTCTTTCTAAAGATACCACTTGCTATAGTTTTTCTCAAATATTTGCGCTGCTGTTCTTTGGAAGATCCAAAGGTTTAACTGTAATTGAAAGCCCTTTCCAAACTTGTTGCATTTTTTTTTTAAAACCTCCGGTGCATTTTACACTGCAAATGCTTTGTTTTCCTTGGATCTGTGCAAGTTCTACATGTTAGTAATAAATGATTATTTACATTTTTTTAACTTGACACAGTTTTGCCTTGGAGCTTAAGTGTGAGAAAAGAAAGGAAGCTAGGATATTAATTTCATTAGCTTAGCCAAATAGAAGATTAAGGTGCAGAAAGCTAAGTGCAAACAGCTGCTGACTATGACAAGGGGTACTTGGTGAATGCTGTTTTAATGATGTTAAAGTTAGAAAATATGTTGATGAGTATCTTGAGCAAGATTAATTTATATAACTTGTTATAACTTGCAAGAGGGCTTGAGATTTATATCTAATAAATATTGATGGTTTGTAACTGAGTTTGTTGTGCAGATAAATGCCATCTGACTATTGTCAAGCTTGTTTTAACCTTCAGAGATAACTTTTTAGGAGAGAAACATACTGCAAAAGCTATCTGGCAGAATGTCAAGAATTGGAGTCTGTTGGTCTACTTACAAATGCTACTCATAGTGAAAAAGACTGACAGTGTGGGGGTTTGTTTGTTTGTTGTTTTTTAATTTAATATATATAATTCTTTAGCTATTGTTCCACCCAGCAAAGCATTTCAGTGAGTGCTTAATTCTGCAGCTGTCCGTTAATTTCAGGGAATCCCATTGTGGCAGAACACTTTCCTGGATTCTTTATCCAGAATCATCAGAAATCATATGTAGTCCTTCTGTTTAAATAAGCTAGCTTTTCTTTGGGACCCACAACCTGTTTACTGGTGCTAAAGTGCTATAACACAGCATTTGTAGAAGTTTCTGGGAGGGCTTAAAAAGTCTTTTGAAAAGTATATTCTTGAATATATTACAATGCTTTCTTGAATGTAGGCTAGGGACGAATGCCCATATTAAACAGAGTGCAGGGAACACGCAGGTAATACAAAAGGAGTTTTACCCGAGAGCACCCCTCTTGCTTCTGCAAGATGTACTGCTACTGTTTGCTGCCCTTCTCCCTAGCCCTGATTCAGTTATGATTATCTGAGAATCTACTTTCAGGAAAATCTGAAAAGCAGTGGAGGTTACCTGAGTCATGGGTTATGTGCATCAAAACGCAGTATTTACATCCAAGAGATTATTACATTCTGTCTGGGAGAATATAAAATGTAGCACTGGATTTTGACAGAGCCATTCATATGTATTATGCCATTAACATTGCACAGATGAGTGCAATATGAAGGGAAGCAGTGTAGGCAGGACAATAAGGTATGTGCTTGGGTCTGCTACTGACTTCTGGGGTGGCTATTGCAAGTCATGATGAGTAGGTATCTGCTTCTTTCCTGTGCCTCTCTTTCAATTGAAATATCTTAAAAAAAAAAAAAAAAAAAAAAAAAAAAAAAAAAAATGCAGTCGCTTGATAGGTTGTGAAGTACTGTGAATTAAGGCCTTTATAATATTATGATGTGACCTGCTTTCATCAATGGTAATTCACATGTAATCATGATGAGACTTTTCAAAAAGTATTTTCCGATTTGACCATTTGACCGTTAGATTAACATTTTCACTGTGTTAAAATTAACAGTTTGTGTTTTCTCTTAAAGCCGTGAATGTCAGGGCATCTCACTTGTGCTTTAAAAGAATGGTATAAGAAAAAAAACAGTCTCTGAAAACTATCAATCTGATGCAGCCAACACTTGCAATCTGGGTTCTAGTGAAGTCAATGCCAAAAATGTGATTGACTCCAGTACAGCAGGGATTTTGCTTGTGATCTGATGTGCAAATGTAAGTGCCTGTGTATTCAACAATGTCAACAGAGTTTTCTTGCAAGGAAAATAAAGCTTGTTTACATCATCAGGTGTTAAACTGTATTTTTAATTAAGGTTTTTCTCAGGAACGTAAGGTCTTCATCATTTGAAAGCAAAATGCTTTAGATTAACGGTGAGGAGAGATTAGTATTGGGAAAGTATGATTAAGGTTCCAAGTACTTATTTATTACTAGAGTCACATTTTCAATATTATATATTCTGAAATTAATTTTTTAGGGTTGCTAGTCTAGTTACCTTCTGGCTGGTGAGCAAAGCTTACTTTGCTCACCTTCTGGATGTGTGGCTATGAATTTTAGCTTCCATATAGAAGCTCTGCTTTGGCTTTAGCGTTCTTGCACTAAGATGCTGTGTTGTGTGCTTGGTTTTTCTTTGGCATATATGAGGCTTTTAACATCTTTTCTAAACATCTTAGAATAAACAGCTGACCTACTGATTTTTTTTTTAATTTATTTTAAAAAGAATGACTGCAAAATCTGCTTTTGTATTTTGAGCATGAAATGGAAAAGAAGGACCTAGAAGTTGTAAGAAAGAATACAATTCCTTAAGTCTTCTCTATTTTAACCAACCTAATGTTTGCAGAACCTGGTTAGGAACTCTTGATTACTATAATTACATACAATAACAAAACTAAAGTCCTTTGGAGAAACCCAAGGCAATTTGCAGTGGTGTTTGTGGATGGACTAATTACTTTAATACGTTTGGAGTAATGCCTCTTAGCTCTTCTTTTTTTCTTCAGCATCGCTGTAAACAAAAACTTTCCTTGCAAAAGACTTAATTAGTTGTAATTTGTTGGATAGATAGAAGCCGTCAGGAAACGGACGACAGAGCTCTGCTGGATACAAGTTCTGTGTGGTTTTGATCTGTTTCGGCGTTTCAGGCTTTTTCCCAGAGTGTTGCTGAAGTTTCAACTTCTGAAAATTTGATCAAGAAAATAGTCCATCCTATATCTGACTTAAAAATAATATTAGTAATAAAAAGGGCTGGAGAAAGACCAACTGCTCCTGGGGGCTTGAAAACAGTTTTAGAGGAGTGGATCCTTCTTTGAGAGACCAATGCTTACTCTCTGTTTGCGCAGCTAGAGTCACACGGAGTAGAGGTAGCTTATGAGGCCTCAAGACTGATGGATTAATGGCCAGCTGTTAGCATTTGGGGTGCTGGGAGCTGACATAAAGGAAACATGCTGTTGACTTTCTTTTGCTAGGTTATTACCTCTAGCAATTTCCATTGCAAGTTCCCCTTTCTCATTTCTGTGTACACGAACAAAACTAAAATTGCTGATAACTCCTCTACTCAATACAGTGATTTTACAGACTGACATTGGTGGTAGAATGAGTGAAAAGCCTTATTTTTTTCTTTTTTTCTAATTGCAACCAATGGAGCCAACATACTGGGATGTGCATACACTCGGAATCACTGTATTCATAATGTGAGGACACCTGTTACATCTTATTAAATCAATACACTTCCGTGCTTTTCATCACTATTTGGGCTCTTTGGCCTAGAGTCTTTGAACCTTGGGTTTTGTGCTAGGGGTCCTTAAGAAATGGTGAAATACAAAGCTAAAACACAAAAAAAATAACAACAATCTGATAATGCAAATCCACTGATGGTAATAGGAGTGAGAATGCCAGCTAGAAGCCGTGTGTCTTGTCAGCAATTTTAATACTCTTCTAAATAAAGTCATTTAAGGTAGAAGTAAAAATGTTCTGCTAGAATTAGAGGCTGAGGACCTGTGGGAGATTTAAAAAAAAAAAAAAAAAAAAAAAGTTAACGCTAGGTATCAGCAAAATTTGTCTTGGCTCTGTTAGCTCATGTAGAAACAACATTTTTAATGTCTTCATTAACTGTAGAATTAGTACATCACCATACAGCAGGTTAGCAATGTCATGTCAATTTTTGGAAGAAAAAAATTTTCTGAGTTTGGTAGTCTACAGTTTAACTTCCTATTCCTTTTAGTTATCTGCAAGTGTCCTTGTTTGAACCCTCCAAGCAAAACTATGCCCACGTTTGCCAGAAGGTTCTCGTGCCATTCAGGCAAGTCCCTACAAGTGCTTTTTTGGTAGAGTTTTGGTTGAAGTTCAGGTATTTGCACAGTAAGCTCAAAAGGAAATTTCAGTGTGTGAACACATACGTACCTTCAAAAAAAAAAAAAGGGGGGTGGGGGAGAGAAAAAGTAGTTGTTGTAACTGCGATTTGATACAGCTCCAGTCATTACCTACTGCTCATCAGCTCTAATCTGTGCGTAGCAGCTTGTTTCCTCTCCTCTCTTGAGGTTAAACTTGTATCAGTGGGGGAATGTGTTAACATTTGAGATCAGAAGGCTTCCAGAGTTGCTAGCATGAAAAGGCTTGCAGTCTGGGTCTAGAGGGCAGCCAGTTTAAATGCGGGTACAGGGATTGAAACTGCTTTGTTTGTGTTCTTTTTCCATCTTTGCTGATCTAGAAATTATTTTATTTGGTGATTTGGGAAGATAAAAGCTGACGGGAGAATGGGCTCTGTCAAATTGAGGCTTCTCCCTCCCTTGGCTCTGCGCAGACCTGGGACAGGAAAGCGCTGAGGAAGCGTGTGGACAGCTTTGGCGAAAGGTCCAAAGTGCAGATGGGCTGCTGTTGTGAGACAGCAGCAGTTGCACATGTGGAAGCAAGCACAGCCTTCCCAGCACTCATGAGCAGTGAATATAGCTAAAAAGATGGAGAGTTGGGTCTGCCTTCCGAGAAATGATTGGCAGGGCTGGAACACAACTCGTTACAGAAGCAGCAGAAGATTGGGAAACACTCGTTTATGCCAATTCAAATTGCTCTGATCCCTAGAGACTTGGCAGTGTGATTCACCACTATGAAATATTCAGGTTTTAATCATCATTGCCTAGTGCAAAAACTGTAACTTGGTTGTTTCTAAAATGTTGAGCTTTTATTCTGCATAAACAAGTGTGAACGTGTATGGAAAGTGCAGGTAAATAGGTACAAAGTATAGCTATGCATTAAACTTTTAAAAACATGGATATATCTAAAAATGTATACACGTTTATTTTCACTCGTCTGCAGACTTAAAAGGGCTGTGGAAGAAATGACCTGTCTGCTGGGAATGATTTCTGTATGTTTTGGCGGATGAAGAGTAGGGCACAGAACTGAGCATTGGGTGTGCTAGCAGATTAGCAGTGGCTCAGCATAGAGGATTTAATGTCTGGTCATATATTTTTCACAGCAGCTTAACTATATGTCTGAATTGTTCTTAGGCTTTATTTAAAATACAAAATCCTGGTTTTGTCAGTGTCTTTGCCGGGTCTGCAAGTGAGTTTCTGTGAAAGCTGATATTTTTGTTTCAGATTTGCCCAACTGTTGCTCATTGCCAGACTTAACCGCTGCAGAACAGTCCACATTTACAGATCACCCTTTTCCTTCAGCTGTTTTCTAGGAATCCCAAACCCTAGTACTCTTCCTTCTGAATCTGGCTATTCACGCAGCATGGAGTCATCATGCTTCCTGTTATCCAAACGAGCTGTCCCCTGACAAACACAGACAAGCCTTTCTGTTCCACCGGATCATTGCATCGTCCCGTTTCTACCCTATCATCAAAGTGTGTGGCACTCCTGGAAACACTGTGTTCCCAGCTCTCCCCCTCCACCTAGTCAACACGCCTCGCCTGCCAATTTATTCTCTTTCAATGTGGGTTTGGTCACTCTCATGCAGCTATGCCAAGAATTACTTAGTAATTGCAATGGGATTTGGAGTGACCATATAACGGAGGGGAAAACAGGTTTGTGTACTTTCTGCTTCTTAAAGACACACGAGAAAGGGCTCACAGGGTTGTTAAAACACAACTCGAACGTGGGGTCTTAATGGATGACAAAGGCCCTCTGGTCTGCTTGATGCTGTGAAGGTTTCTGTTTTAGTATGATACCAAAGGAAGTAAAAGTGCGTGAGACATGGGCTTTGACTGAGCAAAAGGGACATTTAAAAACCTAACCTAAATCTCTTTTGTGGGGGTTATTTTGTTTGTTTATTTTTTCCGAAGGAACCCAAAGATATTCTTTTTCCTAAGTTGTTGTTAAAGTTTTGACACTTCGCTTTCCTCATGTATGCTGTCAGAGCAATGTAATTCATGTTTCTTAAGAATCCCTGAACTCACCCTGAAAGATAGGAATAATAGGAAAAAGTAAAATTTCTGATGTTATTAATGCAAAAGTTGTGCATGTGAGGATGGCCTCTGTTTTGCTCTAAAATGCATTGCTGTTATTTTAATCCCTGTCCCCCACGTTCCTGTTAAGGTCTCTTCTGCACAGCTGAAGTGTGAAGTAGCAAATAGATGATATTAGACCCAAGTTTTTTGTATGTATTTTTCTTCTCAGAATTTCATTGAAAAAGTGAGTGTTCTGTTTTGGCATTTGGAAGGAAGCATAGGATGTGTTTTAAATCCCGGGTGAAATTGATTTTCCAGAATTGCAGTATCTAAGGTGTCTATGTTGGACCATAAGGCCTCGGAGCCCTGCTTGCCACAGCAGGAAGGATTCAAATGCTGTCTGATTTTTCTTACAAGGCTTTAGCTTGTTGATTAGTATTGATTGCTGAAGGAATTGGCCATTTGAGTAGATGCTGAATCAAATAATCCCCTCCGTTCTTGCTTTGCAAATCCATTGTCGTGGAACAAGCTGCTGGGAAGCTTTGCATACATGCCACAGCATGATGGGAAATTCTCTCACAGTCCAACTGGCAAAAATTGCACCTTTTTTCTTCTTCTTAAAGTACTATTGACAAGTGACATTTGTGCATAATTTTTAGGGTAATAGTTTGTAGTTACATCTAATAGAATAACAACAAAAGGCCAGGAGTAGCTTTTTGATATATCTAAATGATTTAGACACAGTGAGATCTGGCCTTCTAAATCACATAGGTAGTGTCGAAAAATTTTCCCACATCTTTCTATCTAAAAACTCTCTACCACTGATTCAACTCCTGATTACACAGACAGCATAAATGGAGCACCTGTAGCAAAGGCAGCTTTTGAATTGTGTATTCTGAACTGGTCTCTCAGATGTTGGTGACAAAACCATCAACTGTCCCTGCCCCACCTGCTCGAGACCTTTGCAGTAGCGTGGGGTGTGTGACAGGTACGTCGGGATGCTGGCTGGGGGAGCGGGGAGCAGGGAGCAGGTGATACCGTAGAAAATAGCCAAGGATTTTGTATGCAAGTTTCGGAGAAGTGCAGTTGTTCCGGTCTGCGTTAACTGGAATACTTAAGAGTACAAACTCCGGCTGATATTTGTAAGACATTACTGCCGACGTGTGAAGGTAAGGATGAGCCAAATGGGAGATGCAGGATCAGCCACGTAAGCCTTGTTTCTGCTAATTGTCTTGTACAAAGCCTAGGAAAGTCAAGCGATTCCTGCCGTGGTGCTATTTACAGACTTGGAGCCTCTGGCTGAAAGATGGTTGGTTACCTGTTATGCACTTCGGGGTCTGACTGCTCTGTTGGTTACCTGTTTCTGTCCTTGATCCTGAATTTCCTCTCTCTACTACTGCAGTTTTGGTTATTGTTCACAGAAAAAGGTCAGCTGAAGTCTTCTTACTGGAATCCTAGTTCTATGTTTCACATTAGCTATAGCTGTAATTATTGTGAAAATACTTGTTTTAATTGATAACTTCAGATAACCAGTTACTAAATACTTCTCACTCAACTTATTCCTATTCTATTTTAAAGTATTTCAAATTCTTTGATTAGAGGAGGAAATAATTCACATGGGAAATAGAGCTGTGGAAAAGCCTCTGAACTTGGAGGGAGGGAGTATATACTGTAAGTCATGAATTGCATTGTATTGTATCAGGCATCCACATAGTGCAGCTATACTTTTGTGTCAGCAGTAGCAGAATTGTCATTAATAAGAGTTTCATTCAGGAGATGATCCTTGTAAAGGGTCCTTTGGAGACAGTCAGTTTCCCCTCTGCTTTGGTTTCTGCTGAAATTCCTGAGGCTGAATTTCTTGTAATGAGAAATTTGCTCTTGGATGAATTTCCAGAGGAAAGGTATTGATTAAGAGCTATTTGTGACCATCCGAGCTTCAGGACAAGCAAATGTGCTAGAGGTGGGAAATACAGCCAAATATATATGCCCACCCAGATTATGTTTCACTGATTTTTATTCCTCCTCTGGGAGACTAACATTCAGAGTCTCAGGCATTGACCACTGATAGCAGAAGCCAATCACAAAGGAAACAAACATCAAAACTGGTGAACAGAACAAGAGAATTCATTTTTTTAAGATGCAAAGAAAATATCTAAGTAGTTAAAATGTAGGTTATTATTACAAAATAATATGAAGCAGTAATACAATAAATACCTGGAAACACATATGTAGTGTAGAAGATAATAACGATGTTCTTAGCACTGTCTTTGAACATGGTGCATGAACAAGTTTCAACTAATAGATGAATGAAGTCTTCCATTTGAGGTCTCTGAACTTGCTAGACCCTTGGGATCATTAGCAAATCTTCTGAAAATGATTGAAATTACTTTCCTAGCAAAAGAAGCAAGTTAGTACCCACCGCTAATGCTCTATTCTCTTCCTCACGCCCACCATGCGCTGGTTCAGGGGGAAGTGGATGACTGAGCACCTGAAGCAGAACTGGTTGCCTTTTGATGATTTTGCAAATCTAGAGCTAATCCATTGGTTTTAAACAGCTCTTCTGTGCTGCATATGCAATGCATTGAAACCATAGTGCCACTGCACAAGTCTTCACTAGTAGTGATATTGTTGCCAAATGATCTCTGCATATTGATAATGAATTTTTTCTGTTGTGCATGTAACTTCCCCTGGGGTGGTGCGAAACTAGATCACCAAAATGATTTATGAAATGGAAACCTGTTTGAAAGCTCATATTAGTGGTGGTTTGACAGTCGTTTGGCTTTGTTATTTTAAGTGACTTTTATCATGGAATCAGTTTATAAAAAATAAAGGGGGGGCAGGTGGTGTGGATGCACAGATACTGCTGTCTAAGACCCAAACATCCGATACAGAAAGGTCCTGTCTCTGAAACTAATACAAGTCAAATAGTTAAGCCTCAAGTGTGAATCTGTGATAACTCAGTTAAACGTGCAATGCTGTACTAGAAGATGCATCTCTCTTCCCTGATAATATATCCCTTACAAACACTGATGAGAATTTGAAAGGCTTTAACTATTAGTTCAGAGTTGCTTTCCATTAGACTTAGCTGCAGTTGTAATGAGACTTGTATTTGGCGATCTGAGAAAGTTTGTTTTGCAGGCTTTGCTTATGTCTTCTCATAGAAGCCTTGCTTTTGATTAGGAAGGGGAAATGCTAGGGACTTGTACACTCCCGACGCATCTTTTAGCTAGAGGTTCAGATTGTGGTGTCAAAATAAACATTCCAGATAATTTGTTGGAAAGCTAATGTGCTTTACAGGATAGGCAAAATTTAATAGCAATTGTATCTTCTTGAAATGTGCGTTCTTGGTGGGGGGTGGGGAAGAGATGTGAACTTGGGCGGTTTAAAGAAAAAACGGATTAACTACTTTAAAAAAAAAAAGTTTGGCAAGAAGGATGTGTTACAAGTAATCAATACTTTTGGACCAAAAAAACCAAAAAAATCACTTCCAACATATTCTGCAAGGAGGTGCTTAAAACCAGTGTCAGAACTCCATGGACTTTCCATACATGTATCTTGAGGAATGAAGAGCACAAATCCAAGCAGACCCTTTCCCTTGCCTCGCCTCAGAGGCCGATGGCGGTGGAGGGGGGATGTCAGCCCTGGCATAGCTGGCTGCTCAGCCTGTGGTTTGTTCAGCTGTGGCAGCGGCTTCATGCAGGCAGCTGTGGAGCTGCTCCAAGTGCCTCATGTCAGTGCCCTGATTTCCATTCCCCTTATCTTCGCAGTTAGTTAGTGCAGAGGTACACTGCTTACAGCCTGAAGGACAGGCAAGTATCTTCTCTCTGGGGTTGATGCTGGTTCCTGGACCAGTGCGAAAGCTGGTAGTGGTTGCATGTTACGTTAATAATATGGACTATTACCCTTACAGTTCTGTATAGAGACAAGGATTAATATTATACTGAAATTGATTGTGAATTACTTTAGTTTGTTGATTTATCATGAAATCAATTCAGTGATGTAATAGCTTTTGTATTATTACTTTAAATACTGTATTACCTTCCTTGGGACTCAGTATAATGAGACATAAGCATGTTCCTAAATGAATTTTTTTTTTACATGATGTAGATTTGTGCTAATGATGGTTGGAAATAAATATCTTTGTATTTTATAACATAGTTGTCTGTAAACAATCACGCTAGAAAATGTTTTCCAGTGACAGCAGCTTTTCCTGGCTACTTTGGTATCAACATTTGGCATTATCTAGTTGCTCGGCTCAGTGCATTCTTGAATCATTTTCAGGAAAAAAAAAAAACCTTCACAGGGTTTAGATTTTGGGAGCAGACAAAGATTCTTTCTGTACTTTTTTTTCTAAATCTTTAACATTCATTTTTTTTCTGCAGGAACAGAAATGTTCTTTGAAGGAATTTATGCCATCATGGGGAGTGGAACGCTCTGGTTGAGGAGTTTTTCCTGCTAGTACTTTCTAAGTGGGCTCTGGGTGTGGGCATGCGTCTCTCGAGCAGTCCTCGGCATCGTGTTTAGCTTTGGATGTGTCTGCACCGTGCTCCAGAGCTGCTATTACAGCTCATTTAAACAGATGCAAGGTAGTTTAAAACAAATTAATTTGGGTTCCAGTAGCAGGGCTGCTGCAGGGCTAAGGTTTCACTTGCAGAGTAGCTAGCCAGAGCTGGTGTTTCTGTATGTTTCTGTGTGTTTCATGTTGATGTTCTTATGGCTATGGCTCACCTACAGTAGCTGCTTTAGAGGTACGTCAGCTAGGTCCTTGCATGCTGCAGTCATACCTGGCTTGTCACTGAAGATTGTGTTCCCTCTTTGCTTCATTTTAAACCAGTGAATTTCAATAAAATTGCAGGGGATGAAAGTTGAGGGAACAGCTTTGTAGGACGGGTCTTCAGTCTGTGCATAAAATGGACAAAAAATGGGATTTTACTTCCCTTCACTGGTAGCCGGCATATCACAGCCAGGCAAGGTGCCACCAATTGGCATCTGTCTCCAGATTCCCCATATTGACAAGAGTCATTCAGAGCTGATAAAAACATTAGGTCTAGTCATAACTTGCCCCAGTAAAGGTTCACAATAGCTTCAAGAGACTATCTCAGTCTCCGTCATTTTTCTGAGCTGAGGCTGTCAGTTTGGTGACAGTTGGGTTTTTCTGCACATTATCTGTTTTACTGGCTCGCTAGCTGGTGAGCAGCTTGGGGTGAAATCTTCATCTTGCTGAAAGTTGCTGGATGCTTTACTATTGACCTCAATGCTCCTTTTTTTCCCTGTATGCCATTGAATTAACATATATTTCAAATAGAGATCAAATTTGTAAATGCTTTCAGGGTGGCCGTAACTGCTTTAGGCTGCTGGGTGTTGGAGGTGATTGATGATGTTGTTACTGGCCCTTACAGGAGAAGAGGGGAAGTGGATGGGCCTTGATCCCTAAAATTGCCGCTCCCTTCTATTGCTACCTGTTTACTGCCAAAGACAGAAGCCTCCTTTCAACCATTCTGCTTCATGTTTTAGCCTCTCTCCTGCTGCCAAGAATATTTTTACTCTGCGTCAAGAGAAAATGAATTCATGCCTTGAGGATTTGTACTCTTTGCTCTGCGCTATGTGATAGCAACCCAGTGAGATGTGCAAGTGGAAACTGCATTAATGATTGATAAAAGCTGAGAGCTGTTTAAATTTTTTTTCCTGTTTAATGACTATCAATAATTTAATGCATTTACTGTATGTTTTTAAGAAATAATATCCATATTACAGGCTTGGGTTTAATAGGCTAAATGATTCAAGCTTCAAAAAATACAGATTTCCAACATGAAGTGTATCCTCTTTTTAATTAAGAATAAGACAGAAAAATGTGAAATCAGGTTTGTAAGATGGAGATAGATCTTGCAAAACAAATGTTTCTGCATGCCCCCTCCCCACCCTCTGTATCCTTTGGGCTGTTGTGTAGAGCCAGGTGCCCGCTCTTGCCCTGCAGGGAGCGGTGGCCGAGCTGGGTAAGAAGTTATCTGTAGTCATGTCAGCGTGTGGCCCACCGATAGTGGCATGCAGGAGCCCACGCTGCCACCCTGGCAGGGAGCCCCAGGAGGATGCTGCTCTCCAGGACATGGCCATGCGCCTGACTTTCCTGTCCTTTACGTCTTAGGTCCTGAGTCTCACAACAGCACTGTTATTTTAGCTGGTTTATCAGCATCCTGTCACCTAAGTCACTTGGGGAAGGTTGAGGAGCGTGGCTTTTAAAGAAAGAATTGCTTCCTTCTAGATCTAGCTTAAAAGGCAGAAATAAATGTTTTGAAAAATACTTCTTCCCTCCCTCCCCTCTTCCCCCCCCCCCCCCCCATTTCTTGGAAGGGACCACATTTTTAAAGTGATGAACATCTTCCATTGTGCTTGGGTGCACTGGGTTTAGTCCTTTGCATATAAAATATGGAGTATAAAAATCTTACTTGTGCTAGGTATGTACCTTTTTTTGGTGTCTAAGAGAAAATTAAATCTTTTTTTTTTTTTTTTTTTTTTCCATCATTGGTGGTTGTTGCAGTTAGACTGGTAAGTAAAAGTCATGCATAGGTTGGTTGCTTAATAAGCATGTTATCTAAATGCATGCATATAAATAGTGCTTCTGTAAACTTAGATTTTTCACATGGACAAATGTCATTTTGGGAAGAGCTTTTTTCAGGATCCAAAGAAAGCAGATGGGGAAATACAGATAGGTATGACGTTTAAGCTGCAGAGAAGAATTGCATAAACACCTCTAAATAAAGATATAGGAATATAATATGTTTGGCATTTGAATAAAGGTGGTTCAAATTAATAAAAATTATACTTCTTGTTTAGGAACTATATTTCATATAAGTAAAGTGCAGAGTCTCGTATTTAGACATCAGTTGATGGGTAGATCCCATGAGTTTGCGAAGACCTGGGCAAATCAAAGGAAAATTTATTTAGGAGATCTATGTTTTGATTCACTCGTACCATGCTTTTATCCTTTGTCTGCGCTTCTGCGACACTATTTTGATAACTTTTTCTTGGCTATTTGTAACAGATACTTGAGAAGAGCTTCCTGTCTTTGTGCAGATGCAGTTCTGGGAAAATAGTATTTCTGTTTGAAGAAGCTTGTTTCTTCACAAATATCTCCAGTACAGGTGTTTGCGGTGGAAGTGCTTACCCTATTCTGTGTATACAGACACATATACACTTGCACACATGCACATATACATGAATAATAGGGGTATGCTTTTAATTCATACTAAATTAAATGCAAATTTGTTAATTTCTAGCTTGTTCTCTTTATGTCGCTGTAGGTAAGCGCTATGTTATATGCAGGTTTCATTTCATACTGACTCTGTCCAAACTGTAGACATTAGATAGGAGAAGGAACCTGCTGCAGGGGGAGATCAGGATCCTGGCTTCAAAACATGGGGTTTAGAGTCCTGCCCTGGGAGTTAAGGGAGGGTGCCCAAAATACCTGGGAGGTGCCACTTGCACTAGTGGCAGAGAGAGTACAGACTAATATATTTTAGTAAGGTATGTGAGAGAGACTTAGGGTGTTGTTCTAAGAAACATCTTAACTACAAGTTGTACAAGAATGTATCTGGAAAAAGGTCTTTTTTTTTCTGTTTCATCATGGTGGTTAAGAGTGGATATTTTTATCTTCTTAACTTGCTTGTTTGTGTGTTACAATGAGAAATTGAGATTGCTTCTTCCCTCAATAGATATTCATGAAATAGTTATTTTTATTACATCTCCTAGATGAAGAGGTTGAAAAATAAACAGGAAGAAAAAAATCTCTTTGCTGTGATATAAACTTGACCCATTTATATTAGTGCACACTGAGTGTGCTTGTAATTTACCGGAAGAAAAGTAGCTATTTGTTAAACGTAGATTGAAGAACCTTGAGAACACCTTTTTTTTTTTTTTTTTTTTTTGCCCCTGTAAATCATGTGAGGTGGTAATGATGTACTTCCCCCTCCCTTAAACCTGCTTTGCGTTATGTTGTGAACACGGTTTGGGGAGGGGGCTGTTACATACAGCAGTGCTCTGATCTAATTCCTTTCTCTAGTTCTTGTTGTAATGGAAGTAATAAACATCATAGACCTAGAAAATCCAATAAACTAGAAAATCTTCCAGGTTAGCTGTGTATAACGGAGGCTCCCTTTAACAGAGGAGTTCCCCAAAGTGCTGATGGGGGCTCGTGGCGAGGGTCAGACAGAAGGCGAGCAAGCTCTTTGCCAGTCGTGTGGCGCAGACTGGAAGTGAGGGGAGTTACGTTCCCAAAACTCTTTATTTTCTGAACTTAAAAAGTCTCTGGATCAATTAAATTATGAACTAGATCCTAGCAAATGTCATGCAGAATCTTTGCATTTAACTGTGGGAAGTGGGTTAGATTTGGGTAACACTTGGAAAAAACACTGTATTTTCATTGTGCAGCTGGAGGAGTAAATCTGGCACTGATCCTCCAGAAAGAAGGATTAATTTTTAGTCAAGATCACATTTCAGAATCCCTGGTCCAGGTTTCAGTTGTCAGCTCAGGTACTGTCCAGAATCAGTGTGCATAGTGCGAGATATGATGAAAACCCAGCTCTAGCTGGTGGAATCGAGGATTATTTTTATTAAGGTTGATATAGGAAAGCAACTCTGCTAAATCCACTGTAGAAGTTGACTCACACACCATCTGAGGGTGTTTGTCTTAACATATGCCTCTTCATTTATCTACTGTTGATGTCAACGATTTGTTGGGTTTCGATACAGTGTTTCCCAGTTTTCTGTTTGTTTCCTTCCTGTAGTGGCTGTATACCCAAAACATTTTGACATTTTTCTTATACAAATTATCTCTGGCCCTGCCAGAAATATACTCAAGTCTTTTTTACTAGGTTTCTCCACTTAGAATTTGACTTTTGGATAATGCATTATTTCAGTTCATTTTATTTTATTTTATTTTTTTCTTGCCTGAGGATTTGAGAACGGAGCAATCTCACTTTCTTTGGGGCAAGTGATGTTGAGTCAAAGCTACATCCCTAAGTGGTACTTATGGCAGATTTCTGTCTCCCTGAGAATGTTAATAAACTTTAGGTTTTTTGTACTTAGCCTTCTTTTTTGCCACCTCTTGATTTTATGTTTGATTAAAAATATGCTTCCTCCAGATCTTGTAAGTCTACTTTAAATTATTTCTCCTACCAGAGGATGAAAGTGTAAAATTTTTAAGCACTTGAAACGTAACCAGTATATCAATTCTTAACAGACTTCATCTGACATATGTGGGGGGCTTTCTCTTAGCAGGGAGAAAAATGCTGTCTAAAGCATCCTTTTGATTTAATAATGAAAAAGAAAAGCAAATGAGGCATTTGATTTAGCGATACAAAACTAGTGTGTGGTTGAGAGGGGGATAAAATTTTTTTTTTCCTTGTATTTCGCAACCTGGTTTGTGCGGAGCTGCTCAGTAAGTATTGATTAGCACATAGCCTCAGGATGTACGCATGTCAGGAGCAATTCACTGAGGGTCACTTCTTCTCACACCCCCACAATGAGGGCTGTAGCACCGTTTCCCTCTTTTTAAAAAGTATAACAATTTGAGTACTCCAGGTGTTGGCTTAAGTTGCTTTGCATCAATTGGTACAAGAGGGCTGAAATCTGACAGAAAGCAGAAATGGACCGAGGGGTGTAAGCCATCGAGAAAGTGGAATTAAACAGCGTGGGAAGGTTTGCCTTTAGGGAACATGTTGGGGAGGCAGGTTTTGGAGCAGGTATGGTTTTGTGTCAGTACATTTTTGTGTCAGGATCCATTCTTTTGCGTTGTCACATTATTGTTAGGCCTGTTTATGGGTGAACGTAACAAGGCAGAAGAGGTTTTGAATCACTGATCTTGTTCTTTCTCTCCTTAGTGCACATTTTCTGTGTGTTGTCTTCTGTGATCTTTATTTAGTTTTTCATTGTTTATTTACACTGCCACTGTTACTTCATGAATTCTTTAAATCATTGCCTATCTAGAGGGGAATCTGGACAGAATTATTCTTGCAGCTTTAAGTCTTGCTGACAGGAGGAGAGAAGAAGAGAGCTTTTGTCCCCTAGAGAAATGCAGGAACTGTGGCCATTTAGAATTGGACAGACGTGGTTGGCTTTGAGGGAGATGCTGTGATGAGAGTGCTGCCTTTTATGTTGTTTCCTATCTGTTGGGGCCCCTTGTATAAAATCTCTTTCGGGAGACTAGGATCCATATGCAGTTGCATGCTGTTAACAGATGGGGTAATTATCTTTTTGAGGGATGATAGAGGTGTGTGTGGAAATGTAAGGTAGCATAGACTTTTTTCCTTATTTTGAGAACTTGCATTCAGATTTTCCATGGGACAGAAAAGGGTAGAGTTTTCTGTCTGCGTATAAGCCAACAAAATGTGACGGAGAACAGACTGGACGTGTTTCCCTTTGCTCATTCCCCGTGGAAAACCTTGATTGCCATTTCCTCAAATATGTTAATGTCTTGCATGCACCCTTCAAAATAATTTTCCACTTGATTTTCCTGCCTTTCATCAGAGGCAGGTACTGGAGGTAGGGAGGGGCCCATTAAATCTGGGTGTCTGTAAGTCTCTTTGAATTCATGTTAGGAGTAGGGCAGAGAGAGATATGGTCTGAGGTGAGGGATTATGGTTTTATGGGAGTGAAGCTGGATTTCTAAATGGTATCTTTAGTCACAAAAAGGCTTTTTGGTTCCCTTTCCCTTCATTCTGACACTTAGTATTTTTTTCTCTTATTGTTACTGAAAGATTCAATATAGCTGGAATAGGTTGTCTTAAGAAAATAGATTGTCTTAAGAAAAAAGAGTAGTTATCTTGAAAAGAAATAGAAGTTATGATTAGTTGCATGTGTCTCATAATTCTAGGTATGATCCTTGCAGGGAAGAGTACATAAGCACTTGAATGTCAGTATATACCTGTATGTTCAGTATGCATGTTGGAATTTGCCTTTTGCCAACTATTTTGATAGTAAATGTGGCTCATTTGAATTTTTACAGAAGTGGGTGTGAGCTTGGCTGAAGCATATTTACTTAATGGAATGAGTGCTCAAGAATATTTTTGAATGGGACTGCATCCCGTTCTAGTACGGAACTTTATCCCGTTCTGACATGAACCCATCTTTGTTTTTCTTAATAGTAGGTGACTTGACCTTCATATTACATGTTTTGGTAAGGTGACAACAGAAGGAGAAAATATAGGACAGCTCAAGTTGGTATTTTGGAACTGAAGGAGAGGCACGGTAGCTCTACCAAGGAGTTGTAATCTGTAGCCTCTTCAAAAAACATGAAAGCTAATATTTTTTTTTTTCTTCTTCTTTTTTTCCACCCCTTAGGAAATACTGTTGTGCTGGAAGAAAACGGCTTCCTGCTCCTTTTTTTTGTTTTGTTTTGTTTTTGTTTTTTCCTTCCTCTTTTCTCCTTTCTTCTTGCCTGAATTAGAAGCTCCAGGAATGTGCTAATTGGCGGCGGCCTCTTCAGAAAGGTAAGAGGTAATTGTTATCTGTTTTTCGAGGTGTCTTGCCTGCTCAGCTCTTTCTGGAAAGGAGGGTGATGTTAGAAGAAGCTTGTCTACATAGAGTTTAGACAAGTCGTCTGGTTAATGTGGATTGCCCTTCTAACAGGGTGATGTAAACAGAAGCTCTGTGGGCTTCTCGCTCTGCTTTTATGTGCAGGATACAGTCCCTTGGAAAAACCAGAAGACGAGATGCATTTTAAATGCTTGCAGAGAAAAAAATTATGTAACTCTTGTATTGCAGACTGATTAACTAAATCTTTGTCTGAATATCAGCTTAGATGAGAAGACAATGAGTTAGATCTGGAGAAGCCAAGTTGAAGAATCGTGTCTCAAAAAGTGCTTCTTTTATTATTATCATACGTGTACATCTAGTCAGATAAATATAGATTGTTGTTGTTGTTGTTTTGTTTTTGTTTTGTTTTTTGTTTTAAACCTGATTGTTTTCTCTGCGTTCCTTCATGGTTTCGTGGCTGGTTGTACCACTGACAGATAAGATAGGAACCAACTGGAACCCCAGCTCTAGCCCCGAATGGTGTGTTTTGTGAAGAGTGGGAACAGATGGCAATTCTTCACCTCTCCAGACTTTTTTTAGTTTGGGGCAGAAGTGTAAAATGTGGTGGGTGAGAGTTCAAATGCAGTGCCTTTTTTGTAATTCTTCTAAGCAATTAAATATTGTAGTTATCTGGTGATGTGATCCACATGTAATCCATGTCTGCCTTTCCACTTGAAGACATTTAATTTATTTGTCAGGGTATATAAAGTACAAAAAATTAGTGCTGTGATTCATAGATTATCCTGAGCTGCATGAATAGACTCAAGTCAGTTGCTAGACAAATTGCATATATATTTTAGTACCAAAACTCAATGTTTAGATTTGTATTTGCTTAGGAACTGGCTGCAGTGCTCCGAGATGTCATTTCCCATTCCATCTTTGTGATAGATGTTAATGCTCCTTGTAGTGGAGGCAATATCTTCTGTCTGTACCTCAGCCATTCCAGTTCACAGTTGATGTCTTAACTTAATAAACCAGCTCTGAGAAGGGGTTTATGCTAACTTGCTAGGCTCTGAACTGAGGAGGCCAATGCGTGATATAAATTATTCTGCCAGATTTGCTCTGTGGTGCTAACCTTTGTGAAGGGTTTGGGAATACAGTGCGATGCAATAATGTCTTAAATTGCCCCAGTGAGATTTGTCAGACCCCTCAGATTGACTAAGTACACTAACTTATCAAGGATAAGCTGCAGACAGGTGATGTGCCTTGGGATGTTCTCTTTCTCGTTCTCTATCTTATTCTTGATGGTGCAGAGGCAAACTAAGTCTTTATTGAACGGCTGCTACCAGCTGCCTGGCTACCTTCTGCAATAAAGCTAATGATCTAATGGGCAAATGTTTCTTGGAGACCTTCAGCTGAAGCAGAGACAAGGAGAAACATACAGGCCAGCTAAAGGGTTCTCAAGGAGTTTGCAATTTCCCCAGGGCTCCTTCTACGTAATTACCTGTCTATCGCTTTGTCTCCTATCTTTTAATGCAGGAGGAGTGTCAGACTCCAGGCCACTAATCTTTGTTACTATGGGAAGGCTGGTTACGCTCCTCTTCTTGCACTTCAAAAATGGCAATCGCTGGTCCCCAGCTGGTTCCCTGAATCTAACTTAAAAATGGATGATAGCTTTTCTCCTTGGTGCCAGACTAAATAATGCAGCTGCCTGTGCTGTTGCAGGCAGGCAGGCTTTGCCTCCGCCACTGACGCTGCAGCATGCTGGGAGGAGGAGCCCAGAAGGAGAAGCTGCCTTGTGGCCTCTGAACCTGTTTTCTCCCAGACAAGTGAAGGCTCTGTAAAATTTCTTTGAAACACAGAATTTGGGGGCACGCTGAGACGTGGGAGGCTTGGCTGAGCTGCAGGTGTGGAAGAAAGCCACTATTAAGATTCGTAGCTCCAGCTGAGTTTTTGTACAGTTTCTGAATGCCTTCAAACTCCCTGGGTTGGGGGCTGAGGGAAGCACAAGCTTTGCAAGCTGTTTAGCAGGATCATGGGCATCAGTTGTTGTTATTGCCTCCCTCCCAGCACGCGTCTTATATGCAGTGATGTGCAGCGGAGGCAAGTGCTTCTGCTCAGTTCACAGGGTCAGCTGAAAGGCTGTGCACAGCCCACTGCCATTTGTCTCTGGCTGGACACATCTGTTGTCCCTCTTGCACGGCACTGGAAATTTGGAGGGGATTCCCTGCCTGCTTGCTCCCCTCCTTTCCCTGCTCGTGCTTCCTAAGTTGCAACATGTCAGACGGATCATCCCTCCGAAGCCGTGGTTTGGGAATGGCTCCGGCACCAAACACCTTGTCTCTGTGTGCTCCTTTCCATCCTCACAAGGAGAGAGAAACTGTCCCCGTGTTGGAGAGGGTCCCTTTCCAGCTGCTGCAGCGACCTGTGCACCCAGGAGATGTATGTTGCTAAACTCCTTTATGGTACCTTCGTAAAACGTGCTTTAACTGTCTGCAAATGTATGGTATTTAAGCAGCAGAGTCTGTATTATCAAATGCAGTCATGCAGACTGTATTCCTCCGGGTGAAAAACTTTGGGAGGAGAGGCTGGATGTGATAGTGAAATTTGAGAACCAAAGCAAAAGGAAATTCTTGCCCATGTGTTGGACTAGAGCAGATTCAGGAAAGGTGGAGGATGGGGAAGCATATACCCCTTCCCAGACTGGAAATGTTGAAGGGGGATAGAAAGGAGGGGAGAGGCAGAACAGGGACAAGGCAACAAAAGATCAGGCTGGCTAGTGTCCCACAGTTTTCTGTATTTTGTTTGCTGCCTTTAATGCTGTCCTTTCCTCCCCCATTTCCTCTAACTAAATTTTGGCAAACATAATTTAAAAAAAATTTTTTTTTTCCTCTGAGAAAGCAACGATACCTCTGTTTAGACTGTTTCAGAAGTTATGTTTCTTATCAGTGCATCTAGAATGATCATTTAGTACTGATTTTTTTTGAAAGAACTTCTCTTTCCCTCATTATTTCCACGTTTTTCTCTCTCTCGTTTGTATCAACCTGAACCATCTCCAAAGGAAAGGTGATACTGCTGCTAGCTAACATTTCAGGTGGGTGACGCTGTGTATGTTAAGCAGCATGCCTGTAATAACTTACTTGTCAGTGGGAAGCTTACCCTGTTTGTTTGTATTTCCCTTTTCATATATAAATCAAGTTCATAGCTCTTGAGCCTTTGTAGAGCATTTCAACAAGGTGTTTGTTTTAAGTCTGGGATTTTTTTTTTTTTTTTTTTTCCCCCAAATCCTTTGAGATAAGTTTGGGGTTAGGATTTCTCATTCAGTGACTGCATTCAGTAAAATGCAGTGTCTGTCAAAGCTATGTTGCACCTTACGAGAGGATGACAGGTTCTTCCAGAGTCTTTGCAAAGCTTTAACCGTCTCCCAGTTTAAATCAGGACTTTACCACTGCTTAAGGCCTTTAAGTACTTAATTAACTTTATGTTAACAATGAGCCTGTGCTCTCTTGTGTTTTAATGAAACCTTTGATATTTTTCTGATTTTCATTTTATGAAGGTTACAGGTTTTAATTTTTTATTCTGATATGGAGAAGATTTAAATCTCAAAAATTTTATTGGAGAAGAAAAAACATTTCCATCCCAGCAATGCATTTTTCAGGTCATTTG
The DNA here is from genome assembly GCF_965183815.1 of Platalea leucorodia. Classification (NCBI taxonomy): domain Eukaryota; kingdom Metazoa; phylum Chordata; class Aves; order Pelecaniformes; family Threskiornithidae; genus Platalea; species Platalea leucorodia. Next base: position 27,991,817 of record NC_138826.1, read on the forward strand.
TATGTTTAGAATCTGTTTGCGATGTAGTGTTTAAAAAAAAAAAAAAAAAAAATCAGAAAGCTGGATGCTTATTTTGTACTTCCAAAAATATCATTTTAAACATCTTCGGTGCTTTTAAACATGTACAAAGTGGGGAGTTCAGAGCTGAAATTAACTAGTTCTTAAATCACTTCTTTCATATACAAGGTCTAAGAATTATTAAGAAGCAGAGTAAAAATCTGGCATATCTAGGCACAAGAAGCTAGGTTAAGATGGTAGTATGAGCTGTGATTTTGAATTTCTGTATCCTTTCAGTTGTCTGGCTCAGCCCTTTTCTGAGGGCAGACTTCACAGGTCCCACGAAGTGAATAAGTGAATAGGGTTGCGGGGAGGGGTGGTGAAAAGACTGCAAGGGGTTGCCTCAGGGCATCTGTATCTGTATGGAGGGCTTGAAGGTATTGTCTTCCCCATGTAGTGTAGCTATGGCAATGACCATTTGTTGTCGCTGGTTAAAACCCTTCAGTTCTTTAGTGTTAGCAGACCTAGCTCTGGGTCACTTGGCTTTCCTCCAGTTTCAGCAGTTACGGTCTGCCTGCCTCAGTTGTCCTTAACGCAGTGGAGTTTTCAGTACTCCTTGCGGTTGTCGTGTTTGAGGTGTACGGACCTACTTCTGAATATAAAACTGAGTTTACTTGTTTAGGAATAACTAAATACATCTTACGTGGAATGGTGTGTTCCCTTGTGCTGGGGCCTCCTCTCCTTCCCCGTTCCACCACCCTGACAAACTGCAGTTGGGTCATTGCTCAACTCCTCTTTCCATGCAGTCCCAGGGGTTGAAGGGATGCTTCTGGAGGCTAGATTTCTGCCCATCATCACCCCTGGTGTGTAAGTAATTGCCCTGAGCATTGAGGTGGCTTCTTATGCTCTCTGGAGCTTTGCAGGCCTGCTAGGAGCAGCTCTGGCTTGGGCGACTTGCAGTGGCTGCCGCAGAGCGGTGGGAGTGCAAATCGACAGTCTGCAGGAAGGAGTTTTTGGAAAGAGCCTGTGGTGCTAATCCATAATTAGTGGCTGAGAGGAACAAAGTGTAACACGTGGGTATTAGTGTAGGTGGCAGGGTTTGGTATTTTGCCTTTGCTTATATTACCAGTTAGTCCCTCAAAGAAAGCTGGAAGGCCCAAATCAGGTTTGAATGTTGTTGAAGTTAGCAATGGAAAAAGACCTGGTTTGTTGCCTGATTTCCTTATACGTGATGGCTGTTCTCTTCTGCTAGGGAACGACCCATCTGGGTGCATACCGCTCCATCCTTCAGCTGTGCAAAGATACATGTGAATTCCTTACGTACTTCAATAATTTGCCTGTTCAAAAAAATAATAAAAAACAAACCGGCAGAATTTTTCCTGCCTAAAACAAGTATTTAAGGTATGAACCGAAATCATGAATTGATGTTTCAAAACCATGATTCCCAGTTTTGGTTGTTTCTCTTCTACTGTGTCTGGTATACGCATGGTTAAGGTGTAGAAAATGTGGTGCTGCCTGGGGCGTTGGGAGGACTGGGTGCCTCTTATAGCTCAGGTGGTGGTGCCAGAATGGTTCATCCTGCTTTTCACCCCTTTTGGGCTTACCCCGTGGGAAGACTCCTGTTCAGTTAGCCCAAGCATTATAGTAGAGAGCTGTGCTAACATCTTGTCAGCTGCAGGACAGAACATATTTGATCCTGCAGGAAGCCTTGTGTTACAAAGAAATTTTGTCTAGAAAATTCTGTGCAGATTTGAACTGGCTGGGTAAATTTATACTGGGAAGCGCTTTGTAATGTGGTTTGAAACATTTTTGATCCAGTGCTGATGGCCTTAAAAGCCAGCTGAAGGGCATCAGTGACTCCTGGTCACTTACTGCCCTGCTGTGTGATATAAACCAGATCTTCCCTTGGTGCCTTCCCACATACAGCCTTGTCTGGCTGGGCAGTGAATTTCAGGCTTGTGCTTATACTCAAGGGTTCATAACCTAAACACACTTTCTCTTGAAAGAGACCTCTTGAATTGCTTGTAACGTAAATACAAAGTTTCCAGTTGCTTTGGTAATATTCCACCTATGGTTTACACTGATTGAACAGGAATTTAGACGTAAATGTTAGGGTGACCCAGGAACTTTTATTTCCACTTCCCCTCAACTTCTTCTCCCCCCCTTCTCCCTCGAACTATGAATTTGTTACAATTTTAGGCCTAATGATCTTTCTGTCCTCTCTGTGGGCATTGTTGCAAAAGAATGGATGCTTAACTTGACAAGGAAGATAAAAGAAGAAAAAGGGAAAGTGGGTGTGGGTTTGGGTGTGTGTTTTTTTTTTTTTTTTTTTTAAACTTCCCAAATACCCTTGGGTATTTGTGACATTCATAAAATCAGTTGAATAGAGATGAAAATTGGGTATATGAAGGGAAGCACTGTTTGCCAGCAAAATGAGCAGCTATGATATATTTCAATCTTCAGATGCTTGGCTAAAGAATGGTAACATAAGTTTTTTGCTGCTAGAAATTGAGATTTTGGCGGTAATATGCAACTGTGAAATCTGTAGGCATATACTGTAGCAGAAGCTGTCTTTATTCATATACAGCACATGGTATTTGGCTTGGGAGAAAGTTCTTTGCTCTCTAAGAAAGTCAGGTTTTTGATGGAACTGACGGCTGTTTGTGCTTCATATTTAAAATTATTTTATTCTGGAAAGACAAATGAGTTATATGCATTAATGGTACTGTCGTTTTTCCCCTGTTCCCCGCAACCCAGTGTATTTCCCTGGCTCTTTCTTCTTTCCATGCTGTTTCTTTCCAAGCTTGTGATCTAATTACAGTGAGAAGTACATGATACCCATCTGTATATTCCAGCAGGGAAACTGAACCTTGGATGAGTTTTGGACTGTGGGACTTTTCCTTCCTCACCTCTCTCTCTAAAAGCGTTTATAGTATGCTGGAAGGGTACTGGGAGTGTCAGTCCAAATGGCCTAATAAGACACTGTTGGTGTAGGGAGATGGGAGAATAAAAGGAGAAGGATGGAAGTATGCAAGCGGTGGTTCACTGGTGTCACATTAATAGAATCCTCAAATCAAGTGCTCATTCATTTTAACCAGAGGTTAATTAATCAGAGTGAGTAGGTAAAATGATAAGCTGCTTTTAATGAAGTGAAGCAGCTTTATTAGCAGTAAGCAAAATGCAAAATATTTGGTCTCTGGCACACGTGGTTTTCATGGGGACTGTGGTTTGCCACCAGCTTTGGAGCGCGCTAGCCTTTTTCTTTCTGTACTCTGTAGGCCGTGCTCTCTGTGTGTTTCGGCGTGTGGCTAATTCAGAATGCAGGAGATCGAATCAGAAGCAGGTATAACATTTTAAAAACAAAAGAAGAAATGTACAGATCTTTCTCTATGCCAGAGACTAGCATTTGCCACCTTTCATACTTCGGATGCTATTATTTTTCTTTGGAGATAGCAGGCTTTATGCATACACAGCAAGCAAGGAAACAAAAAATCCTGTGTGGATTTACAAGAGGGTGATGCTGTTTGAAAGGCAGCAGTATGATACTGCCTGGTAGCTGCTACCTTAGCCTGAAACCAACTAGTAGTTATCTACAGATTTGCAGCTTAGGAACAGTAATGCACCAGGGAGGTGCTACTTTTCTGTATATGTTTAGGTGGAGGGCCAAAGTCAGCACGTCACTAGGTATTAAACTGAAGCAGACTTGCTTACTCTTGTTCAAATGATCTGCCCTCAGCAGTGCATCTGTGCCGTTGTGTTCCCCAGTGTCTCTCCTGAAAAGCTGCAGAAGCCACCAGATGTGCTGCGGTGTGCATGGCAATGCAGGGCTGTGATAGGGAATACCTAAAAAGTCCTAGATTAAGTGAATGACAAAAAGAATGCCCATGTATAAAGAGGGAAGCTTTGTGGAATGATGAAATCATTTACTATGGGCTAAATTAAATTAGTATAATTGTCCACATTTAGGCTTGAAATTAACTTCACATATGACTATGTATAAAGATTCTTTTTGAAGTAAACTCAAATTAGCAATTTGTTCATAGAAGTCACCTCGCAGCAAACTCCTTACAAACGAGTGATATGATCGGGTTCCTGCAGTTCTGTGAACTGGAGGAGTTGAGCTGGTAGATAACCTGATTTGAGAATTGGATGCTGGCAAGTAAATCGTCTTCCCCCCACCAGCTTTTCCTTAAAAGACTGCGCTTCCCACCGCTATTCAAGTGTAAATCCCTTTGCAACAAAGGGGAGGCTGGCAGCTCCGCCGGTTCAAGAGTATAAGTGATCTCGCATGCTTCAGTTGAAAGGTTGAATCCCTGAAACGGAGAATGCTGCTATAGAGGGAAACTCTCAAAAGGCTGGTGAGAATGGCAGGGGGAAAAGCTGTTGAGATCCTTGAAAGCGCACTGGCAATTTTTGTCTTTACCATGAAATGACCTAGAGACGAGACTGACAAAGGGAAAGCTGCTGTTCAGGTGAGGTTGCAATCACCAGCTCTAGGAGCTGGATTTTACTTGCCGTCCCCCTTAGGAACACAGCATGCTGCTCTGCTTGCCAGCACTCTTATGTGGTGCCAATATTTTGTCTACAGTATGCATTGAGTCCCTCTTAGCTTTCCTGTTTGGATTTTTCTTTTGAACAACTTAGTGTTGCGAGTCTCAAAGCTTCAGAAGTGTAACTTCTGGGTGTGCAAAATAGAGTATGAAATCTTGGACCTTGTCTGTCTACTGAAAGGATGAGGTTAATCTAGCACCTTCTAAAAACCTTGTAAATATTTGACCGGCTACTCGGCAACACAGCTGAACTGGTTGAGTTAATGCTTAATGTGAGAGCGGTCTTGAAGTGCATGACTTAAGTGGTGGGCGGAGGGTCACGGTGTGAGCAGTAGTTCCCCGTGAAGACATCTGCGCTCCCTGCTCCTCGTCCTCCAGGACGGCCCCCCCCCCCCCCGACCTGCAGGCAGGAGGAGGTGCGAGAGAGCCGTGTCCGCTCCGGGCAGCCTCGGCCGGGTGTGCTCAGGGGGCTGTGAAATCGGTGGGGGCTGTCCCGCCTGACTTCCTCTGCCCTGGTGCTTTTGCTGGTCTAGCAACGGCGTGGTAATCTCTGACTTTCAAGTGAGGGTGAGCAGGTGAGGCTCTCATCTGAGGCGCTCTACAGCTACATCTGGATTTGGAAGAAGGTTTTTATGCATATATAAAAATGGCACTAGTAGGTAGTTGTTAGTAACTGGTCACTGGGGAGGAGCAGCCTAGAGATCAGTGACAAATCTGGACCTGAGCATGTTAGAAATGTAAGAAATTGTAGGTTCTGATACCTGTCGTACCTTGATGATTTAAAAGTACCCCCTTCTTGTGGTGTATCGCTGCAGTGTTCCAAATGAAATGCTTTCTAGCATTGGAAACTTAGCACAAAGATTACATGGGAAAATGTTTGCAGCTTTATGAACAAGTTGAATGAAAATCTCCTCCTTTGTTTTATGTGAACTAATCAGTGCAAGACAGCTTTTGCTTTTCTGATGTAAAGAACGTTCATAACATTGTACCACCTCAGTCCTTCCAAGTGGCAAGAGCCTTAAATGTCAGTGCAAATGGGAGAAGATCCTTTCAGAGAACCTCAGTAGCATAATATAGCCAAAGCATGGTTTAAAAGTAAGTACAATAAGCTACTGATTGTTTAGGTGGAATGACTATACCATATAATACTTTTGCCCAGTACTGCTGTTGGTTGAGGATCCCAGCAATCTATTAGTCTGACTTACAGGCAAGCATAGCATAAGCCATAGTTGCATAAAGAAGTAGCACTGCCCGACGTGCTGCTCCGTTTGATGGAAATGAGCAAAACTTTGATTATTGAAAAATTAACTTGTTACATGGCATTAAAAAACTATAGCCCTTTCTATAGCTGTGGGGGTTTTTAACTATTGTTAAAAAAACCCCAAAACCCATTTGTTAATTTCTGGCCATAGTTCAGTAGGGACTATACTTAGAGTATGTACCCAATCTAGGCAGCTATGGAGGCTTTAAAAATACCCACATCTGATTTCCAGAGGAACTGCTTGCCAGTATTGGCATTGGTGAATTCAGAAAGGAAGAAAAAAACCTCATAGATGAAAGAACAAAGCGTGTAGCTGTCTCCAGAGCAAATACGGTGGATGATTAATGTATCTGAATGGTGTAATTGGAAGTGATGGTATCTAGTCACGTGACATTGTGCTGTTTTTTGGTGACTGCTCGAATTTTTTTGGCTCTTGGGGTTTGCTGAGTGTCTCACTCTAGGCCTGGCATAGAGCACTGTATGCATCTGTGGTTAGGACTCAAATTTAAGTTGTTTGATAGAGTCTTACATGACTCCCCAGATTCTTGGTTAAAAAGAAATTAAAATACATGCATACGGTGCTTGCAGAATCCAGTCTTGATAATTTTTCTTTCCCTCTTTAGTATAAAGAATCTGAAAAAGGATATTTCCTTTCAGACATCAGTGGTCACCATACACTTAGTGCACCTTAATTAACTGTAGCTACTTTATACATTATGTCAATTACTTGGTAGCAAGTATCTCTTAATTATTTGTGAAATGCTTTTAATTTGAAGTTGTGTGACACTTGCCTAATAACAGATTTTCAAGAAGTAAGTCTTTGCATATGGTTAGTATTTCAGACATAAATTCAAAACTAAATAAGTGGTACTGGAATAGTAGTGACGATGTGCAGCTGAATTTGGTGGTTCATCTTGATTTTGAAACCATTCCTCTCACACAATGTGTATGGTTTTGGTTTGGTTTTTTTCACGTGCTGAGAAGTTACTTTATATACCCATTTACAGAGAGTTTGGTAGTCTCCATCTTCTTGTCAATAGACAAAAAAAGTGATTCTGTGGCAGATACTTTCTGATTCCTGAAGATCAATTTTGAAAATAAAATATTATTGTATTTTATCGCATTTGACAAAAATGTCTCAGGAGGGAATGAGTGTTCAAGAAGGCACTTGTGTTGGAAAAAGTCTGCTCCACGTCGCATCCTAGTAAGGAGGTTTGCCTTCAAACTAGGGGCTCTCTAGGGAAGGGTGCAGTACCTTTGACTCCCCTGCTCCTAACCCAAACAAGCCTTAATGGAAGACACTGGAGATGATAAGGTTTGAGAAAATGGTGTTTTGTCCTGATGCTATGTGATCTTTGATCAGAGCACCTCAAACATAATCTTTACACCTTCTTATAAGATCTGCTAGTGGGCAGGCACCTTTGTGGGCACTGAGCACAGGCCCAGCTGGCAGGTGTTAGTTTAGGTCCTTTTATAGCAGGGCACAGTGCTGGAAAAGAATATCATTCTTTACAACCTATTATCAGATGGGGAATTGAGATCTAGGCAGTGGTTCTTCGGAAGGACTGCGGCTTATCATGAGCTCAACCTAGATTCAAGCAAAGTCTAGCATTTGCTTCCTGAGTGTTCGGCAGATGCCATTGTGAAATGAAAGAGTCTATTGGGCCACTACAAATGTCAACCCTATATTTCTAGCTGAACACATGGATGCACAGAAAAGCAAAGTTATTTCCCTGCAGTCCCCTGGCAAGTAAATGACATAGCTGGGAATAGAATGGAGATTTCCTGATGTCCATTCCCCTCTTATAATTACCAAACAGCGCTTTCTTCTTCTTCATTGTAAACATGAATCAAGCCAAATGGCATGCACAATTAGCTTTTTTTCCAGCAAAGCTGAGGGGGGAAGAGGGAAGGAGGAGGGGACCAGAGCAATGAAGGGGGAGGGGAAAGTCATTCAGGGACAACTGTACCTGCTGGGGGCACAATTTAATAACTGCACTGAGTGGAAGGAGCAGCCTGTGCTGCAGATGCATTGTTATCTGCAGAGTCCCCGATCTGGGAGAGTGCTGCAAAAGGTTTAATGCAAATCCGAGACCTCTGCCATTGTGTGAGACAGATTAGGGCTCATTTGCATTCTTTCTCCTATAATAATTACCTAGCAAGGAGTGCCTGTTACCATTAGCTTCATTCTGTTTGCCTGTGATAAAGCCATCAGCAATCTCTTCTCCACGGATTATGGACACTGTGAGGAAGGGCAGTGGGCCAAAAAAATAAAACAACAACAACAAAAAATCTGTTGGAAAGAGTAGTAGAAAAATGTGAATGCTGAAAATTAAAATGCAGATAATTGTAGTAATAACCATTAAATACAGCTGGAGAAATACTGCGAGCTGAAGAGTAAAAGTCAATATTAATCCATAACATTGATGAGGTGTATGGTTTCAAATACCAATTTAGAAAAGCCAGCATGGGATTTTAACTGAGCTTTATCTATGGTGCTGCAGTAGTTTTGTCCTGTTTTCAGAATTCACTCAAATTGTTCTAAAATTAGCACAATTAGAGATCAGTGTTAACAGTCTAAAAACTATGTGATACATCAGAAATTCAGGTAAAATTCAGCAAACTTAGTGCAACTTTGGGTCCTAGAACTCAAGTAAAGCAGTTTCCCTGACTTACAAATAAAGGCAGATATTTGGGTTTTTTTCTGTGGTTTTTTGTTTGGTTGGTTTTTAAGATGGGAGGAGTTAAATAGAAGAAAAGGAATGCAACTTAACGTGGAAGACTGAGGATGCTAAAATCAGCTATTCCCTCTACATGCTAATTGCATATAGAAAGAACACGAAATCCTTGTGACCAACAGTTGCTGTTCTTGCCATTTGCTCCCCTTCCTGTGGTTTTTGCCCTCGGCAAGAAGCCACTGGGGTCACTTCACGAGAGGCAGAGAGCCCTGAGGTCCCCCGTCCAGCTCTGGTTCCTTGTGGCAGCCCAGTTCTGGCAGCCAGGCTCCTGCCTTGAAGCCCCAGCCTCGAGCCCACGCTGCGGCACGAGATAGCAGCTGCTGGGGACAGAGCTGATGACCTGTTTCAGGGCCTTGTTGCGTGTGACACGGTTAGAAGGTCCTCTTTGGATCCTGCTAGTGCAGGATCGAGGGGGGACTCGATCCGGAAGAAGAAAACATGCCTGATATTCCACATTCACATTAACATTAGGGAGGGAGCAGCAAGTGCCTGGGCAGCCTCCGTTTTGGTGCAGATCTCCCCTGCCGGTGTTTTTACAGTGAGGTAATTCCATCTTTCACAGTGGTGGGGTGGGGAAGCAGGAAGCCAAATCAAAGCAACCCTGGCTTTAATCTGCGAGCAGCCATCTTAAATGTATTTAAATATATGTAAGCTTATTTATGATCTGGAGCAGGCTATCAAAATGATGAGTCACATACTTGTGTGGTTTTGGGTGGTTTTGTTTTTTAAAGTGATTTTTGAGGGCATGCTATCATATTCACCTTGTCATCAGTGTGGAAGCAGCAGAATGCCAGGGATGCTGCCTGAAAAGTCAGTCGTGGCTCTGCGGGGAGGAGATTGGTGTGGGGTTGCAAGGGGTTGTGTTGGCGAGCTGTTGGGCAGCTAATGAACTACCAGGAAAAAGCTTTGGTTACTGTGGCTGGCACCGTTTCTGACTGTTAAGGATCTGGGAGGGTACTGTGTTGCCTGTAAAACTTGACACAACTCTGAAGAGTTTAGAGATCCTCACATGTGTGAGTGTACTTAGCATACAACCAAGTTTTCCGGCATTTTCCCCTTGCTGTTGGATTTCTGTTTTACAAAGGTTCCTTTTCCCCCCGCCCCTTCCTGCATAATGATAGGAATAGTTTGTTTCTCAATGAGAAAACAAGGGATAGTTATTTCTCTGTGAAATCCCAAACAATTGAAATACAAAGCTAGGAAGGTCCCTTACATTATACATGGTTATCCTGCCTGTCTTTTCTGGCAATGGGCTCCATATAATAAATGTGTGTTGAATAATAAAGGAAAATATCCAAGGATGAGCAAGGTTGACATTTTGTATGTACTTGGACCTTTCCCAACTAGGGGTGGATTGCAAATGGAGGTGCAGGTCTGCAAACGAGTAACCAGTCTGGCCTTTTGTGAAGTCACTTTTGCATGCTTGGGGGTTTTTTTTGTTTATTTGAGGATTTTCTTTAGCTGTGGTAGCAAGAAGAGAAATTTGGCAATACTAAAAACGTCAGGATATATGGACAGGGCTAAGCACTGTCTTCAACAATATCGCTAGATGTTTAGTGTTAACCAGAAGTTATATCGCTCTAAATGATTAGAGGGAACAACAGGGAACTGGAAATGTTGACATATTTCTTAAGTCTGATTTTTTTTTTTTTTCCCCCTTTTTGTTTTGCCCACTATAATAATGATAAAGATCACAAACATGACAGGTACACAAACATAAAGGGAAATGAAATTTAGAAAAAAAAAAAAAGTTTGAAAGCACACATTTCTTAAAGAAAACAGGTACTTGTAATTCTAAATATGAACTGAAGGATACCACTATGTTTCATTTAAAAGCGGCAGCTTAAATCTTTTGTTCATCTTCAGACCTTTTTCTAGGAGAAGGAAATACAATTTGGTGCATGGCTAGTTCTATATAAATCATGTAAAAGTTGTGCCATTACTACATAGGAATAAAATTGCAGTTGATATGATTGGAAAGGTCTAATGTGTATAGTATGTATATAGGAGAAAGGGAAGTTTTGAAGTGCTATCATGGAAAATAATTATGTATATCTAAATGTAAGCTAAAACAGCAACATATTTTACTGTGTGAGTAATTGGAGATTAATAATAAAAAAATCTGACTACTTAAGAGATACTGCAGTGTATGTGAAGCTGTATGTTTTTATATATATATACACACACATAATTTGAAACTTAAAAAATGATGTAAAGATAACATAGCTTCTTGTGAGGCTTGTATTATTCCTGCAAATTATTTTTCTCCATATGGCCCTCCTTTAATAATCAATTTAGTATAGTCACCATATGTATATTCAGTCTTTTATTTTGATTCTATAGCAATGCATTCCAAGTCATTTGTATTCTAAGCAGTATTTAGCTTTTCTCCTTTCTTTCTTTAACCCACCATATGTATGGGTATGTTACTGATACTGAGGCCTCCATAATCTGGGGGAAGTTCATCAGAAATTAGTTTTCAAATCCCCTTCCTTACTTACAGTTGAACTTGGGCTTTGGAGCCCTTTGTTAAAGATCCCCATGAAGGCACATGAACAGATGTGGTTTTGTTGGAGGAAATGTCACCGTACTCAGCTGGCTCTCCTCTCGAGTGAGGAGGCGCTGAAAGCTGCTGCGCCGTGCGAGCTCAGCGGGGCCCAGGCTGCCGTGGCTCATCCTCCCTCGTTGGAGGCAGTGGCCAGTCACACCCAGGAGCAAGGAGGCCTTCGTTTGCTCAGGCTGCGTGCGCTGAGCTATACAAGCTGGTCCGAGTTGTTTTTCAGTACTGCTGCATTTGAATGTAAATTTAAGCTTACCTGACCGTTTTGGTGAAATGCGTGTCATGTCCTCTATCCCTCAACAGAAGTTCAGGTACCTGTTTGGAGGAGGGCGAATGTTGTAGGGCAGATAAGCCGCTCTAGGAAGTGCACATCCCAACTTGATGACATACTGTATCTGAGACCAGTGCATTTCCAAAAGAATAATTAAACAAACCAAAAAAACCACACACACACACAAAAAAAACCAACCAAACAAACAAAAAAACAAACAAAAAAACCCGTAGTGGGGCTTATTTGTGCCATACACTGCATTAGCATACAAGAGACCCACAGATTTTCAGTATGTTAAGCTGTCCATCACACATAAATGAATCAAAGGAACAGTTGTTTATTCTTTGGTATCTTTAGGCTGATTGTCGGGCAATCCTTCCTGTTGTAACAGAGTCCAGATGTGAACCATTCTATAGAAAATGCAGCAGAAATTACTTTTCTAATTCACCAGTAGCAAGGCCACACAGATCTCGGCTGTACTTTCATGCCTCACCATGTCTCCTTCCTTTCTCTTCAGCCAGCCTAACAGCATGAGGGTACTGGCTGAAAAACTGGCTTCCTTCACTTTTACCTAACAAAAAGATTTCACAAGCTTTACACAGTATGGCATAGTGATATTTTTCTTAAATACTGAAACAAAACGTGCGCACAGAGAGCATAGATATCCACGAAAGCATACTTAAACCTATGCTTATAAAGTAATGTGAATACCTAAACTTATGTAAGCATAACCATACACCCACACAACTTACAAGACTAGACTTATTTTCAGCTGCCTTATTATCAAAATTACAATTTATATAACGGAAATTACGTGAGTTAAAGGAATTTATGAAGCAGAATTCCAGAATTGTTTTAACTCTCCTGTTTCTGCCGACTGTTTCCATCTTAGTAACTGCAACGATAACTCTTTCGGGGGGGTGTGTGGTGTGGTGTAAAATATTTTATGAACAGGGCTGAAACTTGGAAGCATTGCAGAAAGCTATGTTTTACCATTTATTGGAAAGCTAATTTAAAATATTTCTTTTAGACCTAGTCTATTATAATGCTGATAGCGGTAATCCACAAAGCAAATTATGAAGAGAAAACAAAGGATTTGCACGCTGTTGTCCACTGATACCCAAACTAGCGCCGAGTGACAGAATCTGGGTACCTAAAGCAAAGCAGCGCAGTGTTGTGGGCACAGGGCTCAGCCCAAGGTAATCAGCTTTCCCAAGTTCAAAAAAAAAAAAAAAAAAGTCTGTTTTCTGGGTGGAGCACCGTGCAGATATACCCAAAGACTGCAAACATTAATCTCTATGTGGTTTTGTGAACTTGGGTTTGTTTCTTAATTTGTGTACAGCTCTGTTAGGCAAAAACATGGTGTTGCCGCAGAGAGCATGCACGTGGGCGTACATGTTCTTGGCTCAGCCTCCTTGAGGAGGACTGACACACAGGAGCTGGGACTTGTGGGATGTTTGTATGTGTTTGAGTGATACAGACAAGCTCTCATCCTCTTTGGAATAACTGCTGTAGTAGATTTTTTTTTTTTTTTTTCTTAGTTTTTTGTTTTTCCCCCCTGCTCAGGCCTAAGGGGTTTGTGTTCAATCCTTGTGACTGGAGTGTGGCTTTGGTCAAAGATCGCGATCTTAAACTGTGATATTTGGGCGGGTTACAACTCCAGCTAAATAAAATATGCAGTCGTCCCTTGTTCCAGCAGTGGGAAGTTAGCTGGGTATTTGAGTAGAAAGGAGTTCACCATTATAAAAGCAGGCAATCTGGGGAGAATGAGGAAGCTGAGCGCAAGCCTGCGAGCACAGCTTGTGTACATATTTGTTGAAAGCTAATTGGCAACGCAGTTGCCTTTCAAAGTTGTTCTTTCACCTATCAGTAGAGCACAACTCTGGTACTTAATGTACTGTAGATTACGTAAACACTACCCTGAAATATTTGTACAGGCAATTAACTCTTGTTTTTATACTACTTTGAGTTACAAATGGAATCCTGCTGTAGAGCTTTATATTATGAAATATATTCCATAATTAGATTAAATAACACTTTCATCAAACTGGCTAGCATTAAGATCAGAAAAACAGGGGACTGGTTATCCTGTGAGGAGTTGACAGTCTTTTAAAAATCAGTATCCAAGAAATACAGATGCTGTGTTTGTACCGCATCATTGAGGAAAAACGGTATTTACAAGAATTTTATCTGGAACAAATGTATCTGCTCTTGGTTATTATATTTGAAGACTGTAAATGCTTATATCAGTAACACTGGTCTGCATTTCATTTGGCAAAATGTGGTTACTAATGAAGTAACTTTAGGCATGTGTACAGTGTGGCATCACTGTTACCAGAGCGACATCCTCATCTAATGTGGTGTTGATGGCTCTAAGGATACTTACATAGACGCATATTTATTTTTCTCCCTCTTGGTCTTTTCAAACTTATCTTACAAACATTTTGTCCCTGTTGAAATTAAGTCACAGCTCTACAATTTGAGCTGAATAATAAATCTATTAAAATGTAACCAATTGATAACAACAGTCTTAAAGCCAGTCCTCCATCTTCTAGAGTTTATTCACAAGCACTTGACCTAATACAACTGTGAACTTGAATAAAATGTTAATAGGTTTTATTGCAATTCATAGCAGGACTTGCTGCCATGATAATAAAACAACATTTATAACATCAGTAGCTGTAGAACTCTGGTGCTCATCAAACTGCTTTGTGCCTGTGCTTAACGGAAGTGTAGACAATATGTTCCCCAATGGAGTGGTGAGGGACTGGTTAAATGAGTTCAGCAGTATTTTACATATAATCAAACAGGCTAAAAGAGGTTGAAAATAAAACTAATTGAATCGAAATCCTTTGTATCTTTTGTATATAAAGACATCACAACTAGATTAGATTGTAGTTGATTGAAAAATATTTTTTTCAGAAAGAGGAAAGTAATATGCTGTAGACAAAAGTATTAGTGCTGGTATCGAAATGCACGCTGGATATATATTGATGCCATTTTTTTGCAGATGAGAACAGCTAGACTTGACTGGCATTTCCATTATGAAGGCAGCAGTCCACTTGCAGGTTTTGGATTTGTTCTCTAAATGGTCCAAATCAATTGCTTCTGTAGTCAGATACCCATCTGTATTCTCTTGCATTTCTTTTCCCTTACCCTAATAACCTCTCCCAGATGGAATCATAGAATCGTTTAGGTTGGAAAGGACCTTTCAGATCATCGAATCCAACCGTTAACCTAACACTGCCAAGTCCACCACTAAACCATGTCCCCAAGCGCCACCTCTCCACATGGCTGCAGAATTCTTTAATTATAAATGCAGCAAATCTCAAACAATTTACCTGAGACTGATCTTTTCTCAGTCTTTTGTAGATTGTTGTAATAGGTTTTACTTCCCCAGTTCCCTAGCAAAATGCCCTTGACACAGGGAATCGGTTTGGCCTGTTTCTATATCCTTTCATTTACTTAAGAGTTCTTGCAGCTTTATCCATCTCTTACATGCATGGAGACCGGAGTGCCTGATGTCATATATGACCATTCTTCTTGCGTGACAGAAGATGCTAATGGTAAATATGGATGAAACCAGAAGACTGTGCAATTATTGATGATTTTCAGTAGTGTCTAGAAGTTTCTTTTGGACTCCTTCAAAGTCCCCTGTGGCTATAGGAAATTAAAGATGTTTGAAGCATTACCTTCTTGCCAGATGAAAAGAGACAGGAGCAGTTGTAATACCTCCACCCAGTCACTGTCTTCTTTTGGGGGCTATGTGTGTTCATTGAAGTAATGCTAGAAAAAATTAGAAATAAAACACTTTAAGAAACAATTTTGGTTTGATGTTTCTCTGCTTTAGAAATTTAAAACTAGTACTTTAGTGTAGAAGTGAATAGGCAGAGGGATTTCTGTTTAATTGGCAGGACAAGATTTGTAGGTAGAGGGTTTTTAATTAGGTCAGCTGGTGTAGTTGGAAAAATAAACTTTTGTGGATGTGAACATTTCTTCAGATTTACATTTAATGTTTTGATGGAGCAACTAAGTGTCATTCATTTCAGGTTGACAGTCTAACCTGCTTCAGTTAGATTTCTTAATCCAGGGTCAGGAGTCATTGGTTCTTAATGAGTGTTGCAATGTGTAAAAAGGCCAGAGATTTTGTAACCTGATCTTCGTGACTAACTAGGAAGGAGGTGTAACTTTGAAAGAAGCTGAAGCCTATTGTAAAAGCCTAGTTTTGAATAAACGAGTGTGATTGCATCACAGTCTGAAATATGGCGCTTTTTTTTAACATGTTTTTTAACTTGATGTATTATTTAATCATGGCTGCTTCTGCAAATGTCAGCTATTGCTGCAGTTCTATTTCATCCTTTCTATAGTGTGCCTGTCCTTCTTTCCTGGATACTTGGCACCGCCTACCTTAACTTCAGGCTTTTCTCCTATTCGCTCTACTGGTCTGTATTAGGGGCTTGGTAAACTGCCATTATTTGAACTTGTAGGACAAATTATATAAATTGATGTGAACTTTTGATTGTTTATAGTGGCTGTGAATCTGATCTGTAGTTTATCCATTTGAGCTTTCCTTCAGTAGACTTTCAGGTTAGAGCATCTTTTTGTTGGTTTTTTAATGACTGTAGGTAGGAACTAGTGCAATTTGGTGCAGTGTTAGATCATACATCAATGCAAATAACAGTGGCAAACTTTTATCTTGCAAACTTCTCAGTGCCTGGCTGCCTCTGTCACCAGTGTCACTAATCGTCATTCTCTGATTTCCTTTACTTGTCACAAGCCGTTTGAGCAAGCAGTGAAGCCTATATGGAGTACTGGCTGGATAAAAAAATAAAGCAAGTAATTCTAGGTGGTGGTGTTTGACCTACTCTTCTCCTAACAAAGTGGCTGCAATAGTCCTAAACAGTATCTGTGGCAAGACCTGCATGTTTTATGCCCATTTACTGTGCTATCACTGGGCTAAGGGACTTAGTTGTAATAATTAGCAGACTTCAGGTCAGAGACGATCTGTTAATTATTATTCTAGCTCTTCTCAGAGCATAACTTCCATTAAGCCATAGGAGTTGGCTGAATGAATGCTTTTGGAGCTGTGGATGCATGGTTGTTGGGGTGGTTTTTGTACTAATAATTTTGTAATACGTACTTACAAGTGAATGGTTAAAAGTCTTACTTCTTAAATTTTTTTTTCCTTCATTTTTCCTATGGAGACAAAATATCTAAAGCACATTAATCTGTGTGTCTGACTTAAGGTATGGTGGATTTCAAAACCAGGTAAACGGTAGGGCTCTGTGTCCCCCTCCCCTTTTCTCCACCCCCACATCCAGAGAAAGAAGTAACCTAGTATCTGAAGAATGCAAGTTATGCAGATGTTCAAAAGGCCAAATAAAACAAATAGATGGGCTGCAGCTGCTAGAGCAGCATAAAGCAAAGAACATTTGCTGCTGTGATGAGAATGCTGTATTTCAGCATGCCACTAGCTTTTGCCTGTTTGAGGAAAATAGCATGGTGAATTAGTTTAACCAGTTTTTATCTTATTTTGATTGCAAATTGTGATTGCTTTAATAATTGTTGAGATTTCAAAAAAAACCCAGCTTTTCTCTTAATGAGGAAACAGGAGAATAAGAAGCGGTAGTGTCCCTTCATAGTAAGGAAAGGGGGAGTTCTACAGAAGTACAAATGGTGTGTTTTGTTCTTAACCTTTCAGTGGGAGGTGACAGACTTTCAAGGAAGTGTGTGTGGGGGGGAATCCCACAACGGGGACAAGTTAGTATGTTGAAGATGCCTTCAAATATCCTGAAATTGAAATGGGAGACCAGACACCCTGCAGTACATTAAAGATCAACTTTCCATCAGAAGTTTTGGGGTTGGGGGAACCGAAGAAGCTTCACTGCCCAGTATACTCTTCCAAACTGGATGGCATGTGAAGGTAAAAAAGGTTAAAAAATGATACGAGACTCGATGGGACCAAAACACTTCTTAGACTCAGTAAGTCATTGACATGCAGATTAGTGAAATTGTTCAGCAGTTGATCTGCTGTTTTAGGGCATTCCTAAGCAGCACAATGGAGTGCCATAGAGAGATGCCCAAGCAAATACTACCCTCCTCTGGTACATTCACATAGCACAACCTTTTGCAGAAATACTAGTATTGTCCTGGGAATAACAGGGGCATGTCACAGCAGTGTAGCATATACCTGAGGTCTACAGGAGGAGAACTTGCTTGGCTTCTGTCAGCGTTTGGCATTGCTACTTCAGCTCTCATAGCATGGGTAAACACACTTCCCTAATGGGGTCCCATGTACATCTCATGAACTTGGGCAGCTTACTCTTTGTTCGTATGTTTCAAGGATGGTATATAGAACAACAAGCAAGATGTGGCACCGTTGTCCTGAGCCTTTGGAATTTGGTCATACTGAAATGTTGGTTTCAACAGTGGAATCTCATAGAGTTTGCCACCTACCCCCCTCCTGGTCAGAGATCCTGCTCAGAGTTTTCCATTTCCTTAATGCTGCAATATCCAGTCTGACAGTAGTTCAACTTCTGAAAAAGAAGACAAGGTCATGATTTCAAGCATTCATATGAGTTAATATTTTGGACTTGTATGTTACATATGTGTGCAGCAAGTATCATCCAAGAAAATTGTCAGCTTCTGTGTATTTGGGAATTTGGTTCTAGGACCAAGCTAGATGCGTGTATATTTTTTTGTAGGGAACCAACAGGACCCTGAATTACCCAGAGCTTTGAGTTGGATGTGCTTAGACCTTTTCCTATAGTGAACTCCGAAAAGACCCAAAAGCTTTTAATCTCTAGAAACAAAATTGTATTTGAATAAGTACTGGAATAATTAACTTTTTAAATAGAAAAAAATGCAAAGCAGCTAGATAAGAAAAATGTAAATAAAAAGTTTATGAGCAACTTGCTGTTTTCTGCTGTATTTCTGCAGATGGGTCTTAACCCGAGAGCAGATTTTTATCCAACTCGGTGAATTTCTGAGTTGCATAAAACTCTGTGCAGTCCTGTCTGTCCCTAAGAAACTCCTTCCATTTCCTCTGAGGCTCAGCTGTGTTTGCACTCTGTTCCTCATTATAGTCTGTTCTTGAGCTGTAGGCACCAAGCTGCTTGCTATGACTCTTACCTGCTGCAAACACAGTATTTAAACCTTCTGTTTCTTAAGTATGCTTAAAAGCTCACCATGAAAATGAACAGTCTTCTTGCATAGGGGTCCACTAATCCAGTCACTTCTGAAAGAAACATGTGTAACACCGAAATTAAATGCTGTCTCGCATGTTTGTAACTTCTTTTGTTCCTGAATTTCTTGACCAAAGAGGCTATATGATATGTTTTGTATATTCATGAATACATGTATATGTATGTGCTTGTACCAGTGAATGTGGTCTTCATAGAACAGGAATTCCTCTGTTTTTATGAAGAAATGTACGGCAGCATGATTATTTCAACAGGCCACTGATACCTGCTTGCAGATACAGAAATCCTCTCGCTAGAGTATAATTAATGTTTAAAAAGAAATTAGCAATGGGACGTAACAGAACACTTTTGCCCACTTAAAATGGTGTTGAGTCATACCGTTAAGGCTTTTAACTTGCTTATTTGCATTGCAAACTTGTTATGAAGTCTATCATTTTCTCTTGTGGAAGTATCTCTTGGGGAAATTGAACTCTCTTCTTCACTTGATGACATTTGCACAATATATTCCTGATGTCTGAGGAGTGGTGGGCGCGATCTTTGAGCTCTACTAGTATGGTAATAGAGGGGAAAAAATGTTAGTAAAGACATTTGTGTCACGTGGTAATATCCGCTCTTCTGGTTTTATTTTGTGCTTTTTCTCTAAGAATGACTACAAATTGACCCAGAATGGAGGGCAGCTAAACAGATTGGGAGCAAAGCAAACCATTGTGGTGGGCTGGTCATCTTGTTACTGAAATGTACTCTGAATCTCCTTGCTTAATGGTAGTGGAGGCAAAGCTTGTGTGAGAAGATCATTTAACCTAATGAAACTGGGTGGGTTTTGCCTTCTTTTTTTTTTTTTTTTTTTTAAACTTTTAATGTATAACTAATAACTGTCATTCTTTCACTGTAACACAATATCTTCTTATGTAGTAAAGTTTCTACTGCTTCAGGTTAGGATTTGGGGAGATTTAGTAATATAGTTAGTGGAAGAGGGTAAAATGGATGTCTGTGATGTTTTGAGGATTTTTGTACCTATAATTGCACATGTGTCTGGACTTGTACTTGTTTGTTCCTGTGAGTCACCTAGGTAGATGCCATTCAGATGCGTGCTGTATCTGTTAATCACATGCAACACTTGTGTGTACTGTCCTGCTTCCAAATGCTAGAACGTGTCCGTGCTCTGAGTTGGTGTCTGCTGTTTGATGCCCCTATAAATAGATACAAGAAGCCGTGGAGTTCTGGTGCTTGTGTGGTGTTTCCCTCAAAGAGCTGGGACCCGAGTATTTTGTTGTATGCTTCAGTGGTGTAGATGACAGGCCAGATGACAAGACACCCTTGTAGTTCGTTCATTACTAGCGGTATTACGACAGTGCTTAATCTTCACCTGAGGGTGGACCCCTGCTATGGTAATCACTCTGCTCATTCAAAGCAACAGGCAGTCCGTGCCCCAAAACTTCATAGTTTGAGTTGACAGTTGTGGAAGGAGAAAACAGGCACTCACGTGAGACATGATTTGTCCCAAGTCACACCAAAACCAGAAGCGTCAAGGACAGAAAACAGCTCTCGACTCCTACTCCAGTGCTCTGCCTGTTGTCTGGTGCATCTGCTAAACCTACCAAGGCGCTTACTACAGGGTGGATTTCTTTTGGGAGGAGCTACTTAACTAACTGTCGTGAGTTAAAACGACAGCTAGCTTTTATTGTGCCTCATTATGGTTCTCTCTTTTCCATATTCATGTTAGACTCTTTCCATATTTAGTGTTTCAGATTTTATGGAAATATTGCTAGTCAAGTGCTACACTTGTGAGAAGGTGAAATGAGGACAAAACACAGGGGACAGATCAGAATCTTTAATCTTTGCTGCTGCATGTAATTTATAAAATGTATTAATCTGGTTTCATTCATTTACTGAACCATTTTGCACTCCATGTCTCTGCTGCTTTGCCTTCATTTTAACTGGTCTGAAGCCAATTTTTTTTTTTTTATAAAAGAGACTCAGTTAGTTAGCATAGCAAGGAGGTTTAGCCCTAGTACCTTTTTGTCTGAGAACTTGAGGGTCTGCCCCCCAAACTTGTGGGGGAGTATAAGTAGTGGTGTTAGACTTAAACAAATCAATTTCATTGCAGAGCTTTCCCTGTCATAATGATCAGTTTGCAGTGCAAATATCATTGATTTTTCACAGCTCTGTGGGAAAAAAAAAAACCCCACAGTTGATGAATAGCACTGGGAGAGACTCAGGAGACACTAATTTTGTGGCTGGTGAGAGCAGCCGTGGCTGTTCCCCACCTTTCTTGCTGGGTTCTCTAAGCCTTTTCCATTAAGCCTGGCCTTTAGTTAGAAGCAGTCTGGAAATTCAGTGGTACCCATGACAGACTGTGAGCTCTCGAGACGACAGAGAAAGAGCAGCACTGGCGGTGACAGAGAGAAGAATCTTGCTGGGGTCAGCGGTGACCCATCAGCCAGGGCGTGATCATCACCAAACCTGCCAGGGAGCCCCGCTCTGGGTGGCGGGGCTGGCAAGAAAGCAGGGCTGTCTGCGCTCCCGCTCGCAGCCTGACCCCACCGCTTGCCTTTTGTAAACTCGGAGTCGGAATAATTGGTGCATCACAGACTGCCTTCTTCCCCCACCCCCTTTTTTTTTTCCCCTTCCCTTTCTCCCCTGCTACAGATTTTTTTTTAATAGCTCTTTCCAGGGGCAGGGGGGAGGAAACGAACTATAGGCTTCTAGAAGAGATGACAAACCACGCGGTATTAGAAAAGCAAGGATTCTCTCTGTAACGGCGTGTTAATTGTACTTCACATTCAAGCTGTCTGCTTTATTTTTACATTCTGATTCTGGCAGAGTATTGTCCCTGTACTGACCCCTTTTCATCTACTCTTATGCAAGGTGTATTTAAATAGCTAGATGATAAATCTGATTCTGGAAAACTTCCCACCTTGCCTGCCATTCCCCTTGATACTACTATTCTTGTGTAGCCAATGTGGAGAGTTGCTGCAGCGGTAGTGGGGCTGCCGTGTGCTTTCTGGCACCAGCCTGTGCGGCTTTTGGCCATTGCTTTCTGTCTACTATTGATTATCCACATATGTCAAACTTTTATATGCTCTGAGTTTTTTATGCACTATATTTTCTGAGCCTGACTATATTTTCGAAGCCTGGTGTACCCATACTGGAAACTCTAGGTACAGACAATCTGTCACTGGCAGTAAGACATGCAATATTGTATGTTGTACAAGGAGAAGCTATAATCCTGGAAGCATAGGAAGATTAACAGTGGACTGTTGAAATTGGTAGTTGTTCTCAACTAAATATTTGTTGGAATACCACAGAATTTTAAAAATCATTGCATTGCCTGTTAGAATGCCACCTTTTATTATTTCAAGTATTTGCTTTTGAAAGATTGCCTTTTCTACTGAGATTAAATGTAAGAGATTATATTCTTACAAGATGGAAAATGTTTTTCTGATTTTGTTCAACAACAAAGTTCAAATGCAAGAACATAAAAGCATAGGGAAGCTTACAGAAAAAGTGAATTTTGGTCTGATTTTTGTGATAATTTCTTTTTCTCCTGTCCTCACTGTCTACATCGGGTTCCCAAGAGTAGGAGCTTCCGTGTTCCCAGAGAAATCAGAATCCCATAAGAATTAACGTGAGGATCTGGCAGGAAACTTTATTTCAATCCCCCTTTGCAGTCTGAATACCCAGAAAAGAAGACTGTGAGGTGATCTGTCAGATGTGTAAAGAGCAAGTTTCTGACCAGTTTGGTTAGACTGTTACTTGAAAAAAAAGAAAAAAATGTGTAGAAGATAACAGCTGAGATTTGTCAGCCATTTCAGCAAAGGGAATAGGCAGAATCTGACAGAGTTCAAGAACTGCAGCTTGGGAAGATCAGGTACAAAAAGGTTTTAGCTATTCCAAGTGTATTGGTCTACAGGAGAAGAGTTAAGAGGTTAAAATAACTGCAAAAGAATATTAGTGGTGGGAAAAATATTGTCTGCTTTATTGTCAGTCATTTTATGTGACTAAAAATAGGATACTATTGTGCAAGGTGATGTATAAACACCTTAGTTGATAGTGTAATACAGATCTGTGCTTTGAGGAGAGCTGGACCAGGTAAGGGCAGCAAACCTACGTCATTTCGGTTCTTGTTTATATTTTGGGTAGTGATCTCTTAGAAGTTATGAGTGAAGTTTTGTAAGATAACTGAAGCAATATAACTTTGCACCAACTAAGGGGAAGATTGAACTCCTGCCCCTGTGTTTCCACTGCATCCCTTGAGTAGGTTCAGCTCTCTTAGTTGGGTAAGTACTTAGCTACCCACCCTTAACTCTTACTGAGTAGGTATTTAGCTGAATCAGCTCACTAAACTGTCAAAAAACCCCACTCTACTGAGTTGCTTCTTTGCTGAGTTAAAGTGAATAGGTTTCTGTAGTCTGTTGAGTGCCAGAGCCAGCACAAGGTTGGCAGCAGAAGAGCATGGCCAGGAGTGGGACCAGCTTTTAGGACAGCAGTGAGCCATTTGATTGTCTCATTTGCAAAAACCTCACTCTTTCAGCTTGATTTTGCATGCAGTGTTAAGAACAGGAGCTTCACAGTATGCATTCTCCATATTTTCCCATATGTGTGTTATGGTCCTCAGAGGCACGGTTGGCCGTACCACAAAGTGAAGACTGCAGGAGAGTGAAGCACAGATGAGGACATGGAGAACTCACTTTGCACAGCACTCTTCTTCCTGCGTATTGCCTTCCCCACAGCCTGCCTGTGGTGGGAGTCCTCTGAATGCTCCCAAATCCCTTCCAGAGGCAGGCAGGTTATTTTAAGCTGCTAGGGGAGTTGAGCTGATTTGTCCGATTTTGCATGTCTGTCTCAGTACTTGCATTTTCTCTTCCCACAGAAGAGTTGGGGGTCAGTGATCACTGATCTCCAGCTGATGACTCGTATTAACTAAGGGCAGCAGCATCTCCAACCAGCTGAGCTGAACGCTGCTGAGGATGGCAGTGTGAGCCCCAGGGAAGGTACACACAGGGTTATCAGCGCACACAGCCAGTCAGAGTGTAAAGTCCACTCGGGGATGTTAGATGTCTGCTGCGTGTTTGGAGAGTCCTGGCTTGCTGCTTCTGCACCTGCAGGCTGGAAGCTGGTTTTGCCATCTGCCCAAGGCATGGAGAGGCCTCCAGGAGCAGGATTGCCTGGTCCAAATGTGTCTGAGGGCTCTCTCAGTTTCCCCCTTGCGCAGTTCGAGGGAGAAGCCAAGTCACGTCTGGTCCTGTCTAACTCCTCCTTGCCGTGTGAAGGAAACCTCCCTGCACGTTCGCAGCTGCCACAGGGCTCTCCTGCAATGTGGAGGTCGTTTCTGTAAGAAAAGACGGATGCAGGGATCTGCGGGAGGGGATTATTCCCGCCTCGTGCAGCTTTGTGTCGTCAGCCTGGAAGGAGCACTGAGCAGCTTCTTGCTGAGGCCAGCGGGCAGATTGAAAAGCAGCCCCATGCAGGGACCTTTTATGTCCATCTGCTACAAACCGCGCTCCTCACAGGCTAGGTTTGGGAATGAGCCCCCATTACTGGAAGTGTTCGTGTGCAGCCAGGTCCTAGAGTGGCAGCTACCCTTCCCTGACCTGCTCTCGTACAGGAACGGGGCTCGCCAGTGGTAAAGGACTACATGTGTGTGCCCTCTGTGTACGTGCATGGCAGGGGATATATTTGGAAGTGAACTCGATTTAGAAATTAAGAGATCAGAGTACGGTGTCTAGTTTGGAAAGGAGAATGTGAAGATGCGGTATTGGTGTCTGTGCCTTTCGTAGGCTGGAACTAATTGCCACAAAAAATCCTCACGGGGCCTCAGTCCGTTTAAATAAAGAGGGTACGCGTTAATCCTTGTTATTCCCTGCATCTCTTTAATTGCTTTCTCCCACTAATGTAAAGGATTTGAAATACACCGTGAGGTACAGCTGTTGGAGACATGAAAATGTATGCATTTGTGATGGCTCTCTCTTTCACGATCCAAGCATGCATTTCAAAGGCTTATAAAATCTGAGTCGATAATGCACTTTGGCAATGTTGCCTTGTCAAGAACGCTACCAGTTCCATGGTAACTATTAATTGTTGGATTTCAAATGGTTTGAGCACCATATGTGATTGCATGTGGTGAGCTCTATTGCTGCTGGGGTGGGAGGATGTCAACCGCCTTGGAAAAGAAGTTCATACTTGGGAATGACTTTGCCACTTACAAAGTTAAGAGAGGAGATTATGCATGTTGGGAATCAAATTTCTGGCCCCATTAAGTTGCTGTAGGAATTTTGCCACTGGCTTCAGTCTGTTGGTGATTTCACTAACAAATTTAACATCCAAAAGAAGATCCAGCCAGTGCCTCTGAGGAGTTGATGGGAGAGGTGTAAATGATTGCTTAGTAAATGAGAAGAGGTAGATACTCCAGTTGTGTATGTGTTTCACTTTTCTGTAGCAAAGAGAAGAAAACTTTCTCAATATTCAGTGTGTGTTTTATTCTTTTCACAGTTTTCGGATTTCACATGACTGTTGGGGAACCCTATAGTTTTAACATTGCAATTGTAATAAAATGAGGATATTAAGAAATATGCTGTGACATGAAATGTTACTGCGAAGATTCTTGAAGTTTAAATTGTTCTTTTCACTCTATTATAATATCTAACAATACTATTATACAATTCATAATTGTACAATGGTATTAATAGAAATTATTTCCATTAAGGAATATCATAATAAAATGTTCATGAATATTATTACTTCTGATCAGCTATGTGTATATTCAGATATCTCGCATTGTAATTCTAAAATATAATTTTAACATCATCAATAAGCGTGTATTTTTTACTGACAGTTTGTTTTTTTTTTTTTTAAAGTAGCCATTATTACAACATTTGTGATAAGAGGAACAGCAAAACCTTAAAATTTGTATTATTCTGTTATCACAAATTCCTGTTTTCTGGTTCAGGTCATTGACACAGTATTTAGTACTGTGATTGGAAATTAGGGCCTGAATTGACGTTTGATGATAAAATATATTTACTTCATACCTTTTCAAATTGCTTCCAGTTAGAAATAGAAATTTTAGCTAATCCAGAAGGCAATAAAGCCAATCTCTCAGGCATTTTTGACATGAACAGTCCTAGGTTTACCACTGTGGTTTATGTTCTAGCATCTTCAAGATTCCTTTGTCGTTCTAGGGGCTGTATTAATACCCAGGAACAGGCTGCCTTTGCCTGGAGTGTTTACTCTCAACATAAGTTGGGAAGAATATTCAATGGTTTCATCGGTTTTTGCAGATGAATACTGCAGGTGCAAAATCATGCTGTCATTTATGTAATAACGTATGGCAGAGCTAGAGCCTGACGTGCCCGTTCCCTGCATCCAGACCGTTTATTTTTAAAATTTAGAAAGAAATCGTTGAACCCTGAACATTGCAGTTCCATTGATCCATATGCCAAAACTGTTCTTCCTCTGCTTCAGCCCAGCACTTCTACGTGGCTCTGCGACCCACAAATCAGCATGAAGTGGTATAACCACTTGAGCAAATGTATATATCCCACTCATCAGATAAATCAGCATCTTTTAGATGCAGCACATGGCTGTAGTTTAGGAAGTAAAGTGCCTGTTGTTGTTTATATCTCTAGATTAAAGTTTTGAAAATGCACTGAATTTTTGTAGAATAAGTTGTGCGGAGAAAATCTGATTTGAAGTCTATAAGCAATCTGTTCTCACTTGGTGAGAATTTAGTCATTGTTCCTTCAGCCATAAACTTACTGAAACTGTTTTTATATCCTCTAGGAGTGTTTTTTGGAAAAAGTTGATATCTAAGATTTTATATATTATTGAAGTTTTAAAAGTAAGATTATAATCTATCCTCAGCTGGGCTATACAGTCAGCTAAATGTACTGTGTTTTGTGAATACATGTTGTCTGCAGTGTTTGTGGCTTGTCTTTTCTGTAAATATTAATGAAAACCTGTGCTTAATTCTTCTGCATTTTGTCTTTTTGAACACATTTCAGTGCAGTGTTAAATAAATAGTAGCTGCCAAAATCTTCTATTTTCAGTTAATTTTGCATATTTAAAGTTCCATTGAAGTGCTTTCTGTATCAAGTGGAGGCAAAGAAGTTGGCTTTTATAAATAGCATCCTGTTTTATTCCATATTTTAATCAAGTTCAGAATTAGTGCTGTCCTTTTCAGTATTCCCGGTATTCATGTACAGGAGGGGTGTCAGTGGATTTTATTCCCTATCGAGGTGAAACTGTTTTTAGCAACTGTATTAACTATGGAACAATAAATTGCTGTTGTAAATAGTGTTTTCTCCTTAGTCCACTAAGGATGCATTCATGCTTATGCTTACCTTTATGCACTGTTAGGCAGATCCTCCTCAGTGAGTTACGCTGAGTTGCACCTTTTCTGGTGCATCAAGTTAGTGTTGTCTATACATGCAGTTCTTTGTAAGATTCTCTTTTTACGTTAAATACCTCTTTTCCCACCCGTCAAATAACAACATCCTCTCAGCTCTGTTATGCACTTAGAAAGAAGTCTACCAAGGTAAATGATTTGTTTTGTCTCTGTTGTATTTCTAAGGGTGTATTTAGTCCATCATAATGAAGATTTCAGTTGGGGCAGACTCTGTAAGACCTTCAAAAGCAGTAGAGTATTCTATGTTACCACTCAGTACTGGTCATGAAACACAATATGGTTACGGTATGACGATAATGTGTTTTGGTCCACTATCATGCAATAAATCTGTCTGGTGATAGCTACATAACCATGCCTCAGGCATGGTGCTTACATGCTGCATCCCAAGACGTGCTCTCCTGCTCGAGTGCTGGGAGCAGGCTGCTCGTGCTGTTCATGGGATGGGAACTGCTTTCAGTCAAATAGCAAGAGAAAGGTTTTGGAGCTTTGGGAGAGAAAAGCAGACGTCCAAAATAATTTGTCCATCCTGTGGCAGAGTCTCTGTTGCAGGAAGGATGACGAGTAGGAGTAGATGTGAAAGCTGAATCAGTTCTTCTGATAGGTCATGTCTAGATTCTTGCCCTGGAGTTTCTCAAAAGAAGGAGCTATATAACTGGGGAAATAAAAAGGTTTTCAAAAAATAGACAGCTAAAGCTTTGGTATACATGCTACAACATATTATTCTGTGTACAGAGTGTAGTTTTCAATCCAGGAATCAAGCTGATATTGAAACGAGTGTCTCTTGCATCTCACCAAATACTCATCTCTTTCTGTTGAGTTTATTCGAAAAAGCAGATGACTTCATATGTCTGCATAGCTGAAACACATTCTCTCTCCTACCTCCTCTTTCATTTGAGGGTGTTACTAAGTTTGGTCAAAAAAGGAATATTTAAAAGTGATTCCTCATCTGTTATCAAAAGTGAATATGACTATGCTGGTTTTACCTCTTTTGCTTTTGAAATATGTAGTGACAAAAATCCAGTGATCTTAAATGCCTCTCCCTCCCTGTGGAACTAATTTGCCTATCCTGCTATCACCTGCAGGGAGTGGAGGGTTTGGGAGTGGTAATGTCTCTAATGAATGCTCTAATAGAAAATTTATGGAGAGCTAAACAGTACTTGCCTACAAAACTAAGGTTGGTGGTGCCACCATTGTTCATTCTTGCTTTAACGGTTGCTTGTGCTGCATGTACCTCTGCAACCAGCACAAGGTTAGCAACAGCTATGCATTGACATTGGTGAAAATTCATGAAAATTGCAAAGGTTAAAGTTACCTTTGTCAAGTTATTTGATTTCTCAACTAAATATAATAGGGTTATGAGGGAAAAAAAAGCTGCACCTCGTATAGAATCATAGAATCGATAAGGTTGGAAAAGACCCTTAAAATCATTGAGTCGAACTGTTAACCTAGCACTGCCAAGGCCACCACTAAACCATGTCCTCGAGCACCTCATCTACCTGTCTTTTAAATACCTCCAAGGATGGAGACTCAACCACTTCCCTGGGCAGCCTGTTCCAATGCTTGACCACCCTTTCAGTAAAGTTTTTCCTAATATCCAACCTAAACTTCCCCTGGCGCAGCTTGAGGCCATTTCCTCTCATCCTATCGCTTGTTACTTGGTAGAAGAGACTGACCCCCACCTCACTACAACCTCCTTTCAGGTACTTGTAGGGAGTGATAAGGTCTCCCCTCAGCCTCCTCTTCTCCAAACTAAACAACCCCAGCTTCCTCAACCGCCCCTCATAAGACTTGTGCTCTAGACCCTTCACCAACTTTGTTGCCCTTCTTTGGACACACTCCAGCACCTCAATGTCCTTCTTGTAGTGAGGGGCCCAAAACTGAACACAGTACTCAAGGTGTGACCTCACCAGTGCCGAGTACAGGGGCACGATCACCTCCCTGGTCCTGCTGGCCACGCTATTCCTCCTACAAGCCAGGATGCCATTGGCCCTCTTGGCCACCTGAGCACACTGCTGGCTCATGTTCAGGAGGCTGTCAACCAACACCCCCAGGTCCTTTTCCGCCAGGCAGCTCTCCAGCCACTCCTCCCCCAGCCTTATAGCATTGCATGGGGTTGTTGTGACCCAAGTGCAGGACCCAGCACTCAGCCTTGTTGAACCTCATACAGTTGGCCCCAGCCCATCAATCCAGCCTGTCCAGGTCCCTCTGCAGGGCCTTCCTACTCTCCAGCAGATCAACACTTCCACCCAACTTGGTGTCATCTGCAAACTTACTGAGGGTGCACTCAATCCCCTCATCCAGATCATCAATGAAGATATTAACAGGACCGGCCCCAACACTGAGCCCTGGGGAACACCACTTGTGACTGGCCGCCAACTGGATTTGACTCCATTCACCACCACTCTCTGGGCTCAGCCATCCAGACAATTTTTAACCCAGCGCAGAGTGTGCTTATCCGAGCCATGAGCAGCCAGCTTCTCCAGGAGAATGCTGTGGGAGACAGGGTCAAAGGCCTTACTAAAGTCCAAGTAGACAACATCCACAGCCTTCCCCTCATCCACTAAGCAGGTCACCTTCTCATAGAAGGAGACCAGGTTGGTCAAGCAGGACCTCCCTTTCATAAACCCATGCTGACTGAGCCTGATCCCCCGGTTGTCCCACACATGCTGTGTAATGGCACTGAAGAAGATCTGCTCCATGACCTTCCCCAGCACTGAGGTCAGGCTGACAGGCCTGTAGTTCCCTGGATCCCCCTTCCGACCCTTCTTGTAGAGGGGCGTCACATTTGCTAGCTTCCAGTCATCTGGGACCTCCCTGGTTGACCAGGACTGCTGATAAATGATGGAAAGTGGCTTGGCCAGCTCCTCTGCCAGCTCCCTCAGTATCCTCCGGTGGATCCCGTCTGGTCCCATAGACTAGTGAGCATTCAGGTGGAGGAGCAGGTTGGTGACTGCCACCTCTTTGACAACTGGGGCTTCATTCTGCATCCTATCTCCATCTCCCAGCTCAGGGGCCTGAAAACCCTGAGGATGACCAGTCTGACTATTAGAGACTGAGGCAAAGAAGGCATTAAGTACCTCTGCCTTCTCCTCATCCTTCGTGGCAAAGTTACCTTCTGCATCCAACAAAGGAGGGAGATTCTCCCTGGCCCTCCTTTTGTTGCTGATATATTTGTAAAAACATTTTTTTCTTATCTTTAACGGCAGTGGCCAGTTTAAGTTCCAGCTGGGCCTTTGCTTTTCTGATCTTCTCTCTGCATATCCTCACAACATCCTTGTAGTCCTCCTGAGTTGCCTGCCCCTTCTTCCAAAGGTGGTAAGCTCTCCTTTTTTTCCTGAGTTCCAGCCAAAGCTCTGTTCGGCCAGGCCGGTAGGGCTGCTCTGCATCACCTCTTGCGTGTTGCAGTTCACGTGCTCTCAGCTCACCCAAGGGGTCTGTGCGGTCGGTGGGGATGTGGTCGCGGTTGGGTTCTGCTCTCAGCACGGCACACGTGCCTGGAGGGATTAGCTGGTACCTGAGGCGGTTCTTCCTTTTGCTTCTGAGCGCTGGCTGGGTTTCCCCCTCGGAAGAGGATAGATCCTTAAATGTTGGCAGCTGTTCTTTGAAAGGAAAATATTTTGGTGTTAGTAAGGGCCTAAGCAGAGGGGATGCTACTGCAGAGTCTGCATTATACTGGACTTCAGGCGAAGGGACGAGGGCAGAGGGAACGCGCTGAAGTTAGATTTCCAGCTTGCGGCAGAGGGTCTTATGAGGCTGTATAACCACCCTGAGCTCTCGCTCTGGGTAGTGCCCTTGCCAGATTTTTTTGTGGCCAGCAGGTTTCTGCTCTCCCGCTGGGTCATTTAGTGCCTGGCTGAGCGCTCACAGAAGTTAAGAGAGGTTTTCCACCGAGGACCCATCCTCGACCCCCACCAGCTGTGGGGCCAGCAGAGCCCGTGTGCGCAGCCCAGCGCCGAAGCTGTTACCCTTGCTGTCCCAAGTCAGGCAGGCGTGGGCGACAGCAGGTAAGGGGTGACGGACCGCACTTGGCCTTTTCATTTCCTTTCCTGGTGGCTCTGGGTGCTGGTCCTTGCAGAGTGACAGCTATAAAATTAGATAATATCAGTTAATCACTAGTACATTAGCCTTGCGTCTTTGTGGAGAACAAATACGGTATTTATGTAAAAGTTGTTAGGAGTTTTTCTCTTTTTAATTAGTAGAAATAGATGCAAAATGAATGATGATTAGGCAGCTGATGAATTCAGTGGTACAATTATGCCTAAAGCTATGCCCCAGTACTTAATGCTGGATGCTCTGCGCAATCAAAGAAGCCTATTTATATAATTTATTTGTTAAAAAAAAAAAGTTAGAAATAAAACAAGACTGTGTATATTACAAGTGTATCAACTTCAATGCCTGAGAAAACCTTTCTAAAATTTGGTAATATATTTTTAAAATACTTTGTTTAATTTAAAATAAAAAAATAATAACAATTGTTACTGTAGTAACTGCTAACTTTGAGGTTTATATGAAAGGCTGTTCATTAAAAATAGCTTATCTAATCCTGAGCATTCACTAGAAATGAGTAAGGATTCTCCACGACACAGGAATTGTGAAAATGAATGTCTTTTTCTTCTTCCTCCTCTCGGGCAGTCTGAGCCAGAGGAGCAGAGGAAATTACAGAGCCCTGGGTGTCTGCTCTGGGAGGCTTTAAGAAAATGCAAGCCCTGATGAGCAGCTGCCTCGTATGCAGCCAGTTGGGAAGGCTAAACTGATTAGTCTGTAAACACTAGGAGATGGTAAGTGTTGGTGTCAAAGGGACTGTGACAGTCATCAGATTGTGGTTTATCTCAGGCTGTCGTTTGAATGATGGCTCTCCCCCACAGAAGCAGTTTTATGGCTTTGCGGACGTATAATCTGAGCCGGGGCTGATGGATCCAGCTCTGCTCAAAGCAGCGTCCCAGTTCACTGTTTTGCACTACCAACCCTGGGCTTTTCCTGAACAAGCCTGTTATTTTCTTTTCACCAACCAGGCATTACAAACATAAAATTTACTAGTCCTAACAGAGTGGAAATTGGCACTTGCCCGTTTGCAGAAGAGTATTAGACAGTAACAGAGAGTCCCTTCGGGGGAAAGCGTGGGGGCTGCTTACAAGAGCAGCAAGCGGGCTCTTCCTCTCCCATGTTTGCCTGGTGCAGTAGCAAGGTTACAATTCACCCTTTGTGCTCAGAGATGGGTCACAGGAAAAGGCAATCCTGTAAACAGATAGACTTCTAACCTACTGCGGAGCTGGGCGAGAGCATGAGGTGATCGTTTCTGCTCTAGCTCAGTGATGCTCTCGGGGAGGGGATGCGATGTGGTCAGTGAGCATGGCGGTGGATGGTGGGTACCGTCACCTCCATACTGGGTTCAGGGCAGGTTTTCTTCAGCGAGGCAGCTGAGGGCACATGCAGCCATGCATGCAGGAACTATAGCTCATCCCTGATAAAAGTTCAGTAGCTGCACTACCCAGGTGAAGTTGTATGTAAAATCCACACTTGGCTTGTTTGTTCAATGCTGTGGAGAAGAAAGAAGCCCCTACTTCACTACATGTGGACTTATTGACTGTTTTAAGTGTTGGGTTTATTTTTTTTTTTAGCACCTGTTGATGTAGTCATAAGAACTTATGCTAAAATGTAGTTGGTGTCAGTGGGAAGAAAAAGGGATTTACTTGCACGTGTAGGGTAGGGGACCTCCTGCAGTCTCATACTTCCCAGTAAGGGCTGCCATTTTCTACAGCAGATACCTTCTGTTCTGGGTGATGAGTGAGCCCTTCGTGCTAAAGCTTTCCTGGCAGCCCCTGAAGCACCATCACGTGGACACTAAATTATTATTTTGGTAAGGGTCAGAGGGAGTAGTCTGAAGCTCTGAAAGCCAGCCACCGCAGAGCTCTTCCATGCAACCTCCACGGTTGTAGATGAGTCAGGATGGGGCTCGGGGGAGCAGAAGACCAGTTTCAGATGCTGCCCACTGGGAGATTATAGAATCACAGAATGCTTTGGGTTGGAAGGGACCTTTAAAGGTCATCTAGTCCAAGCCCTCTGCAATGAGCAGGGACATCTTCAACTAGATCAGGTTGCTCAGGGCCCCTTCCGACCTGACCTTGAATGTTTACAGGGATGGGGCATCTACCACCTCTCTGGGCAACCTATGCCAGTGTTTCACCACCCTCATTGTAAAAAATTCCTTTCTTCTATCCAGTCTAAATCTACCCTCTGTTAGTTTAAAACCATTTGCCCTTGTCT
Source organism: Platalea leucorodia (assembly GCF_965183815.1). NCBI lineage: Eukaryota > Metazoa > Chordata > Aves > Pelecaniformes > Threskiornithidae > Platalea > Platalea leucorodia. Next base: position 28,025,067 of record NC_138826.1, read on the forward strand.
TATTGCAACAGGCCCTACTAAAAAGTTTGTTTCCATCTTTCTTATAAGCCCCCTTTAAGTGCTGAAAGGCTGCAATAAGGTCTCCCCAGAGGCTTCTCTTCTCCAGGCTGAACAACCCCAACTCTCTCAGCCTTTCCTCATGGAAGAGGTGTTCCATCCCTCTGATCATCTTTGTGGCCCTCCTCTGGACGTGCTCCAACAGGTCCATGTCCTTCCTATGCTGAGGGCTCCAGAGCTGGAGGCAGTACTCCAGGTGGGGTCTTGCCAGAGTGGAGTAGAGGGGCAGAATGACCTCCCTCGCCCTGCTGTTTATGCTGCTTTTGATGCAGCCCAGGATAGTGTTGACTGCCTGCTCAGAGGGAGCAGTCTGAAGCTCTGAAAGACAGATCCAGAATAGGAGGATAAACAGTAAATGGAGATGAGTTAGAGAAAGTGAAAAGAGTGCTGTTAACCCCTTTACGGCAGAGAAAATTTTTAAACCAAGCAAAGCAAAATTGAAAAGATTATGGAGGCGAAGCGGATATACAGATGTTACCTAAAAAGGTTATTCTTGCTTTTGGAGGTTCTGTAGCAAGGAGGGAAACAATTACAAGCTTTTTTTAAATTTAGAACAAGAATTTCTAGGGAATTTGGCTTGAGCTTTGGAGCAAAGGCTGGAGTTTGCATGATTCAGTAGAGGACTGATAGAGGAAGAAAGGGAGTTTGTGGAGAAAGCTATGAGACATGTAGAGTATCGTGGGGGTTTTATGTCTTAATTACAGGCACGGTGTCTCTTCTGCTTTTTTTTTTTTTCCCCCTCGTGAGTTAAAAAATTGTTGTATTTAAAACTGTTACGTAAAAGTGCATCACCTTTCACAATTGGTCCTCTATATACTACTTGTATTGAGAATAGTAATTTTTGCTACTGTCATTTGAATTGTATAAGAGCATCTTTCCCTTTCATCCAATCCGTAGCACATCCTGATGAGGCAATTCAAAATGCTCATATTCCTGGTATGAGCGGTTTCTTTAAGGAGGGTCCGTAATGGTACCTCTATACTTGCTCAATGGAAAAGCATATTTTAAGACACAGGCTTTGATTTAAAAGCTGTTGGCAGCTGCCTTGAAATAGGTGTATTTATCTCCACTTTCCTAGCTGAAGATCTGTATGAAACTCGACAAGTAAGAAACCAGTTTTCCTGTTCTGGATGCAGTGGGCAGCGCTAGTTGATCTGCGAGCTGGAAGGGTGGTGACATTGGCTACTAGTTTGCAAGGATAAGACACTATTGATTTCTGGCGAATACATTATGGTGTAAGGCAAACATTTATAAAAGCCATGGAGAGAGCGTAATAATATTCAGCAGTGGAAATAAAAAATGCAATTGATTTACCATACTGCCATAAACCAGCGCTCCTCCCCTCCCTGCTCTCTCTCCCCTCTAGCAAGCTCTTCCTCGCTGCTGCGCCTCTGTCCAGGCACCCACTAGGGAGCTGAGGGCGCCGCTGGCTCTAATTGCCTGGAATCTGGCAGCCCGGAGGGGATGCCACTTGCCTTGGCCTGCCGTGACATTTATAACTTGCAGCTGTGCTGTCCAGGCCTGAACTCAGTGTGGTAAACCCATCTGGTCCAGGAAAGCCAAGTTCCTCTTGTTCCTCTTCCCGTTCCCAGACATCCCCTCCCAGCCCACCCTGCCTCATCCGCTCACCCTCAGCCCACGTGCACCTTCTCCACCTCCATCCCTCGGGGGGGTGGGGGGTCAGCAAAACAACGTGTCTTCTGCTGGGGCCAAGGCTTCCTTCCATCCAACTGCTGTGCAACTGGAAAAAATGAAATCAGGATTTTTTTGTTGTTGTTGTCCTGCATGAAAATTAAACCATTGCTAGCAGTTGCTTGGTGTATCATGTTTATTTTTAAATTCAATTCCGTGACTGCTTCGTAAGGAACAAGGCAAATATGGCAGCGTTATGCCGGTGGGATGCTGTTTCAGTTCGCTGTTTGTATACAAGCTAGGAGACTTTCTCCTCCACTTCTAGAAGGTCAAGATCAATGTTGCATGATTTTGTGGATGTTGGATGCATTTTTCAGGTCTTTTAAATATTTAAGTGCTAGGCCCAATGAGAGGGAAGGGACATTTTTTTTTTTCAGTCTGTCAATGCAAACACAGAAGCAAATGGATCTGGATATGACTTTGTAAGCTCAGAGGGTCAAAGTTTGAAACACTCACGCTTGAGATTGGAAGGCAATAGGTTTTTCCCTATTTTGCTTTAAAATAATCTTGCATCCTTGGGTCTCCAGGTATTCCCTTATGCCTTGCCTTTAATGGCACAGGCTTTTTGTAAGTCTAAGCAATGATGCCAACATTTTTTTTTTTTTTTTTCCTCCTTCTTCCTCTTTTCATAAGCAAGCCAGCCTTTTGTGGTCTATCCCGTAGAAGTCACCCAGTCTGCTTCATCTCATGTGGCATTTCTGTCAGTTCTGGCTTGTCAGCGTGGCCTGCAGGTTAGAGGTGAGGAAACCAGGATCTTTATGGGGTAAATAGCCCCTTCTTCTGTTGCAGCCATACTAAAACTTGAGGCCCTCTTACTAGATCATGACAGTGCTCTGTTGCGATGTTATAACTGTGTAGTAATGCCTCTTAAGAGTTTTTTGGCTCAGTCTTAGTTTTTATGCAAACTGTCCTGTTGTGTCGTTGCTCTAGCTGGCTGCGTCGCTGTTTTGCAACCTCAGTTACAGTTCTCGCTTCCTCTTCTCTCACAACTGGAAATTATTCAGCTTTTCAACTAGATCTCATTTGTTTTGACTGAGAGTACTCAGAGACTGTTAGATTTGGATTTTTTTTTTTTCTTTTTAAATATGTAACATGATCTAAATATGGGCAAAGCGTGTGCACACTAGCTAAAATATTGTATGGCTTCCAGTGCATCCTGTTAAAATCTGTGCAGTGTTGCTGTTTGCAGGTAACTAATGTTGTGGTATTATTCCTTATATTAAGTAAATTACTGCTGAATTATTAATCTATTGAAATACAAAACTGTAAAGAATGTAATGATGACCTTTGTATATGAAATTAAGTATAATTATTAGATTTGTAGGAGACCTTTTGGATTACCTGAGATGTATTAACTCATACTGTCACTTCCCAAGGACTGCTGAGTTGATGTTATTTCCAGTAAGCTTGCGGGAAGTGGGAAGAGAGCATTTAGAAGAGGCTTCTGCCACGTCATTAACATATTTCTTTTATTTGTAAATGTTGTCTAAAATAAATCCACCCAATATGCATGTAGTCGTGTATGCTCTCATGTGCATAGATGTACACAGAGTGTCAGTAAAAAAAAAAGTCTCAGAGCTAATTCATAATGAGTAACGAACTTAATGGCAGGTCAGAGTACAGTGTTGGAGGTGGCTGTTGCGTGAGACGATTCTGAGGCTGGGTTGGGGAGAGAGACAGCAAAAGCTTTGTATGCTCAGCTAAAAATACTGGCCTCTCACTCTTACAGTGACTAGCAGTTTCAAAGCTGACAGATTACTTTTTGTTTTTCTTGAATAAAATCTGGCAAGTGAGTTAAATCAGTTTTTCTCAGTTTATGAAAAATTCTTAGCTGTGCAACACATCACTAAATGAAAATACAGATTATCTTCACAGAAAGATAGAGATAGATCTGTCTTCTGAAGGAACAGTTTTTGTTTTTTGTCACTACTTCTAACCCATCACTTAAGTTTTTAATGAAAAACTTCTTTTTTTAATGTGTGAGATCAATTTGTCTTCAACTTGCTTGTTTTGCCAACAGCATCCAGCAAGTGACTCGAAACAAACAAGTAGTATTAAATGCTAAATGCTGTGCAGCCCAAAGGTAAAGCCTCTTATGAAAAAATTACAAAAGCATTTGGTTTTCACTTTTATGTATGTTCAGGTTTTCCACCTAAATCGTGTCTGTGGCTGCCATGGCTGCTGTGTTGCAGTAGTACTGCTGAGCTGTTGGATTACAAGGAAGAGGGAAGCATTTGCTCTGTTCCGGGATGCCATGCCGAGCTTGGCCATGTTTCAGGGCAGAGTCCCTTGGTTTTGGTCAGGGGCTAGTTCAAGAGTGTCTTTAGTCTAGACTTTCATTTCTTCTACTGTCTACATTTTTGCAAAGCTTACCTTTGCCTTCAGACTTACGGTTTGTAAAGACAGCTGTATCTAGATGAGGGCGGCTCCTGACCTCGCTCTTTGTGCACGTGCGGAGTTAGTTGCAAGCAACTGTCTGCAGAGAACTTTGACTGCATCAAGTGCTGCCTTCAGTGATGAGAAGCGGTCATGTGAACTGAGCCACGGGAGGGTACAGGGGGAACGGACAGGTACCAATACTGGTACAGAGTTTGGGCACTGCGGAATTCTGGGCAGCTCCTCTGAGGTCCTCTGGAAATCAGTTGGTGCTGAGAGGACTTGGCACGTTGCTGGAGATGCTCACTATTTTGAGCTGAACTGAGTAAGAGGACAGCAGCAGTGCTCAAACTTGGTAAGAGCAGAGGACTTGTATGATGTGCTTTGTATTCTGGGTTCTTCCCAGTTCACTGGATGAGACCTTTATTCATTTTACCTTCTTCATATTTCTCTTATCTTCTGTATTTAGGGATTTGCAGTAGTGCCTATTGCTGCATCCCTGCAGCTCTAGCTATACTGGATCCTCCTGTAGAAGGTGTGCTGCTATCCCTGTCCTCATTTTGGACAGGATGGGTTTAAGATAATAAAAAAGATGTGTGTGCTGAAGTCATAAATGTGCCCTAAAGTGCTCTTCTGCCATGGGGCCTCCTCAGGTATAAGGGGGGGTTGCAGATAGTTTCAGGTTGTCAAGTGCATGGGTAGACGTTTGTGGCAGAAGGTTTTTACGTCACTTTTTTCACTTTCTCCCGGTATAGAGGAAAGAGGATAGAAAGCCGGAGTGTTTGGCAATACTTGTGCCAATAGTAAGTTTGGGGCACACTTGGCTTCTGTGAGTCATTTGGGTTTGCTGGGCTGATTTGGAAAATGAATTTCCAATGGAGTTTGGAACTGAATTTCCATTGTCCTCACTGAGAAACAGAGTTACCTTGAATAAGGTCACCTCAAGGGAGGTAGGACCTAGCCCATCGTGTGCTCTTGTTCATTTGCTTAAGGAAGCAGTCTTATGTTTTTTGTCTCTTCGTAATCAATTTCACTTGGAATGGATTTAGGTACCGAGTACTTAGTGTTGGTTGAATCGAATTTGGAGACTGAGATTATGCAACAGGACTGTCTTGAGCATTTGATGTGTGGGACAGTGGCGCTTGTTTCTGATTTTTAGGATATCTGCACAGATACAGCTGAGCTGGTTTGGTGTGGACTGATCCAGCTTTAGAAATAAAGTGGACCATGGCACGGAGACAGCTGTCTTGGCCCTGTACAAGCTTGAGCCAGCAGTTAGTGTCGCTGTACACCACAGCTATCCTGTTTCCAGATCTAAGCTCATGGCTTTACTGCAGTTACCTGCCGGCCAGCGTGGCACACCCTTGGAAGGGGGAGAAGAGGATGGACCTTCTTTGTGCACGGTGGGATGGCACAGATTTTAGAGGTTTTGGGAAAGCTTTTCCTGCCATGTTGATGACTTATATTCAGTAATCCTAAGAGTATATTTGAATATTCAGTTTCCCGCAATATCCCTTTTCCAAATATACGTATGTAAAGTCACGGTTTTCTTCAAATAGCTTAAGTATAATTAATTTGATAGCTATTGTCCAAAGAAAAAATATAAAGCTTGAACAACTTTACCAAAACCCATCTGTTGGTATATTCTGGACATTCATATTTTTATAAATAGCCTTAAAAAAAGATTGTTTTGTGCTTATGTGTTTGCACAGTGCGTAGCACAATGGACTTGCAGTCTTGGCTTGGCCTGTAGTTTTTACTGCAACACCCTTTTTTTGTTGTTGTTGTTGTTGTTGTTTTTTTGTTTTTGTTTTTGTTTTTTTCTTCACTGCAAGCTCTAGTTATGTCCTTTTCTCCCAAAATCCAGCATCCCCTTTAGACTGCATATTGTCCTCAGGATACAGAATAAGGCTAGCATAGAAAAGGCTTTTAGAAACACGTGCCTTCTCTGTGCCCTCCATGGTGAAAGCATAGTCTTTCCGACCTGGGTAGATATTGTGTGTGAGCTGCATTCTCTTGAGTATAAATACACTGTGTTAAAAAAGGAAAAGCACTGAGCACAGCCTGCTTTATGGTGTGTTGATGCTCTTCTCGGAACTGATGGGGTAATTCCTTTCCCCTGAGCTCATCGCTCCTGGGTGAGCCCAAGGACAATGTGCCTCTTCCTGCCCTTCTCTGCCAGTTGGAGAAATCCAGCCTTGGCACACTAAGCTGACCCCGTCGGAGGATCTGCTCTGCCAGGCGAGAGATTCTGGTGAGGTTTATCATACTACTCGCTGTATGTCTCACCTGACTTACCCTCTGCCTTGGGAGAGTTGGGGCCCCCTCCCTCTCCCTTCTAAAGGAACTTCGTTTGTGGTAATTTCTGCAGTTTGATCTGACAGCAGAAGGGGTGCAGTTCTCAGGAGGCGGGAAGGCAGATGACCTTAATTTGTTCAATGCCATGGAAAACCTGCGGGATATGCACATCTCACATGCATAATGGCAGATATTTTTTGGATGCGACAACTTGCATGAAATATCTTAAATCTGGAAGTTGTGTGCAACCTTTAGCAGAGGAGCAACATGTGACTTGACAATTTAGGTCACTAGCACAGTTGTTGGAATAATGTCGTGCATACTTTTTCCCAGTGGCTGCTAGAGTAATGCGATGGGGTTCTCTTCCAGGTAGTTCTCTTATCTTTATGGTATTTTATTTGAGGTTGCCTTTCATCATAGCTAGCATTGGTTAGCAAGTGTCATCACCTTTGTAAGCTGGTTGTCTCCTTTCTACTCCAAAAAACCCCATGTGTGGAGATGACATTGGTATTCATAGGCAAGATAGTGTGTTCTGGTTTGTTTTGCGTTTTTGTTGTTGTTGTTTTTCTTTTTTAAAAAAAGAAATACAGAGTTTAGAGAAAAAAAATAATTGTAGAACTTGTGGTTTTTTGGACAGAAAAAGTAAAACTGATGTGGTTTACAAGTGTTCCAACAAATGTTATCTACCAAATTTTCAACAAATGGGAGGAAATCAGTCTCTATGTATATATTTTTTTAATGCAGTTCAGCAGCCAAAACAGGATGAAACACCATTTGCTTGTTGTCTTTCATACTGACATAAAAACCAAAACAAACTCAATTTGATAAGAAAACATGTCTCAGACACTTATATTGTTTAAAGATTTTTTTCTTTTTAATGGCATAGAAAAATAAAAATATTGATTCCTAAAATACAGATCCACAAAACTGGGGAGGGTGTGTGTAGACAATCTCTCAGTAAATGCAGTAGTCCTGCGGTAAGCAGAAAGCCTGCAATCCTTGTTTCCCGTGTCTCGGAAGAGCTCCTTGTTCTACAGGCTCCAGGATAGTCTGCAGAGCATTTCCCTCAATTCCTACTCTTGGGGCTTGTGTTTGGGACACTTTGGGAAAGAAATCACTTGGCTTATAGCCATTTTCACTTAAGTCCTTTTATAGAAGCTGGAAAAATGTCAATTAGAGAAATCAAGTCTTTTGCTCTGAATATCCTAGAGTGTGTTAATTAAGGTAGCGTTGATTTCAACGTCATAGTTTCATAATAACCAGTGCCCTTTTTCATGTGCAGCGCTCTGATGTTTGTCATTCCAAGACACAGAACAAATCTTGCTTTTGTTGGTTTTACTTTGTTTTACTAGATACTACTTTATAGTACCCAAAACACATGGCAGGTATCTACAGGAAAGGTATAAAAATACTTTCATTAGGTCAAAAAGTCTGTCAGAAGAAACTTCTGCGTTTCATTCTTGTTAACAAAGATTTTGATTAATTTTTTTCTCTTGATTGATTATTTTTCTTTCAGAGTCACTATTGCCTGGGATGGACTTTCTAAAGTATTTTCAGTAGAGAAATGTAGAGATAGCACTGAGCTGCCATCTAAGTGTTGAAAACCCAATTGTAGTCGGAAACTGCAATGAGTGGCTGCCTGCACCTGAAGGCAGCTTCATCCTTTTTTGAAATTATGGACTTTGTCACTTTGTTTGAAAAGTAAAAATATGGAAACAGTACTGACGTAAACCACCCCATTCGTTTTATGACATGGGTTTAAGATTGTGGTTGGGTGACCTGAGGAGACACCTGGATTATTTATAAAAGGTAACCAAGCAGGGTTGTTGCCGCAACAGAATTTGTGAAGAATCTGTGACTTCAAAAAGACCAAAATATGTTTGTCTGATATAAGGACAGTGAGAAATCCTTAAGTGAATGGAATGTTTTTGGATTCCCTCTGAAATCTGGGATAAACTGAATTTATGTTCCCCATCATATGTTGTAGGCAGTTTCCATCTTGCGATTGTAATAATAGTGCATTTCTTATGTATGTGTTTTGACTTTAGCATTTGGAGATGAATGGTACGTGTTTGGGTGGTTTATATGTAATGTGCCATTATTACTATTTTCATTATTACTATTTTACCAGTAATGTTGTATTATGTGACTTAGTTAATGATTGCAATGTGATTCTTCATTGCTATCCCAAATAGTCTGTGTCCCTAAAGAGATGGCAATGAAATGTCATAGCGACAGATGTGTGTTCTTGAAAACTTCAAGAACAATACGTTCTTTAGGAAAGAAAATTTCAAGAAAAACAGAAATCTTGGTTCCGCTGAAATAAGGCAATTCCTTCACGCGAGGTCAGAAGGCCCATGCTAAATGGGTAGCCCGCGGCTGTGTACTAGTGTTTTAAATGCCGTTAATTTATAACAAAAAACTGTAGAGCATCGACCTGTGCTGGATCTCGTGGCTACGATCCACACATGGCATTGCCAAAGATTGTTTGTTTATGTGCAGGAATCTCCGTGATAGCAGTGTCTCTTGGCAGCCATTGGAAACTGGTGTCATTAAAACCCCTACGTTTCTCATTAGAACAACTCTATTGTACGTATTGTTTAAATATAGATTACTAATGAAATGCCTTTTTATTGCTTTCCCAGTGAATACTTTCAGCGTAAAGTTAATTTGCAGTGTTATGTAAATTCTGTTTAACTTCAATCAAGTTTTTAATTATGTTTTTACCACAGTAATTCCCATTTGATTTGTCATCTCCTGTTAGGTATTTAACATTGCGCAGGGTGTTTTTTTTCTTCTTTTTTTTTTCCCCCCCTCCTGTTTTAGTCTTTGATATCATCTGGAATAGAGCCTCACTCTAAAGCTGTGCGAGTTTGATTTCCTTTCATGCAAGTATGATTTAATGAAGAAGAATTACACAAAACCAATATTGGAAATGCTTTATTGTTATGGTATCGATGAGCAAAAATAAAACTAAACAGACAGAACTGCCACTGAGAAGACATCTAGCTATTTTGTTTGCTCCCTTCCCTTCGCCTTTCTTTCAGTTGCTCCAGTTCAGCGAACCTTTGATGCTGACAGCCCTTGGATTTCATTTAAAATGTCAGTTGCTATTTAACACCTGATGACCAGTCAGTCTGTGGCCGTCTTGCATAGATACCAATTGTCCTCACAAATGTTTGCTTGCCCACTGAGCGGATGAACGGACCTTTTTTTTGGCAAGCTGTCAGCACATTAATCACTTGTGAGATAGGACTTGTCAGGCAGCATCGCAGCTCTAGGTAGATATTTTCAGCTCTAGATATATATTTTTCAAATCTTTCTGATGAAATGAAGTGGAAATAGTTGAAGTTGAGTCTGTCTTCAGAGGTCATGGCAAAAAGCCTTCTCCAAAAAGTTGTATGATATTTTGTTTATTTATGTAGAAATCTTCTTATATACATGTGAAATGATGGGGATTGTTTTTGTACAACAGTGTTTTTTGTGTTTGTTTTTTTTTAATTAAAATACAGTTGGTTTTTTTTTTTTTTTTTCCTCTAAAATCAGAACTTCCTTAAACTCAGTAGTGATTTTTGCTCAAAAATTATTCATGCCCGAGATTAGAAACTGTGTAAAGGATTCATGGCACATTCTGAATTCAGGTACACTTGAAGTAGCTCAGTTGGATACTCAAAATCAGCAACAAGATTTGAAATCTTTGCTTTGGGAACATACTATAAAATATAATTAATTGCTATCTTAAATGACTTCCAGGGCGTTTTCATACTTGCAAATTTATTTCTGGAAGGTTGGGATTATAAAGAACTTAACAATAGCCTAACTGTCGTGCTATTTTAAGCATTCAAGATATTTAGCTACTGCTTTTATTAAAAATGTGGTTTTGAGTTATTTGCAAAATACTATTCATAGTATGCTTGTACACTTTTCATCCTCAGTTCGTTGCTAGTATTCCAGTGTTGTTCTGATAATACTATCAATTTGCCAGGTCTGCTATAGGAATGAAAAGGGAAGAACTAATCGACTCTCCCTCCTCAAAAATCACATTTTATATGTAACTATTACAGAGCATTTGATTGAGATGGGAATTGTGTTAGTTTCTCATGGGAGTTGTTTGAATTTTCACTGTTTAAAAATCAATTCAACTTGATGAGTGGTGGATTCAAGCAGTGGAACCCAGTAGGATGATTTTATATCACCAGTTGCACCCTATTTAATCTTTCTGTTGGGAGGTAATTAAATTGAACTCATTAATTTGCACAGATGCTGAGTGTTTCCATCAAACTTGCCTTTCTCCACCCTCACCTGGCCTTTCTGCCCAGGTGTGTGGCAATGCCAGCAGCCCGAATGGGGCAATGCACAGGTGCCTGTGATCTCCTTGCGTGGGGTATAAACCCTTCCTGCAGCCAAGGCCAAGCAGAAAGCTTGGGCTCTGAGCGTTGTGGTAGGCTGGTGGGCATAAAGTTGACTTTTTTTTTGAACTGCCTGAGCTAGAATGGCTCAATCTTTAATGGCATACCTATGTATGGTAGTTCTCTTTTAAGGCACATATAGGGTGGTTTGGTTTGGTTTGTTGTTTTTAAACAAGTGTCTGTAAACCCTCGACCTGGTAGATTTCTATGGGCTCTGAATGCATTTGGTGCTTTATCGATATGTTGGCAAAGAGATGCTTGCTTTTGGTAAGTGGTTTTTCTGCGTTGCTTTTGATGTCTAGGCTTAATTTCCTTCGAAGCAATGATATTTTCTCAAGAGAATGTAAAGCTGGTAAAAAGCCCTACTGTCCAGGGCTGACCATCTATATTTTCGTTTATGTCTACAAAAGTCCACAGGAGAACAGGAGTCCTGACTACACCCAAAATGATATTGGTTGTGAGAAGGTGCTTTCTGTTGGCCTTGACATTTTAGGAGAAGGTGCAGCAGTGCCTGGTGTATGCTCTTCAGTGTCTGGTTGCCCTGAATGTCTGATCACTGATGCCTGCAGTGTGAGCTCTTCTGTTCGTTGTGCGCAGCAGAGTCTATCTGGCAGGCTATGGACCCAGAAAAGACCTGTATTTCACTAAAAATGTCTTAGGCTAACAAGGTAGATAAATACTTCTCTGTTTTAGCTCCCTTCTTGTTGGTTAGTAAAGAAGTGGTGTGTATTTTGCTGTATTTAGCTAGTTTCTAATACTCTGGTGCCACAGTTAAATCACAAACAAGCTTCTCTCTTTTTTTTTTTTTCTTTACTTGGTCTATACAAAATTTTGTTCCAGTTTAGAATCTGAAACAGAAATCTTAGGTCCAAGTTCATGTGATGGCATCCAGAATTTACAAAATACGCATGCTTCCAGAAACTCCTAAATTTGTTTGATCTGGATTTTGCTGGCATTATGTAGATTCTGTTAATTGCTTAGAGAAGCATAATTGCTTAGAGAAGAAAGGTCTTTTGGCTGGTATTTTTAGCTCTTAATATCTTATTGGTTGCATGGGTGCTATGAGGAAGGAACTGAAGTGGCAGGGGTGCTGGATCCACCACATTATGCTGGGATTACAATGCAATTAGAGTATAAATCTCAAAATAAAGAAAATGTGTTTTTCTTCCCTTCAAATTAAGGCGAGGTTTGTTTTTCAAAAAACAAACAAACAAACAAACAACCCAGGAGATAGTACAGCAGCATGGCATACCTCTGCTGGACTGGTAAATCATTGGGGATATTTCTAATTCCTGTTCATGTGCTTGAAATTGTTCTAGGGTATTTCAAACATAAAAGAAGTGCACAGAGTGCATGCAGTACATCACCAGAAAGTAGTTTTTCCAGTAAAACATCCTCTTGTGGAGATGACAGGTAAACATTTAGAGATTCCTCTGCTGGTATTTTCACAATATTATGTTAACTGTTGCTGTACAGGAGATGTAAATGCTTTTTCTTGTCTACTACTTTTCCTTGGAAAAAGACTTTCATAAGGATGGAAAGAAAATAAAAATTTGCCACCATTTTTTTAATACTCCAGAAATAAGAGACACTTGGATTCTTGCCATATGATCCAAGCTTTCTTGAATCCTTTCCCAAGTGAGTGAAATCTTAACTAGTTGTGTGGCTATTTTTCCTATTTGTTTAAGTGAGTAGCTCAGTCTAGCTGGAGCTGGAAGTGCCTGAATTTTTAAGCTCTTGTGTAAAGTGGAGAGACGAGGCCAAGCAGAAGGGAATGCCATTAGCACGCAGCAACACCAACAGCGGAGCTATTTGGACAGCTGCACGTGTCATACCGTGTACTTGGGTCTCGGTCATGCTGCTATTTCTGTCTCATTAGCACAAATCATAGCCTCTACTTTTTGCGAGTGGGTGTGTGCTCTTCTGCTTATCTAGGGGTGCTTCCTTATTTGAGTGAGAGTTTGAAAAAGGATGCTAAAAATTCAAAGTTCAGTAATGAGCTGTTTGTTTTACTGTGGAGCTCAAGGCAGCGTCACCAAGCCCACGGCCGGCCAGGAATCGGACACCTTGCCCCTCTGTAGGTGTTTTGAAATGGTACTGTAGTGCTTGTCTAGACTCAGAGAGGCAGCATTGCTCACCAAACAGTATTACCAATGTGAGATGTTTGTATATAGCAAGTCAAGCTATTGAATTTTTTCAAGAAAGATGTCTAGAGGAAAATCCTCTGTCTACTGGCTGTTCTGGCTTCAGTGGCATGTATTCTAGATGCTGTCTGCAAATAGAAAGGCTAAAAATGTGCCTTAAAACTGAAAAAGAGTGAAAGGAGTAGTTTTCAGATAACCACCAAACTCCAGGAGATATAAACATTGTTTACAATGAAACTCATCGTGAAATTATACGTTTGTCATGATAATTCAAAGCAACTATAACGGGTATTATGCTGAATTAAGGAACTTCAAGGAGGATAAAAACAGGATAGTGCTGGGTTTTTTGGGTTGTGGGTGGTTTTTTGTTTGTTTGTTTTGTTTTTTAAATATTTGCCTATGCTAAGCCATCTTGTTTCTTGTACTTTGGCTATATTCACCGACACTGACCTGCATTTTCATTATTTTCCAAACAGTTCATGTTTTCAGTACAGGAGGCATATGCTTTATTTCGTAAAACAGTAATGTGAAAGTATAAATACAATTTAGCTGTTGTTATCTTGCATTTTAATAAGGCTTATTACCTGCTCAGCTGTCAACACTCTGTTCTTTGTATGGCATATTCGTTTGAAGACTTCCTAAATTCTGCCCGTTGCTGCTAATGCTGTCCTGCGTGCTGGACACAGCTCTAACTATACCTGCGATCACGTGCACGTATGGAGAAATGAGTCTTTCTGAAGTGAGACTTCATGTTGGATGCCCAGAAGTATGTCCCCGGGAATTTTTTGTGCTAGTTGCAAATATAATATATTTCTTGGTTTATGAATTTGCTACATGTTTACTGTTTGAAGAATAATGCATATATTTACTTATTTCAAAAGTAACCCTGTTAATAACAGCTTACAACTTTAACAAAGTATGAGGCTCATAAAAGGACATAAGCCAAACATACTCAGTGTATTGATTTAATATTTCTCCTCATATGGATTTTCTGAAAATCTTTCACTTGGTTCAAAATAAAGGAAATTAGAGTTAAGTTTGTCTGTCTCTCTGACAGACCATCTGTCTTGTGTTCTGCAGGAACGTATGTCCTGCTTTATTTATGTCCCAGCTTTTAGCATCGGTATAACTTCGTGGTTTAATTATTTTTTCCAATAAAGACAAGAAATAGAGGAAGACTTTTTTTGGATGAGATGAGGTGAAGCATGCCAGTGAGTTCTAGGAGAAGCCTTACCAGGAGAGCAGTTGATGTGGTCATCACAAAGGCAACTGCCGCGGCCGGTCTCTGAGCTTCAGCTGTCTGTAGCACCATGCGTGAATGGCTGACACAGTAGTGGCTCCTACATCTGTTGTCACACTGCCTTCAGGTTTCCTAGTTAATTGATGCTAAAGGTGTCTATTTTGCTGTCCAGAAATATTTGATCATGATTTAATCTAGGAAATAAATATTCACTAATGATATTTCTTGATGACATAGTCAACTGATAGTAGGTGCTTTGAACAGTGACTTCCTTAATTCAGTATTTGTAATTTTTCACACAGTAGCAGTGGTGGTGGACTGAACCAAAGCAGCGTGTAGCACGTTGTATTCGCGAAGACAGCTACAGGAGAAAGATTGTTTTGAAGGAATTTAAAATTTGTGAAATGAGCTAGGCTGATGTCTTTTGCTTTGCCGCCTTTACTTCTGAAACAGCGATGGCAGCAGCAGGCTATAAATGCAAACTTCCCTTGTATGGTCTCGTGCTGGTCAGAGATGGGTGAGAGGGGATGGAGACAGAAGCATGGGAAGACATCTCTGAAAAGGAGACAGGAAAGTCTGCTTTTAGTGCGTCTGTTGCAGGTGTATGTGTGTGCATGTGTCTGGGCTGGTGAGTCACCGGCAGCCTCAGTGGAAAGGGTCAGTAGCCAGAGTCCTTGCGCTCTGCTTGTACCATTGCATGTTTGATGGGACTAAACAGGAATCCAGTTGCTGTCCTCCTCCTCCTTCATCTGCACACAAGCAGCAGGGCAGCCGTGCCTCACTTACAGGAAGGGTAAGTGGAAACCTCCACAGTCGCTCTGTGTAAGGGAAGGAATGGACTAAAACCACTTTGTTTAAGCAATTTGTGGAAAAGCCCTTTCTATGGAAATGGTTGTTTTCACATTTTTGCCTTGGAAACCCCTGAAGCTTCCCGCAGGGTTTGGGTTTCTGTCTTGCTACTTGCTGTGCACGCAGGCAATAAGAGCTAGTCTGAGCGCTAATCAGCTGTGATTCATTGTGCATTTACACCACAATGTCTAATATTGAATAGATTTGAAACCTTTGATATGTCTTCCTTTGTCGGTTTGTTTCCACAACTCACTTCCTCCCATTAATTTCCAGGGCTGTAGGGATCTTTGTTTTTACGCTGCTGATGCCAGCCCCAAACGCACACGCAAACACGCAGCCGATTACGTCTCTGCCTGCCAGGCTTCAGGAGCAGATTCTTTCTGCACAAGCGCACAGCTCGCTCAGTCTTCTCCCCGCTCCCGTCCGGATTACGGTTTCATGAAGGTCTTACACATATGTGATATTTTAACTCAAATGGGCTATAATAAATTTAATCTGAATAAGCAGTGCCTTTTATGTGTCATAAATTTTGCCTTTTCCTGTCCCCACTAATACGCTTCCCCCCTTAACATTTCAGTTATATACTGATAAACTCCTCGACATTTAAATACTACCGCAGCAGGCTCGAGGTGGAGAAGTGGGTCACGCAGAGCTATCAAGAGAACCGTGACTTTTATAACTGGCTGAATAGGAAGTTCCCGGCTACTCAGATTTCTGTGAGGATGACTGCCATCACTGAAAGGAGAGAAATAACGTGTGCTTTCATTTTAAAAGCACTTTGCGCACAGGAGTTAACCTTTTCAGTGCTCTGGCGTGAGGTGGGTAAATGTTGTTGCTTCAGGTGGGGAAACTGAGGCAGGAGGGTTGTGTGTCCCGTTCTGCATGGCTGTGGCTGGGTGCCGACCCGCGGGCTTTGCTCTGCCTTGCTGCCCTGCTTGGGCTCACAGTGCCTCTGGCTTTACCTGATGCAATAGGACAAGTCTGGCCCTTTCATTCCTGTACTGCTGGGTCTGAGATACTGTTGGCATAAAACTTCTCGTGTTGTGACGTTGCAGCTGGAGCTGGAAAACGTTAGGTTGCGTATCGGCCGTCTCAAGTTACCCAAGTGGGTTTGAGTTGTTTTTTTTACTTCTTTTTTTTTTTTTTTTTCTTTCCCAGTTTTTGGCCCAAAATAGTTCTGCTTGCTGGGGGGGTGGGGGTGGGGGGTGGGGGTGGGGAACCGACAAAAAACCTGGTGAATTTGGTTTATAGTCCTCCAATGAGAAATCAGAATTTTTTCACTAAAAAAAGCAAATACTTTCATGTTGTAAAAGAGAACAAAAATACTGTATTTTTTATTTTTCTTACTTCATCTTAGTAGACTTCTAATTACCTAGTATCAAATCTGTTATGTGCTACACAATCCAAGAGTGACCCCACTGCACTATGGCTCAGAGATCCCTGCAGTACTGAATGATTGTTAGTGGCAGTGGAGAGGTCAGCTTAGAGGACTGCTGTTGTAATCCTTTGGGGCCTTAAAATGTGTTGAAGTATTTTATGTTTATGTGGTTTGATACTAGACTGTTTGGAGATTGTCCTCTTATTTGTCTGTCGAGTGTCTTTGTGGTTTGTGCAAATTCGGCTTTATTTCTTTAAAAAGAAAATTTTCATAGGTCATTCTTCCTTTTTGAAATAATGTTACTTAAAAAGCACATATCATCATTACAAGACTTTCTTGCTTAATTTTGCATGCTAAAGGAAAGCTATAAAGGTCAGTTGGTGAGCAATTTTATCTGGGATTTTCTCCTACTAGTTGAAACCACATGACGTTAATAACTATTTACATAATCCCTAAAAACTGGTAGGCAAATTGTGCACATGGAAACATGAAAGACAGTGTAAACAGGCGAGTTGATTTATCCCAGGATGTGTGTTTTGACTATAAAGCTGTGTAACAGAAGGTTGGAAAAAGGCAGAATTCCTCTGTGTTTCTTTTGACTCAAGGAGTTGGTGAATTGTGAGCCCTCTTCTAGAAAATGGATTCTTGTTTTTCTGAGTGAATCTATAAAACTCCTTGAAATTGCTGTCTTTTGGCTGTTAGCCAGGTAGTTTAGTAAATAAGCTGGATTGATTATCTAAACCAGTTATTTTTTATGTTAATGTTGGATTTGGGATATATAGCGTCACATAATTCACCTTCATGTCTTCTAAGTTCAGTTGTGTAAGGTATATTTAATGCTGTATCCACTTCCAAAGCTGAAGAAAACCATATTTTCTTGACATATAGATTGAGCAAACTTAGTTAAGAGTAATGAATCCTGCTGGCATCTTCAAGCAGAAAATAAACCAAAGTGTGGTGCCTTCCATGAAACCTTAGTATGTCCTTCAGCAGAGTTCCTAAAAATAAGCAACCAACAAGCAAGCATCATGGTTGGTGGTGGGTTTTTTTTGTTGTTGTTGGTGTGGTTTGTTGTTGTTTTGGTGGTTTTGGTGTTTTTTAGGGTTTTTTTGGGTTTTTTTTGTTGTTGTTGTTTTGTTTTTTGTTTTTTGTTTTTTTTTTTGGTACAGACGCATGAGATGAGCAGGTATTGAACAGTGTGTTCATCACTGAGAAGGGAGGTGTGCTGCTCCTAGCCAGTGCCTGACCAGAGGAAGGCCTGGCTGGAACAGCTGGCTACTCAGATTGACAGCAAATAGCTTAGTTTTTGCGGTAAAACCTCTCCTCCTTTCACTTCCCACCCAAGTCTAAAATGGTTAGAGAGGATTCCTTTTAGGATGATGAAAAATAACATTGCTGCCTCTTGTTAAAGCAGAGAGTTAAAAAGGTGAACCATTACCAAAGGATGGGAAAGTTCACAGCAGCAGAAAGATGGTGTGGGGGGAAAAGTTTATCTAGTTAGGCACTGTATTGATGTTTCTGTCTGTGGACCTGGCTAAAATATCAATCTGTGATTTAAAATGGCTTTGTGAATATTTCCTGCTAATGAGATGCAACTTCAGTGCAGGGTTGTAAGCTACGTAACTCCTGTTTTGGTGGGCAATGTACATTGAAAAGGGACTGAGCAATAGCAATGGATCTGAAAATAACAGTGGGGTCAGTTCCCCAATCTGGCTCTTAGCCTTGTGATGATAATTTTATTTAAAACCTTGCCTTCTGGAGTCAGATGATTGTTTAAACCAAACCGATAGATTGTTTGCCATTCCTAAAGTTCCTAGCAATGCTAAATCCATAAGAAAGATAGAAAATATAATTTAAGTCTGTCAGAAGAGTTTAAAGAACAAATAATATCATTTCATTATTGTCTTGGAAGTTTGGATGGTTGATGGATTATTATTGATCATTTGTGGTTGTAAACACAGAAATAGCTAGTTACATTTGCTTGATTTTAACTTTCAGACCTTAAAAATAATAGAAAATGACTATTGAAACTCTTTTCCCACCTACCATGGTATTTGAGAACAACATATGTAGCCTAGTAACAAAAGACAGAAAAATATATCGTGCTGCCTCCTGGCTGTGTTATTTACTGTATATACATCATGTCATTTGTACATTGCCATCCTCTGCTTTTCACGTATTATGCATTTCATCTGTAAGTAACTGTCTCTCTTCTGGCAGCAGCTACCATGGTATTTTCTGGATGCTGCAGAAAACAAATAATATTTGTAATTATTTTCAGAATTAATCAAATTGTGGGGAGTTTCTTCCCTTCCACTTGGGGAACTGTAGCAAAAGTTTTAGTTCTGTTTGGGCTTCTTTTTAATTAGAATCCCTTATGGGTTGATTTAAAAACAAACAAACGAACCCCCAAAACAACAACAAAAAAACTCGACCCACACCGACCCCTCCAAAAAACCCCAAACCAACCCACTACAGTATTTACTGGGTATGGGTTGTACGGCGACCGGAGAACAAAGCTGGCTTCAGTGCCGTGAGACTTTTCATCCTGTATCTCACAGTAACACCCTATGGCTTTTGACAAATGACTTGACCTCGCTTGGCCAAGTGGGCCGCCGGCACGCATGAGGCTGAATCCTCCCAGGCCTGCAGAAGTGCATCAGGTTATTCCAGTCATTAACTGACTCCTGTAGGTAATATATATTTCTCTCCATCTGTAAAATGGGGATGGTGATACTTTTCTGCCTGCCTCTCAGTGGGATCTGTGAGGATTAGTTATGTCTCTACAGCAGCGTATAAGCAGTAAGCATGATTACAAAGAACAAGATGTGCAGTTACACTGGAGGGGCAGCAAGCTGCGGGTGTCTCGTTACACTTACATAGCAGAGCAGCTGGCTGATGAGCTGTCCTGACCTCTGCAGTCAAACCAGATTTCAGCACAGTTGGCTCATTTGTGGGCTACTCTGATTTCTCATGTCAGGACCTCTGTTTTCTAAAGGTGGCATCAGGTAGGGAAATACAGATGACAGCTATGCACCGGCGCTGCACACTTCTCTTTCGCTTGCCAGAGCAATCTTGGGCACGGTAGATGTGAGCACCTGTAGGTGACCGTCCTTGCCAGAAGGCTGCTCTTTCAGCAGTGTGAGGCTTGATGCTGTGGCCACCTGCTTCTCCCATGACAGTCTTCACGCCTTTGCTGACGCCACCTTCTGCGCATGGGGGACACTTCCTTCTAAGATGTCCCTTTCCCTGCTTGCTCTGCTCAAATCCCGCCTAACGACTCAATACTTCCGCAGGGTCAGCAAGAAGTAAGTCAATAACAACAGTCATATTTATTTTCTTTTATGGGCTTCCAGGTACATGCTGTCTATTCGATTTTGCTTAGACTGTGAGCTCTTGGGTGGACAGCTTCCTGGGTCTTGTCTCCCGTGGGCTGCTGCTGTGTTGTCAGCCTTGTAGCAGTGTTAACCCCTGCTGGCACTGCGACAACTCTGTCTTGGGACTCCGTTTTTAGAGTTACCCTAAATTCGTTCAGTGAACAAGATTAAAGGCATAAGTGAAAGGCAGTGCAAGTTCTCTTTCATTTGTACTTGGTGTGTGCTTTAAAGCTCTTTGAGTGGTTAAGTTATAGTGACTGCTGAAATTAATGAGTGATAAGAAAGAGGATTTACTTGTGTTTCCATTAGGATCTATTAAGACTAATGTAATCAAATGGGATCAAAATGTTATCACCTTCTGAGGGTCACTGTCAGTAAATGTAACAATAAAGTGATTATTCTAGTGTCTTGCCTTAGGGAAAATTAGAATGACTGAAAAAAAAGTGGTGTGATGCAACGCGTTAAGGTGTGTAACACCCATTTATTTGACATGGATGTTAAACAGATTTAGTTTGTGTCAAGCTACTATGTCTGGTTTTCACTTTGAAGCATTAACGAGGAACTATGGTGCAAATAAAGGGCTAATATTTTAAATAGAAATTCATAGAGCAATGGAAACTAGTAAAGTGAAACTTTTCTATTAAAAGTACAGGAAATAAGAACTCCAGATTTAGATTTGGGTGCTGATTTTTCTACTTTGCATCTCTTAAAGCTTGATTTTTCAAAACCAAGATGCTGCAGCCTTTCTGAAAGACAGACATTAATGGCACTTGAAATCTGTAATCAGTACAGCAAATGTACTCTTTGGTGTAAATGGTCCTGCAGGATGTTTATAGAATCAACACTGCGCGTGTAAGCAGAGTGAAATGGGTGGGAGTCTAAACAGTTTAATATTGTGGCATGGTTTCAGACAAAAGCAGTAGAGATGAAGTGTTCATTAAAATTACCCGCTTCAATAAAGGATTTGTGATACATTTTTGTCCTTATTGCTCTGTTCTGCTGGTATCTCTCATAAGCAATGCTGTCAGTTAGTGCTGGCAGGATAAAGCCCTAAGGATATTAGAACAGTATGATTTTTATCTTGAGTATGTCCTGTTTGATGGGAGCTACTGCTTGTGGCTAAAATGTTCTGCGACACTTCGACTTGATTCATGTTCCTTAAGTTTTGCACTAGGATTAACATCGTCTACCTAAATCTTCCACAGATTGACCTGGGAATATACTCCATAGTTACAGAAGAATAGCATATTGGAGATTAAGGTGACAAACCTTTATCTCCACTAATAAAGAACAGACTTGTATTTCATCCATTTCAAAGCTGTGAATTACGGTGTTTATCTGTTGAGCAAGGATTAAACTATTTGTCCTACCATTTGTTTGGTGTACTTTAATTTGTGTTTGTCTTATGCATATTGAGCCTTCTCCTACATTTTAAGGAATATTTTTAGAGTACAGGTGAGGGGAAAGTTTTCCTAAATCTTACGTAAACTAGTGCTTTAAAGGAAGAAACAAAGCAAACATCTCATTTCCCCTCCATGATAACAGAGTAAGTTTTGGGATGCTCATTCCTACAGAACTTAAGCACCCAAGTCTTTCAAATGTGTAAATGACCCAACAAAATCAATGCAAGTTCTTAAATTAATGAGCTATTTGGGAATACGTGATAAAAGCATGTGGATCTCTATGACTTTCTTCCTTTTGACGTGCAATTATGAAAAAGGACATGAGCATGATGGGCAGGGAAGGAAGAAACCAGTCTGTAAAACTTTGAAAGTAAGGTAAGATAAACGGCCCCTGATCACAGCGCTTCCCTGGAGGCGGCAAAGGTTGAGTGGGACTGTACAGGTTATGGCACAATTGACTCCTAGTTTGCAAAGTCCTTTTTGAGTCATTAGGAGTGTTAAGTTGTTGTCCATAAAGAATATCCAGGCAGATGGAAGCTCATGTCTTGCTATTTTAGGAACGGCTAGCTGTGTAGCTCTCATACAAATAAGCTGCAAGGTGCGGGAAACTTGTGTAGTAGTGTGACTAGAGTATGACCCAACATTGTCTAAAGCCAGTGGGAATCTTTTTTGCAACCTTAATGGGTGTTAAATCAGACCCTGTTTTAATTCAGACCTTTTTATTTCTTGATCTACAGTCATTTGAGAATGTGCTGTTAGATATGTAACAAATCTTTAAATAACACTTCAGTCTGAAGACGCTTGCTTGCCTGAGAGTAATTTTTGAAGCTCTGTGCTGCCGCGTCATTTTTCTGCTTTAATTTTCCTGATGTTACTTGTGTAAGTTACACATACTTAGTAACTTGGATACATACATTAGGTATATGTATTGTAATGAAAAATCATATTTGGGCTCTGAAGGCCCCAAATCAAGATCAGGCTAAGGTCTGTAGGATTTCTTAGCTGCATCTGTGAAATAAATAACAACTGTAGCATAACACTTTGCCCCACATAGTTTTCTGGGAACATTCAGTGGTTGTGCTCCTGACTTACTGGGTTTGTCAAGGAAGTTTCTCCATACATAAAATGGAAACTATTTTTCATGTTTTCCTAAAAATGTTATGGTATGGTTAAAACAAGGGCTACTGAGGAGAGGAGTAGTCTTTACTCTGTTTCTGTAGAGAATAATGCTGGACATGTTTGGTGTATCAGGAGGGGAGTGAGTAGTAGCCGCAGCTGTTGTCATTAGGGTCCTTCCTTGTGCGGTGTGTTTGCTCCTGCCAGCCAACGACATGAGTCCTGGGCGGGTAGATGTGCAAGATCTTTCAGGGTGGTCAGGAGGCTAATTTAAAACACACGAGTGAGTGTCTGATCCCTCTTATTTGCAAGGGTGATTTCCGACTACTTCCCCCCGCCAAGGCCTATGTTTTTCTGTTTCATGAGAGCGAATCAGGGTAGTTCCCAGTCTGGTTTTGAGGCACGGGAAGGAGCTGTTGTAACATTGATCTTGATTGTGAGAAGCATCTCATGCGAGGTGTGCCAAGGATACTGGGACCTTCGGGAAAATGGCCCGATTATAGAAAAGTCCTTGGTTTTGCTCCTGATTTCACTTGGTCCTTGCTGTTCTGCTGCTGATAGCTCAGGATGCTCCTGTCTCGGCCTCGCTAGAGGGAGTCTTCTAGAGGTGTCATGGAAACTGGTTAGTTATTGTAAAATACTTTGTAAATAATAAGCAGTAGTAGAAAAATAATTATAATATTGTTGAAGTATAATTAATTCTTCCAATAAAACTATGAAGAATTAATTCGCAAATTGAGAACTCAAATCTGGGGTTTTCTGTCTGTAAGAATCAAAAGACATTTTTGTGGTCATATTTCATTTGCTGTTTATGAAATAACTTATTTTCATGATGTAAAATTACCTAGTATGCAAACTCTCTTGATTGAGTACTTGAAAACAAACATGGCTTTGTAGTAACTTGTTATTTTCCCTGAAGAATACGTATGCCCTTTCTTGCACTCGGCATTGTACTGCTTCATGTGGTTTTGTCTTTGGTATACAACCCACTGTGCTTCAGCTCCACACTTGATTAAATGGCATTATGAACTCTCTAATTATAATACCTTCACTTTATTACACTCGAAAGGATTGGCTCTGGTGGATGGTAGTACGAACAATGTGCAATGTGAATGCACTATTTTAGTCCCCTTATTTGTGTTATTAATATATGCATTGTGATCTTGCCTTCTGGTCACCATCGTGGAGTTAAATATGATTGCGGCACTATACCTACTGAAGAGATGGTGCCTTTCACAACTGCTTTACTATCCAACTAACAGTTTATAGTTTTATTACAGTGGCAAAGTCTATGTTAAAATAGGTGTCTCTCACACGAATGCGGTATCCAAAATACAAAGTCAAGAGCTGGTTTTCTTTTTTGAGTGGATATGAAGCAAGTGTTAAGACACAGCTTTTCAAGCAAGATTTTGCTAGGGAAGAAAAATAGATAATAAGGTGTTGTGTATGGTTTTTGTAGCTAATCTGGAGTCTGGAACCATAATGACAAGGAAGTTTGGTGTGTTGCTGGAAGCCTGTCTTTGGTTTTCTTTCCCTTTAACTTAATTAACCTCTTGAACAGTAGCAAAGTTTCTGCATGGTCATTTGTATGTGTGGATTTGTCACTTATGTACAATTTCTTCAACAAGAAATTGTGGACGTCCTCAATGGGGTCTCACTTCATTGGTGGTAATTAATGTTAAAGTCTATAAAGCTGTTCACATGGCGCTATCTTCAGACCAGGATCATGTCATTTTAATAGTAGATTAGCAATAAGGAGAGTTAATGTCCCTGTTGACTAAAACTCTCTTAGTACAGGAAGTCCAGGGAATTTGATCGAAGAAGGGACAGAACAGGAATCTGCAGAGACTGGTCTGGGATGAAGGGTGTAGTTTAGATCTTACCAGAGACAGGAAAAATAAGCAAGTCAAAGTCATGTGAGGACCTTGCTCAGAAGGAAATAATGTATTGGAACGTAGATCCAATAGGATGTAGGGAAAAGAAGAAAAAAGCATAAGAAATGGAAATACAGGAGTATGCTCAGTGGAGGAGTGGGATAAAAGTGGCTGAAGTGCTGAAGAAAATACATACTAGAGTCATTGCACCAAAAAGCAAGTAATAATTGCTCCGGGCACAGGGGGAGCATGGCCTCCTACTTCTTGAGGGCGAGGGACTCTTCCCCTTTACTCCAGGCAGATGCTCTCGCCTCCCTTTGAACACACTCCTTAGGTAATCCAATGCCAGGTTATGTGATTGCTCCTCCCGGCACTGCTTTTAGCTAGTGTCCGTGCAGCCAAGCTCTGGAAGACCCAGTCCCCTTCCCTCCTTCCCGGAGGCGGCAGTCAGGTGAAATGGGATGTGCATCCCGGGTGTGCTGATGCTGAGCCAGCATTTTGGAACAGCCAGCGTGGGGTCGCTACCCGCATCCATCCGCCGTGGCGTGAGTGAAATGATTTTGATTATCTTAAAATTGAAACAATGTCACTGAGGCACTGTAAAAGAAGCATCAGTAATTATTTCTGAGTGCTGCAATTCTTTATTTTTTTACGAATATGTGGGTGTTTTGCAACCAAAACCATAGTAAGCTTATTAAAACAAAGCCAAAAAACAAAGGACAAAAACCAAGCCATTGAGTTTATTTAGCATCTTGTTTAGCTTGATCACGGGGGCATCTTCTCTAAGGATATTTTGTGTTCTGCGAATCAGAATTGTGGGTTGCTGTTTTTTGTGTTTGCGCCAATGATTTTGCGGTAGGCTGGCAGAGTCTCTGGGTTGAAACCAAGTGTTGGTGGCTGGCAGGCGTGGCGGCCAGCATGTCTAAGCGCGGTTGGGTATAAAGAGCCCTTGTGCATGCTGAAAAGAGGTGAGATTATAAACGTGAAACTGTTGAAACCATCCTTCGCCTTTGAGTTTAAAGAAATTAAATTTGTTTTAAAAATAGATTCAATACCTAGTTTTCCTGCTTTAACACAGCTTGATGTATATAGGATCTTGTAGAAGGCGCAGGGGGGTTAGTTTTGGAGCAAAGCAGATCATTGGCAGATTTAGCATCGTGTACGTGCACGCCAAGTTATTCTTAGCACGAGAGGAGCCCAGTCAAAAGACTTCTGGTTTGTGTGCTCTTCTGCTGTATTTTAAACTAATGCTGTGCATAACTGGCATTCGTTAAGGGGAAAATGTAGCACTGTTTGCTTACATCATGCAAGGTAAAATTAGTGACCTAATTAATAATAACTCATTTGTCAGGCATGGACTGGAAGCCAGTTGCGTGGCAGTACTGTATGGGGAAGAAGCAGCCAGCTCAGTTGTTATGTTGTGCTCGTTAATATTTTCCTCCTTCTTCTATCCTTTATGTTGACATTAATGTTAATTAGTTACTTGCAGCAACCAAAAGGTATTGATGAAAGCCCGTGAACCCAATGTGCTTTTATAAAATTAGTTTCCTGCTTAAGCAGATATTTCTCTAGTAATTGACACAAACCAGTCTCAGACGGGGAGGCAAAGGCAAGCTGGTTGTATGATTAATTCACCATGTTCTGTGGTTATTTCATGTTTATAGTAAAAAGACGACTGTAAATATAGAGCCAGATGCTCCACCTGTGTCCTCAGCTGAAGATCTGGCCTGAATAATTTATTAAGGTGCTATCCTTTACAATCTCTTCAACTAGAGGTCTTACCATAAAAGCACTAGAATTATAAAACCTTCCTCTTGTTTTCCTTTGCCTTTGTTAAAATAGTGGAACACTACTGGCAATCCTAATACTGTTGCAGAATAACAAACCATATGTGCAAATGCTACAGTGTGTATATTGCAATATGGGAAAAATAACCACCCACTTACAACTGTATTCTCTCAAATGCTTACTAATTGCAGGTGTTAGTGACTCATCTAATGTTCTAAGGACATCTGGGTTTGGGTTTTTTTTTATGGATTAATAAATAGGCTCTTTTGTTACCCCAGATAACCTAGAGATAAGAAAACTGCATCAAATAGGAACTGATCCCCAATAACACTCTCTCTTTGAAGGGGTAAGTAGTTACCTGGTGCCAACCTTGTGGCTTTAGCGTGATCTCCAAAATAGCACAGAAGCTTGCTACTTTAAATACTGACTTTCAAACAGCTAATATTCCCTTCTGTCTTATGGGACAGATAATCCTCCTGATTTTACCTCGTTTTGTTTTCTGATTTTTGTTTTTGTGTAGGAATGTCTAAATATTATAAAAGGTCAGGTGGTTTCTGTCTAAGTAATGGATTGCTCCAGGCTTTAAAAATGATGCCTGTTTATGGTCCTGCCATCTGCAGGAGCAGCAGCCTATCATAAAGTTACTGTATTGATCTGTCACTAGTGCTGTCTTGTCTGCCAAATGAAAAATGGCTTAAACTCATAACCTGGGCCAGCAGTTTTCTTATTGTAAGCCAGACAAAAATGCTATTGATCTTCTTTGCTGAAGTGTTCTTTTCACAGCTTGCCAGCATCAACACACTGTTGTCCTTACTTAGGGCTAATTAGCTAATAATTTAATGCAACCGAGACAGCAGTCTCAGTTCGGTTTAGCAGCAAGGGAATATGCTGTAACTTCAAAAGTATGAGGGACCTCTTTAAAACATGGTCATGACTGGAGTGCTTGTCTCAACTTTTACACTCTCACTTCAAGTTTGATTTCCTCCACACTAAAGAATAACAGACTAGTTAGATTGAGGTGTGCTGTCGCTTTAGGATTTATAGGAAGCAAACCCCAGATGCGGTGTCGGTATGTGTAGTCTTGTATGGTGCTCTTGGTTATGCACTCGCACTTTAGCTTTATGATCGCTTCTTGAGTGAAATCAAATAGTTCATTAAATTAATCATGGGAATCCTGTGGTTTGTGAGTTACAGACCAGACAGATTTAGTCATGTCTGAGAAACATTAGATTATACCTTTTTTGGTTTGTTCATTTTGCTGTGTTGTTTTTTTGGTAAAACACCAACCAAACAAAAAATCCTAAATTGTTTTAAATCAAAGTTTATACAATGGATCCTTCTTCCTAAGAAATACGTTTTCTTAATCCTCCTACTGTTATGAAGGCCAGAAGGTTGCAAGGAAATTCAGGTTGGAAGCATGGGAAAAATGTAGTCTGCTCACGTGTTGAAAACTCATAGGAGGCTTCCACAAGGTTTTTTTATCTTTTTAATTTAAATATTTGGATAATTAGGTGTGTGAATGGAGATTGCTTGTCTCCAGTCCCTAGCTGCACATAAGAAGCAATTGGTACAATTTCAGGTGGGGGGATGGCTTAATGTCATTCAACCCATGTTTCATCTTATGGGTGGTTCTCCTGGCTTGTCTCGTACTCTTGTGGTGGTGAAAGATACAGCCTGTACAGCATTTCTTTTAGAATAAACAGTAAGAAAAGCTTCTGAAATATAATTATAAGCATTTTGCCAAAAAGAGATGGCAGACATCTTCTAGAAGTTTTCAGCTGTTACATATTTTTTAAAAGTTCTTGACTGAAGACAGCTTCTTCTGCCTTTGTTGTCCAGCCAGTGTAGGCCACGTCTTAGTTTATATTTCAGAATTAGGTGTGATTCAAGTTGTGTATTTTTTTTTTCTGTTCTACACTGCTGAGCACACTGTGAGGCAGGGTGTACAGGAGGCAGAAGAAAAGAGATAATCCCTCAAGGAAGTTATTCTTTACATTTCATACATTAATTTCGCTGGAGTGTGGGTGCATATGTTAATTTTTAAAATCTATGAGGACTCTTAAAATTTGCTTGAAATAAAGGAACTTTTAATCTCTGAAAGCATCCCCAAAGTGCAATTAACTGTTCTGATGTCCTGATGACTCAACAGATGCTTCTGTAAACTAGAACACATCTGTGAGATTACAGAACTGATATGCCATTATATGTGATTTAAAATGACTGCCCCTAAGTGGATGTATTGTGATAAATATCATATAGATGGCAAGGACGTCCATCTTTTTGATAGTCCTGTAATAACATTTCACAACGCACTCTTCGTTGTCGCTCTCTGGAGGTTGCTGTAGTCCTGTGAAACATCCAACTCTTCCTTTGTATCTTTGTAAACTTGTTTGGGTTTTTCTGCATCTTCTTGGCTCCTTTTTAATGCATGCAGGCTATTGAGTGGTATTTTTAATAAAACAGTAGAACTAAAGATTTTTCTAAGCCTTTCAGAAGATTCCCAGTAGCCAATTCAACTGATTTTAGACTGCACTCCATCTGTCTAGGAAAGAAAGAAAATACATTAGTAGTCCACACATGAGCAGCTTATTAGTTCATTTGGTGTGTGCGGTACAGTGATTCAAGACTGATCTAAAATATTCATCTACAATTACTGGCGCAGCACAGTTCAAAGTGCTTCAAATCTGTGGGTTTGACTGAGAAATTTAAGGAAAATAGCTGCAAATTGATTCTGTATGTAATTAATGAAACATTTCATTCCTATGTAAATATTAAATGCTTGGGTATTTTTTCCCCTTTATTCCTTTCCTCTTGCTGAGCTCCCCCTCCCTGACCTCCATTATATGTTTGTTTGTTTTATAGGATGGTGGGTGGGCTGGCATGGGGGCATATTCTCCTGGGAGGAAGAATTAATAGCTGAGTCCTGTGACTCATTCACTGAGCAAACAGCTGTTCTCTCTCTAATTCACCCCTCCTCAGATGTCCATCCCACCCCCAGAGAGTTGCTGCCAGAAGGCAATGTTTGCTTCTGCCTCAGTCGTTGAAACTCTCTGTCCACTTTCTTAACGAAAATGCACTTTCCTTGACCAAACTACCCCATGCGCATGTCAAGCGGAGGTGCGGATACGAGCCCCCCGGCCAGCTCCGCTGCGGGGAGCCTCCTCTCCCTCAGAGGGACATGGCAGATGGTCAGTAGCAGCCACATCTCAAAGTGTCTGAGCAAGATTTTCCAGGGCTCACCTCTTAGAGTGGTGGCTTTGCCACAGCAGTGCCTGTTCGGAGCGGGGGCTGGATGCTAGTGGCTTTAATATGGGTTAAAAGCATTTGGTGTGTTGGAGAGAAAGGGCTTTTGAGGACAGGAGAGAAGCAAGTGGATGTTCATGTGGATGTAAGGACTGAAGTCAGTGAGGCAGAGCTGGGGTTTTGTTTAGGGTCTCTCCCCCCCTCTTTCAGTGTCACAGAAAATTAATCCGAGTTTTACAAATGCTATCAGTGGAAGAGTTTAAGAACAGCCTGCAGTAAAACTTAGAAGATCCCGAGGCAAACTTCAGCTTGTTTTGAAATGACTGTGTCTTTCCAGCTCAGATGTCCACACAGAACACAAATTGTGCAACATTGCCTGCCCTTGGCTGCCTCTTGGAGCTGCCGATGGCCTCGAGTTTCAGCGTGGGCAGCCTGGCAGGGCTTGGCATGATGGGAGGCCCTGGACCCTGCCCTGCAGCCCTCCGGGGACCAGAAAACCAGGATCCAGGGCTACCAGTTTGGGAGTGCTTGTGTAACGGCTTGTGTGATAGACAGCAAGGAGTGCTCATCTGCTGTGACCAAATGACTTACAGGGAAGATGGGGGTGGGGGGGGGGGAGATGGAGGAGGAGGAGAAGGGGGGAACTGCTTCTAGCTATTAAATCCCAAGATATGACTCTTCCTCTGAGGCATCTGTGCAATTATTCCTTTTGGTGCTTTTATTTCTGTGACATTAATTTGCATTAAAGGCTTGGATCTGTAGAATTGTTTGCCTGCATCTTACCTGGGTCATGGTGTTGCAGCTTTCCTGCCGCTTGCTTCCCTGGCATGACGGCACCGCTCACACAGGCAAACCAGGCGACAGCCCCCGTGTTACACCATGTGCAGATGTAGGCTTGCATGTATGCACATGTACACGGCTTTTAATCTTACAGAAGAAGGTGGTTAGAGTATGGTAGTATTCAGTGAGCTGATGTGAAGGCGGTCAAGAAAAAGGACTTGGCAGTGGATAGATTTGAACTTGCATGAAATGCCTAGCTTCACATTTAGAGAGATACGTGTTCATCCATAGGTTTTGGCACGCCTGCCAGGGACAGTGGCTAAACCCAATGAAATTAGTGTTTGTAATTTTTAATTAGAGTTGACTGGCAGCAATATAGGATGTTAAAATTACTTTTTTTTTTTTTTTTTCCCCTTCCACACACGTGGGTCTTTAGCACATCACTTGAACTGCTTTCTGTTCAAATACCTCTTTACTGGTGAGTTCCATTCTGATTTAACTAAAAGGGGGAAATACCCTTCTTGTCTCCACTCCCATGAGTGGAAGATAATGGCAGGAATGGAAATTTGTATATTGATCAAATTTAAAAGGTTATTAGGCAGGGATGGTAAAAAATCTGCCCCTGATTTCACATTGCTGACCTTTAAACTTTATTTCAGATGGGAGAATGTGGGAGAAGATGGGTTATATATGTTTTCTTTAGATACTTTAATAAGAGCTCTTGGATACTATTCTTTGGTTTTGAAAATGAATGCACCTAATTTTTAACTTCCTGTGTTTTAAGAAGTTTAACTGGAGGGGTTTTTGCTTTCTGCTGCTAAGGTCAGTGCCCTCTTTTGTTATCGTTATTTGAGGCAAGTGGACAAAGGAGAATTTTTTGGATTTCAGCTAAGTTCTACAAAAGGGTTTTAGTAAATGGGGGATCCAGCTCAAAACTACAGGGCAGAAGTCAGGGGTACTTTCAACATGAAAAAAATGTTTAAAAAGTACTTTTTAGCTAAGAAGAAATGAAGAGGTTTTCCTTATAAAACCTAGGCACAACGCTGTGAAAGTGTTTTAGTCTTTGTGGGTTTGTGTGTGTGTGTGTGTGTTGTTTTGTCTTTGTTTTTTTTTTAAAGTTTTCTTTAAAAAACATCTTTCCTCACTTTTGTGCTCCCTTTCTGCATATGTGTATTGCTGTATATGTAACCCTGTTTCTTTCATACTGTATTAGTGAAGAACCTTTTCTGACCAAGATGAAACAAAACTTCTTGTTTATAAACAAAAGATGTTTAGTGTAATGAAACAAAGTGGAAAAGATACACCACCACCATCACAAATGTAGTCTTTTAAGTTTCTTTCACCCCTATATTTTTCCCTTAATGTAGATTTTGAGGGTCTCCCCCCTGCCAAAAAATGTGCATGCTTTATATGCAGCTCTAAGCCGTTTGCTCTGCTACTGTGCTTAAGTGCTAATGCCATAAAGATTTAAAAAAATATTCTACTGCCAATTATAAGACATTTGTTAGTCTCAGAGATGATGGCTTAATTTTTAGTATTCCTTGGTGTTTTATATCTTGACATTTCTTATGACCTACAATTAAAAAGATTCTAGTGAAGTCTCAACTTATATCCAGATTGCTGAGTGTGGTTGATGTCTCCAGGGAGAGCCTTGAACTGCTCACTGAATCAATTTGTTCTTTTCTCAAAACAGATTAAATATGTTTTACCACTTTAAATTAAAAAATAAATAACCCCGTATGACATAACTGCCACATGTAAAGTTAAAAATGTGCTCTGCACATTTTGAAGGGTAGTAATTTTGATGCCAATGCTGTGCTGATAGTATTCCACCAGAGAGAAATGAATGGTTAAAAACAAGCATGTCTAATCCTGTCTCGCTGTTCTGCTAGTCTCGTTTGAGAATTAAGTTCATGGCACACTACTTGGGTGGGTGCTAACTGCTAGATGTGGCAATAATCTTCTTCAGCAGAGCCTGAGACACTCTGCTTCCACTGCACCGCCTCCCCAGAGTGAGATTTTTTTTTTTTACATTCATCTTGTTCATGCATACTGCTTTCTTTTCAGATCAGCCTTCTCCTACCTTTTCCTTTAGCAAGATTAGCTGCAGAACTTGCTTGCTACTCACCTGCACCGATACTTCAAGTCAGTGCTTCAAGTATAATTTTAGTAGACTCCTCCTGCCTACAGTTTATGTTGTATCCAACACACCGCAGAAGCAGAGGGAAATCAGTAGCTTCTGGTGCTCTGCAAATGTGCGGAGGATATGCAGGCAGCTGTACGTAGGGAGAGTCAGATGCACTGGCTGTGCCAGAAGCAGCCTTTGTTCCTTCACACCACTTCCATGGCTGTGCTTGAGTGGGTTATTGTTTAACGCTCTGTAAGTACAATAGGATATAAGGAAAAGGGAAGGGGAAAATTTTTCTGAAATAGAACAGAACAAACTAAAAAAGTTGCTACGGAAATAGATGGCAAATGGTCTCTAATAATGGGATTTTACAAGAGATGTCCAATTTCCAGAACAATGGCTCAGTTTAAGCCAAGGTTAATAGTGCTCGTTACGCTACGCCTGTGAGCTGGCAACTCAGTCCTCCGCTATAAACAGATGCAGTCTAATATGCTACTGTCTGCTGCGGACTACGTAGGAGCTGTTACTGCGATGGTCGCTTGTGAAACGATAACAAGTTGCAGACTTTAATTGTTTTGGATTCATCTGCCCTGGGCTGATTTTTGCTGTTGCTGGCTGCGGCGCTGTTAGGCCAGAGCGGGCGCTGGAGGGGAAGCAGCCTGGCTGGGGGGGGGCGCAGAGCTCCGCTGGGCTGACTCCCTTGCGCGGAGTAGGTACACCGAATCCTCCTTATTTCAACTCAGGCCGAAGCCACCTGCGTCAGGTTACTCTTTCACAGCAAAGCTGTGGCGTCTGTCTTCACAAAGATGCACTGAAGTGCCTGTCCTCCCAGTCCTATTTCCCTGTTCCTGCTTAGGCCCCTTCCTCCTTCCTGGTGCTGGATCTCCTGAGCCAGCCTACTGACTCGTGTGCAGCCCCTGAAATCTGGGGTGTGAGGCTGGGAGGGAGGTGGGGGGCAGCGCTGCCCCGTGAACTTGAGGGTTTCCAGGGTTGTGGCAGGAGAGCAGAGACATGGACAACAGCAATGTTGGCCTGGTGGCTTTAGGCGCGCTGGGCCCGTCTTAAGTTCGCATGTGGCATGGAAGAGAGACACAGATTGGAAAAGTGGTTCTTCGGGTAGTGGAATTTTTGTGCAACAAGTTGGGAGAATCAAAGGATTTTGTTGTTATAAACTGAAGATCATGCTATCACTTACTGCTGCTCTTAGGTCTTATATATGTAGGGTATGACACCACCCCAGCATTCCTTTCCATCTCAAAGTGAGGCAATTAACAACTTAATGGCTTCCAACATCTGAGAAAAAGTGTTCTCCAAGTTATGTTTTGTTGTTGTTGTTTGTTTTTTTTTAAATAATGTGAAATACAATTTTGAGATGGATTTAATTTCTGTTTATGCAGAGAAAAAAATTGAAGGTAAATTTTTGTTTAAGATTGGGAAAACTAATTGAGGAATTGGTGACTGAAGAAACAAAACTTTTGCTTTTACCCCAGTGAAAAATAGGGGAAAAAAACCCAAGCAAAAACTAAAATACTTATTGCTGCGATTCTTCCTTATTTTGCTCTACCCTGGTAGCATTCTGGCTAACAGGGTGAGCCTGAAAAGTCTCCCAGGAGGACTGGTTGCAGTAACAACGTGATACAGCAACCACAGGTTTGATGGCATGTCTAAGCGGCTGCGGCGTTCAGCACAGCGAGCTTTGCCATCGCAGCCCTCTGTGATCCGCCCTGCGAGAACCTGCTCCTGTTTTGGGAACAAACTGTATTGGGAAGAAATGCTGTAGTGCAGGAATGCTGGCCAGGGGTTTGCCTGGGACTTTGGGGGCACGGGGAGCCCCGGTGGGACGCAGGCAGGGGGCTGACGCCAGGGCTCACCGGGGCAGGCAGGCAGAGCGCCTCTGGGCAGGCAGGAGGATGTGGTCGGTGGTGCCAGGCGAGGGACACGGGGGGTTTCAGTGCAGTGGGGGGGGGGTTCAGTGCAGCGTGGCCACTTTCGTGGCTTTCTGCTGCTTGTGTTTGGAAGCAATGTTCATCCTTTCTGTTCCATCAGATGGATGCTGGTGTTTTACAGCCATGTGGCTGCTGCGTTTTAGCGTGATGTGTTTGTGTGCTTTTTGTTTTTTGTTTTATTAAGGATTATTGACAACCAAGTCTAGGTGTAAGCAAAGTTGAAAGTTGTCAGTTTGAAGCTAGAGTCCCTCTGTCCCTCTTCCTTTTGCTTCTATCCCCCCAGATCTTTTCTTCCGAACTTTACTCTCCTTCCTTACCCTGTCTCTCTCCAGGAAAGGAGCACACCAACCTGCTTTGAGCTTAGTCTCTCTTTCTTTCTCTCTCTCTTCCCCCCCCCCCCCCCCCCAACCCCCTGCCTATTTTGCATTGCTTACTTTAGCAACATTTTATGCTTCTCTCTCATATAAAACTAGCAGACTACCCCTTGTTCGGCAGAGGATGGCATCCCATGCTCATCAGTAATATGCTCAGTGTTGATTTTCAGTTGCTTTAGAATTTCAAAAAAGCCCAAGTTTCTAAAAACTCCGGAGTTGATAGAGGGCTATGATACCTAACAAAGACTGCATATAATATTTAACCACTCTATAGAAATTTGTAAATTCTCCCATATAGCAGAAGTACTTTTGTTGACCAGTAAGCTTATTTAGGAAGTGCAGCGCTTTGTGTTCTTCACTTATGACCCAGTTACAGCCTTGGATAAATCAGAAGTTGGGGTTGCTGACAC
Source organism: Platalea leucorodia (assembly GCF_965183815.1). Lineage (NCBI taxonomy): Eukaryota > Metazoa > Chordata > Aves > Pelecaniformes > Threskiornithidae > Platalea > Platalea leucorodia. Next base: position 28,059,949 of record NC_138826.1, read on the forward strand.
ACTGTGGTTTTACAGGAATTTTGTGTTTGAACATATTCTGCAGTTCAAGGAGAATAATGCTGGAACTTGGAAATAACTTGTGAAAGTAGAAAAACACCCTGAAGTGCACCTGCCTTATGTATTTCCATAAGAAGATTGTGCAATGTGCTTAACTGTCTGTGTCTTTGCAGTATTTCTGTTTTCCAAGAATTTCTGTGTGTTTTGTATCCGTTATCTCTTCATTTTTGTTTGGGTATGTAGAGGCCAAGTGGTATCTTGTGTATGGAAACTGAAGGTTTTGCTCTTGGTTACCCTTAGAATGTTATTTATTTACAGTTATTTAAGTCCAGCACCAGGCTGACTGCTGAGGTGTAGATAGTGAGTTACCCTGGGGTGGTCCCTCTTGCTTTCCTCAGAGGATAAGGCTGAGGAAGAGGCATGGGGCTCTAGGAAGATCTATAATAATTCAGGAAGATCTATAATAGTTCAGTCTCTAAAAGCTGGTGGCCACCAGGTGGGACCAGGGCGTGATGAGAAAGCAGGGAAAGTTGTTTGTGCTTGACCCAAGTCCATTGCAGTGATACAGCTGAGACTTAGGAGGCCTAAAGATGAACTCTGTGCTGCTTCTCTGTTGGATTTCTTCCAGTTCCCCTTCAGTGTTTCTTATAAGCTTTAATTTTAAGACTTGCACAGTTTGCTATGGGTGTTTCCCTTATGTATATTGACCTTTTCCATTGATTTATCTTGGCAAAATCACTAAGAACCAGAGCGCCACGTTAAAAGAAAAATGTTGAAACTGTGTGGTATATTGGGCCTAAATTGCTGGGTTTGGTGGCAGGGGCTGCAGGGGTGGGGGACATCCCCTGAGCTGCCCTCAGGGATGCCCCCGAGGGACCACGGCTGCCCCAGACTGGAGTGAGGGCACCCCTGAGGGACTGCGGCCACCCCAGGCCAGAGCGAGGATGTCCGTGGGGGACTGGGAGCAGTGGAGGAGAAGGCCAGGCTGGGACAGGGGAAATTGAGTGAAGCAGCAAGGAGAAGAGTAAGGACACATGAGAAGCGAGGAGGAGCAGACAGAAACTATTGCGCACACAACTGCTGTGCTGCCTGTTGTCTTGCCAATGGTGTTGGGATGGACGGGTTGTAAGGCATTGTGGAAACAAGGGAAGTTAGACTAGGAAAGCGGGGGGAGAAAAGGTGTTCAACTGAAGTTGAGCCCTGGGAAGGGGGAGGAAAAGAGCTTCTCTCAGTGTCTGCTGAACTGCTTAGTCTCCTTTTTTTTCTTCAACTCCTGAAACAGTAATTTAAAAGTGCATTAATTGTCAATAGGTAAAGTAAAATTAAGTAAAATTCCCTGAGTTGAGATTGTTTTGCCCACGACGTACAGACAACAAATTTGGGGCGTTCTTATACTTCTTTTCCAGTTTTTGAGTCTTTGGGGTTCACCTTAATCACCTTTACAGCTTTGCTTTTGTGGAAGCCTAGAGATACATCCTTTAAAACAAACAAACAAAAATCAGAAAGCTGAAATTTTTCTGTAATGATGAGACTTTGGAGACCTGGCTTTAGGAAAAATTCCTAGTATTGCAGGAGACATGGTAAAATCGCCAGAGTTGGCAGCTCTGCTCTGTTGCCTCTCCTTCCTCCTCTCAACTTCTGCTTTCAACTTTCCTGCTTGTGTTGGTCGTCTCCTTCACTGTATCGATTTTTACGGTGTAATCTAGTCAGAGCAAGGGCGTTTGTCTATTATGGGCTTGTAACACACCACACATGCATTACTATAGAAATAATCTAACACGTCCCTGGGATTTCAAGCATCTAGCAGTTCGTAGCCAAAAAAGCATTTGGCCAAAAAAACCTGCGTTTTTGTGCTCCCTCTGCTGGATCTGGAAGAGCAGGAAATATTTACTGGCCCGAGCGCTGCCGGTTCCCTTCCTCGCTCTTCCCCGATCCACACCCGGCAGCTCCCTTATCGGGCACCCGTGGGGACTCGCGGGAAGGACTCGGTGCTTTCCAGTGTCCGCTCGTGCAGCTGCGTCACGGGACGTGAACCGGGTACGAACGTGAAAAGGGTGGAGGTTGTGCCACAGCGAGGCCATGGTTTCACACTTGGGAAGGGTGGCTGATGCTGGGTTTCAGGTGTTTCCAGTTGTCTCCTCTTCCCCACCCATCTGTTCCCATTTTCAAGTGTAGCCCACTACTCCCAAACTGCCAGTGAGACTGTTTTGGGGAATCTTCCTAGAAACGGGAGGAGAGAATGGATCAGGCTTTAATAAAAAGCTAATTTTATTTTTAGAAACTGATTCCAGTTCCAAGCAAAACCCTGTGAAGTGCACTGGCAGAGCTGGGGCTGGCGTGAGGGCACGGGAACAGGCTGGGGTGGCGGTGGGGGAGATGGTACAGCCCCTGAGCAGGTTGCGTGGTGAAACCAGGGAGCAGATGCTGGTGGGGACAGTGCCAGTACCCTTAGAATAAGCTTGGACCTGATTTGCGAAAGGGGTGGGTGGTCTGTAATGTGAATTCACAGAAATGTTAATGGGATAGCCCTTTTAAGAGCTGCTTTATAAAACAAAGTAGGAACTGTGGTGCGAGTTTTACAGATGGGCAGAACTAAAGCACAGAGGAGAGGAGCGAAGCGTTGGCTTCATGTGTTGCAGCAGTGCAGTTTAAGCTGGTTTAAGCAGCCTCTGTGCTACCCTCTGCCATCACGGCTGATCGCTCCTGCCCTGTGCCTGTTCCCTGTGTTGTGTTGGCACAGCTGTTATGAGACAGCATGCTGAAGGAAATTAGTTCCCCTGATCCAGCTAACCGTGGAGCTGCACAAATGCAGGCTTGGAAGCAAGCGTCCGGGAGAGAGAAGTGAGAGATAAAGTTTAAGCTGCCGAAGAAATGCTACAGCCTGATTTTCAAAATTCCTATCCTGTCGCACCTGGAATGGTACCCAGCTCCTGGAGCAGACAGAACAAAAGTTTATCCTTTGGAGGAATAAACTTAGAAGTTGGATAAATAACTAATTCTGGCTTCATTAAAGACCCAGTCTGCATTAGCTGAGGAAGTCATGTTAACACATACTAAATCTGAATCAATTAACATGTTTTTCCTGGCTTGCATAAGCAGAACAAAAGCACTGGGGAAAACTTCTGGATGAGAATAAATATGTTCTGGAGGAAAACATTCACAGTTCAATGAGGCCTTAAAAGCCAGTCATTCACCCAGGGTGCCTGTCAATATGTAACTCCTCTAAAATTGCCATTTGTTGTGAGACAAGAAAACCAGCAGCTTTCCCACTTGGTGGCACTGTACGTGTCGGGGTGGGATGACTGTTTCTAACATGGTTTTCAGACATGTTTTTATTCTTTGTGAATTATCAGTGAACAGGATAAATACGACGGCAAAACAAATACTGAATGCGACTAATGAGTTATTACAAATAACTTGAGGGTTTTTCTTCTGCAGTTTTTAAGTCACCTGTGACTTTGGTATCATATGAGTTGTTACGGAAGCGTCTGCTCCCATAGCTGGTCCTTGGGGAGGAACGTGGACTGGCCGCAAATTGCGTGCCGTATTTTTTTCTGTAATACTTGCTTTTTCATGTTTGATGGAAGAATCTTTTTCATGAAAGTTATTTGGAAGTTAGTCAAGAGAGAAGCAAAATGTAGTCGTCATGTTCCTTTCTTCAATATTTGCTGAGTTTTGGAGCCTCGTAGTATAAGGCTGTAAGGACACCTTGTCTGCCTGCTGAAACAGCATGTAACAAAATACATTCTGCCCGTAAACATTCCCCTGTCTCCCTTTGCAGTCTTTCTTTATAATTAAAAAGCATTTCCTAGAAGTCACAGTGCTGTGCCAACGTAATCCATAAACTTGCTTTGTTTTGCTACAGGCAGGACAGTGGTTTTGAGGTATTTTGGCATATTTGCTTAAGCAGAGTTTGGGGGTTGGTTTATTTTTTTAATGGCACTTAGCTCACAACAGTCAGCGAGTACCCTTTATAAACAGAATAAAAGAGACTTCAGCATGACCTTTAACTGGAAAAAAAAGTACCATTTGGCTCAGGAAATTGTGATATAAACCTCAACAGGATTCTTATTATCTTTTCCTCATCTCATTGTTACAGGCAAGAAAACCTGTAAGACTTAAACCGCTGCAGTGAGTCTCGAAAGTTTGGGGGTGGCGGAGCTGGGCTGGAACCCCAACCCAGCCTCAGATCTGGTCCTCCAGGCTTGGTCCTGGGACTACTAAATGCTCTTCATTCATTTCAGGTCTGTTCAGTGAGCTGCTTCAAATGCTGCGGTGTTATGCAGGAGAACAGAAGCGTGATGTGTCTGTATTTTTATTGCAGGAAAATGGATCTTGTTATGTGAGGGTGTTGAGGAAACAGTCCCCAGCTACCGAGAGGAAGAAAGGCCAGTGGGAAATACTCAGGTAGGAAAGCTTTATGGACTATCAGATGGTAAAAACACTTGTGGGCCTTCAGTTTTTTTTCCAGATGCTGCATTGTGTTTTATGCTTTAACGGCCGATCTGGTCACTATCAAAGTTTATTTGTTGTTTTAAGAAGCGGTCCTGTTTGGTCAATTGATTGCAACAACAAAACACTGCAAGCAAAGCCCTCAGCATAAACATTCCTCGGGCTATCCCTGGTACACTATTGATCCCGATACAGAATGCAAACAAATTACTCTTTGCATGAGCCATTCGAGCTATAAAACAGAGCAATAATATGTTCTACTTGCTGCCAATAAATGTGCATTTATAATAAACAAAGTAGAAATCCCTGAGTAGAAATGAACAGTAGTTTCAATAATGTGTTCAATAGCTCATGTCCAGCTCTTGTACAGAATTAAAAAAAAAAAAACAAAAAACACAAAACAAAACGCAGAGTGGGCACTCCAGGGTTTCTGTTGCTTCCCCCCCTTAAGAAGAATAATCTTTGCAAACTTGTTCTGTTGTTGCTTTTGCTTTGCTTTGTGTTTTTTATTTTTTATATTTTAAGTATTTTATAAAGCTATAGGTAATCTCATCTTTGCCTCATTTCCAGTGTAGCTCAGAGCTTCTCAAGAATTTGGTCTACATCTTAATTTTCTTGTGGACCAGCTGCCTTTCCTTACACTGTTATGTGGGTCATCTCCACTGTCACTCCTTGTCATATCCCTGTGGCATTTCCTTATATTGGGAAATAGCGTTAAAGACACTTTCATGTGTTTGTAGTTGTTTTGAATGCAGCTGAAATTAGGGGGGGAGGAGTTGGTACCCTTGTGCCCATCACCACCAAGGGTGCATGGATGATAACTGAACCCATTTCCAAAAGGAAAAAAAGTTAATGATCATCAGAACATAGATTATTTTTTTTTTTTAATCTGCTCTACCATGCTCATATAATCCTCCTCCCCCTCATCCGTATTTTCAGTGCTGCACTTTGATGAGCTGCAGACAGTTGACCTGAAGGCATTTCTTGATGAACATTTCTGTCTGCTCTCAGACTTGAAAAACTCAACCTTTTCAAGAGCTGTACGGGAGAAAAATGTGTAAGACTAATATTTATAGGCTGAAAGAGAGGGGAGAGGAAAGACTAAAGTGTAAAACTTGCTTCCAGCAGAAATGCCATCCCTCTCTTACCTCTGATAATTAGAAGCATTTCTGACATGGCTACAAAGGCAAGTTAGTGGTGTGTGCCTGCCATTTGCTGTGCTTTTGTGCTGCAGGACTGTGTTCCTTTTTCTATGGTGATGCTTTCTTCTATTTTGTTTTAAGACAAAACACGAATTTCAACTGATACTCAACTATTACATTATGATTCATCCATACTCCTACATTTTAAACGATTATTTCCAAGTACTTACACGTGATTGTTTGTAAAAATGGAAGGTTGTTATTCAAGTTCACATTTTTGAGTACTTTTTCATAATGTTTAGCAAAGCTTGTGCATAAGTCCTTTCATTAATAGTTTTAACTGAAATCATACTGGAAGACTAGAAGGAGGAGAAGCTTTAACTGAGCCGTAATTTTCGCCGGGAAAAGATCTTGGCTATATTAAGACATACAATAGTACTGATTGTAACTCTAATAGGACATTTAGAGGACATTGCAAATAGTTTTTAGTGGTGCCTTAAAGAGTATACTGTCTTTTATGCCCCCTGAAGACTTTGGTCTTTTATTATAAAAATAACGTGTGCAGGCATAGAAATGCAGCAAATCATTTAAAAAAAAAAAAAAAAAAAAAAAAAAAAAAAACAAACACCAAACAAAAAGAACCCAACCACACCAAAAACCACGCTGTGTTCCTGAAAATTTCTTGGAGATTTCCCTAGACTTGGATCCTGGTTTAAAAAAAAAAAAAAATAAAAAAAAATAATCAGTTTTCTGTTCCATGAAGAAACTTGGGAAAGAAGTTCCTTGCTGTGCCTTTGGGTCACGTGGCCTCGCTGCTGTAGAGCTGGAATGTTTGCCATGGTATTTCCGGAGGCTTCATAAACACACAGAAAGAACCAGGGGGGGTAGGAGGATGATTTTTTAATTATGAAATTCCACCCCCCTGCCCCTTTTTTTAGCCTAAATTCATTACACTTTAGGTGTGGGTTTTCTTAGGAATTCAGAAGAGTTTTTATCTGATCAGTGCAATGAATTTTAAGAATTCATCTGGTTTTTAAAGAAAAAAGTTAAAAGATATTTGGCACTGTTTTAATTGCTGAATTTGTCTAGAATTCTTTCTTACTTAATATAATACCTGGCAACCTACATATTAAGTCTAACTCCGTTGTTTAGACGGTCTTAATGGTTTACTTTTGGCATGTGTCACTGTGAGTGGCATTCAGTAATCTGACTTGATAGCTGTCATCTTGCAAGCTAGAGTAATGCAAACAGAAGATGAGCACTCAAACAAGGTTACAGTGAAGAGCCATTTCCTAAGTCCTGCTGCGGCGGCGTAGAATCCCCACGTCAAATCAGAAAAGCATGGAATTAGTTCTGGCTCCTGGGATATGAGGGTTAAGATTATGCAAACCTCTTCTTTCTAACTGTAGGAATAGAACATGCTCCTTTTGAGACTTTGCAAACACCAGCTCAGACTGGGATTGCGAGGACCTCTGTGTTAGTCTGTAATGTCATGGATGTGTTGTGTCTCGGTGGCAAGGTGGGCTGAAGGAGACCCTGCAGTCCCTCTGGGCTGGCAGAGATGCACCTTTTCCTCCTCCTACTCCCTTCCCGTTCCAGCTGAGCTGAGCTGCCTGTTGAACAAGGGCAGAGAGCTGATCCGTTTTAAAAATAACCTGGCAAAAATGGGGAGGGAGGGGGAGGATGAATGGACTATTTTTAGCTTAACCAACTCCATTTGCTACATGGTACCATAAAGCTGTCCTAATGCTACCAGGAGGGGTGGGGAGAGGGTAGTGCAAGGGGAGCTGGTAACAACCAGCCAGAGGTAGGAACTGCTTGTTCCAGCTTTGCCAGTATGAAAAATCACCCCAGCAAAGTGGCTTGTGTATTCCATGAGGCTGCTCAGAGAATGGTCAGTGGAAGGTTTATAACCGTATCAAGATGGGCTTGTTGCTGAGTCAGTTTGTTATTTACATCAGAAGTTACAAAAAGGCAGCATAGTTTGTCTTAGGGCTTTCCTTTAAAGTATGAAACGGTAGATTCACACACACACACACACACACACACACCCCCCCCAATTCAGGCCCTGAATTGGCATACCGAGGAGCCTCGGTAGATCTGGAACGGAGCAAGGGCTTGGGTTCTGCACATTGACAGAGCTTCCTTGCTCGCTCCTCCTCTCCCCTACCAAACTTTTTGAAGCCCATCTTTAAGTGTGACTAATTATTTAATGATTTTTCTCCTGGTGTGGAAGTGTAGCATCATTCACTTTAATAAAGTAAGACTTATGTTTTGTTTCAATAAATTATGTAATGTCTGATTGCCACGGGTGCCATATTGTCTGACTCTTGTGGGTTTCCCCGCACACCTGTGTGGACACAGCAACACAAATGTTGGATAACAGAAAAAGAGAAAGAAGGAAGAGGAGCAAAATCATGAATGAAATAGCCAGGAAGGTCTTAAGGTAGGAAGAACAAGACAAAGACACAGCAGGATAAAAGGCTGGAGGTTTGAGGAAGGGAAATTGTCCCTCCCAAAACTGGCTTTGTTGACAGAAATAGATGAAAGAAAATAGGGACATCTTCCTGTCTAAAAAGAAGATGGGAAGAACTGGTTGAGGTGATTGTAGTGATAATTTTGGAAGTGCTCTCGTGCTGTAGGGGTAGGCAGATGGGATACAGCAATTGCTGTCTAGGGTGCTTCTGTTTGCATTTCTGCAATTTCAAATCTGTAAAGCTGAGTTGAGGCATGCTTTGAGATGAAGGTAGCCAGCTGAATTGGTAAGGTTCCCACTGTTTTCTGGGTGCTCTGCCCCTTGTCATGTCAGTATTGGGGTGGGGACTGGGGAATGGAGAGTCCTTTTTTCCCCCTGCTTACCTCAGTGGTTGTTGGTAGAAAACTCCTGGATCCTGTGACGTAAAACGCATACTATGATAATTGGTCAGAGTCTTCTGGATTGGTCTAGTCTAGAATGGTGGTACCTGCTGGTCTGTAGCTAGAGCGGTCGACTGAGAGGGAATGGTATGGAGCTAAAAAGTAGTCCTGAAGCTACTGGATTGCTATATGTGGGGAAAAACACACTGTTTCAATGATCAGATTAAATACAAGTGCTATAGTATTTATAAGTGATCTTTTGTAAAAGTAAGCTGTGATTCAAAGGCAAACTGTGTTTTAAGTTGGGCATTATCTATTTGCTTGTGTGTGGCTTGTTTTTTTTTGTTTTTGTTTTTTTCCCAAGTGAACACATAGAAATGTGGAAGAATACCCAAGAAATCTCATACAATACAACAGAGTAAGATGTTGGTGACTTCTTACTTGAGTTGTCTTCAGTGCTGTGCTTTTTAGTAAAATGCTGTAGCACTTTGAATTTCAGGTGAAAAAGGGACACAAACCCACCTCTTCAGGTAGCGGAGGTAGTGTACGAGAGCTTCCTTTTTTTGGAGATGTCCCAGTGTTTTATCTTGTTCCTTAGTATATCTCACTGGTTTGCAGCTTCTGTGCCTTTATGAGAATGTGCAAAGACTTTTTACCGTTAATTTTGCAATGATAATATGTATATCTGAATAATACTTTTCATGCCATTTGGCTTTGCCCCTTGCCATCTAAGACTTCCCAAGCCTTTATACGGAAACTTTGTTTAGGCAGGCCAACGGGAATCATGGTTGAAACTTGTTCTCAAAAGCTTCGTGTTCTTAATTGCCTTTGACAGTGGTTGGGAAAGATATCACTTCAGCATAGTGAAAAGCAACTGCAATATATTATATTTTTAATGCAGGATTCTCTATCTGGATGAATTGGTACTGGCAGGACAGTATTGGTTAAAAATAGAAGAACCTTCTGCGTACACATTGCAGTTTATCCTGGTTTTATTTTGTCTAAACAAAAAGCAATGTACACATACCAAGTGTAGACAGGCCTTTTAGTCTGAGGTACTTCCTTTGACAGATGGCTTCTGATTTTTTTTTTATTATTATTATTTATTTTTTTAAAAGTAAGTATTGCTTTGAAGGGAGACCAAGTAGAATCAGTATTCAAGTAGTCTGTTTATCATGTCACTGCATGGAAGATTGCTGTATCCTGTACTAAACCTATTTTATGGTGATATGGACAAGATTCTTACAGCCTTATAAAGGATGCTAGCTTGCATTCCTCTGTGCAAAGAAGTATTTCCAAAAGCAATAATATGCTGATTGAATATTTATTTTTGCTCAATACAAAAATATTTGTAGCTAACTGGCAAATATTTTGCTTCTCTACCCTCCCTTTTCCCCTTAATCTTGTTTATCTCCTCAGTGTTTTCTTCCAAGTATTAGAAACGTGTTCTTCTGGGGTATTTTAGATCAGCTGCTTTATAAGCCAAGAGTTTGTATCTTTTCATTGAAAGCCTATGTAAGGAAAGGGACTAAATGGTTAATTGGACTTGTATAGCTTATGCATATGTATATTGTATATATTGGACATATTTTAGATATATTAGATATGCGTGTATAAGTTGAGATCTTTTTTCAGAACATTCTGTTAACAGTTGATGATTTATATATGTTTTTTTTAAATGACTGACAAATTTTAAATAGGGCTAAATTAATTTGCAATAATAATACTGTTGTGGATTTTTAAATATGTTTCGTACTGAACAGTATTTAACTAAATTCCTTTATTTAATCTTACTGAAGTTAGAAAATTCAAGGTGTAACTGTTTTTTCACGCATTTTATTAGGCCTTGATATTTCTGATAGCACAGCTCTCTTTCAGGCCTTCAAGTGGGAAAAGAGAAATTTATTTCCTTCTCAAGACAAAAGAACAATGCAAGTGTAATCTCAGCTCTCGGTTTTTCTTTTGTCTATGGCTAAGTCCATCTCTTAACCTGGTATGATTAATCTGGTTTGATTTGTTCGTGTTTTTAGAAGTTTATGAAAGGACAGGGAAAAGGGAGGAAAAAAATTCCTTTGAAGCACCTATCAGTGATCCCAATGCTGCCTTGAATCATAAAGATATGTATGACTGAGATCTGTGTTATCAGAGTGCGGGAAATACTGCGTGAAATGCCAGCAGGTGTATAGCCTGAACTGATGATCAGGGCCAAGTATTTAAACTAGTTGTACTCTGCTGAGAATGTATAGTCTGCACCACGGATCAAACTAAGGCTTTTCAGAGAAAAGATTTTGAGCTAACAAATCTTGGAAAGCCTCCATATACACAACATAATCTAAAATCTCACAAGTAAAAATAAACCTAACTGAGCTGCAGAATGTGAATATGCGGAGTGTGTCTGCAACGCCCCGTGGGGTCCCTTCTCTCGCTTGCTTATACCTGTCCCGTACAGTGGAAAGCTCAAACAACTGAAAACTAAAAATACTGCTGTACAAATAGAGTGGAAGGAAGAAGAAAACAGGCATGAACACCACGTTTCAAAGATACTAAATGTTTGCCACAGCAACAGTCTGGTGGCAGAGAACTCAACAAAATAATTACATGTTGGATAAGAAGGTGTTTCCTTTTGTTGCCTTTGAGTGGGGCACTTTAATGGAATTTCTTCTTGCTCATGTGCTCTCTTACTGGGTGAGCAGAAGCTCACCAACTTCTCTAGGCTGGTTTCTGTTTAACACAGCTTAGCAATGACCGTTTTATTACTATCCTTTTAAATGTAAACATTCCTCGTCTCTTCAGGTGCTCTTCTTACAACATGCTTCCCCTGCTGATGATTTGCATTGCTACCTTTTGATTTTGGTCTCACTTTGCTCTGAATCCGTAAGTTTCTGTTACAAACTATTGCCAACCACCAGATTCTCTCTGCTCCTTTAATACAAACTATGGCACCAGAGGAATGCTGTTTTCTCAGGTCCCCGTTTGATACCAGATTTCCTCCTCTGAGCACGTTCCTCTTTCAGACTGTTCCAGTGTCCACCAAATGGAGTGGATTCTTCACTGGTTGGTGGGACAGATGCCTGCCTGCGCAGAGTCCATTTAACATTGCTATATGGTAACGTGTTTGGGTTTTTTTGTCATTATTGCCCTAGACCTGGTAGAAGCTGAGAAGGTAGAACTGGGGTGCTCTTTATCAGTTTGTAGAGTCTTGCAGTACTTTGCCCTGCCCTTCCCTCACACCTTTGACATTTCTGGTGCCCGTCTCCTACCTGGTTCCTAACACCTGCCTGGTGCCTTTTTTTCCTCATACTGCCTCTGAAGTTCTCACCTGGAGACCCGTGTTCCCCTCCATCTGCTTGCAGCCTTCAGGTCCTGTTGGTTTGCAGTTGGAGCATTTTGGGAGTTCATATAGAGGGAAACAAACAGTCCTTGCAGTAGAGGGGTATACTCCAAGAGAACAGGTACCTATGCTGTATCTCGTGGGCAGACACGAGCTTGATCTGCTCATCTTCAGCTGGCTGTGTTCTGTGTGGAGCCAAACCAGAAGCCCCATATCCATCGTTAGTATTGTGTTGAGCTCGAGCTAATAAGCTCGGTCTCTTGGCAGGATGTGTTAGATCAGGCTTACTGCTGTGCTAATTGTGCTTACACAGCTTCCAGTTTGGAGCTGGCTCATTTACAGCTGGCTTGGATGGTGGCCAAGAAGGCTCGCCTCTGCCTGCAGTATGCCATGTAGACATACGCACATCCAGCACTTGAACGTGTCTGTCAATAGCAGGAAATTATATTCGGAGGGAGGGGAAAATCTTTGGCCTGGCTGCAAGCGTAAACAAGGACAATATTAATGAATGAGGAAGTAGGTAACACTTTTAATAAGGCGAAGGATTGATTATTCCAAATGTAGACTCACTGCCACAAGTTGTTTTCAGCCCCTATATTTGGCCCCATCTTGTTCCTCATTTACTGCTGTGTGGTTTGGGGTTTTTTTGTTTGTTTGTTTTGGGTTTTTTGTTTTGTTTTTTTCCCCCCAATATTTCTTGGGAACGTTTCCCAGATTTAAGAACCTTCATTGTAGAAGTGAGCAGCCTGGTATTTTAACTGGGAAACAGACACTAATCTAAACACAAGGTTAAAAGTGGGCAAAATTTCAGAGGGGAGAAATTTGCCTTTAAGATTAGCCCATCCTCTTTTTTTTGTCTTCCCTTGCTGCATATGTTAGCAAATCAGTTTGTACATTGGTTATAATATAGCATTAAGGATCTGCCCATCTTAGTGTTGAAGTGCTATAGTTACTTAAAGGTACAAAATACTCACTAGTAACAGGAATTATATAGGAAGAAGAAACCCAGAGCTGTAAAAAGCTGAAGTTTGTTTATTTAAGTTTGGGAAACTAGAGCTCAGAATGACTTGAAAGCCACATCCTCAGCTGGCTTGGTTTCATCAGTTACCAACAGTTGTGTTATTTACTTCAGCAAAAATTAGTCCCCTCAAATGTCAAGAAATTTTCTGTCTGTGGAGGAGCGTGGTGGTGGATGGGTACGTATGAGTGTGTATGTGTATAAACGTAGAGAACCGGACTAGTATCTTCTTTTGTTGTGAAATAATAAAATGATTCATCAGCCACATCACTATGAGCGCTCTTAATATTTGAGCCCATTTCTCTCAAATTATTTTCTTGGCCACAAACATCCATGCATCACTGTATTAATTTGCTTGACAGTTCAGAGGCCACTTCTCCGTTTGAGCAAGCCTCAAAGAGACAGTACCAACCTTTTAGTTCTGAAATCACTGTTATTAAAACAACCAGGGGAATGTATCTCCGCAAAGGCAGAGTTGAATAGTGATTTAGCTCCCAGAATTAATTTGAAATTCCAGCAGCACTAAGTAATATTTTAGTGGCAGTATAATCCTGTACATTACATATTAAGTCTGCAGACTGCACTGCCAGTGAAAGAACCCTGCAGTATTTAAATGACACTGTAACACCATGGTATTATGTTCAGGTCATTAGGGGGCATTTTACAGGATTGAAGTTATCTGGCAGAATGTCAAGGGTGAATCGTATAATCTCTGTTTCTTTGCCTCTCCAAATATGTAGATTAGGGGTTTAAAAAAAAAAAATTACACCTAACTCACCAGTGTTCCTTCTCTGTTTCAGCCCACTATATCACCTGTGCACTGCTTGCACTGTCAACAGATGCTGAAAGCGTAATCGAAGGCAAGGGGAGTAATAGATACAGATGGCTCAAATGGCTGTTGTAAGTGGAGAAAACGGTGTACCGAGGGTTGGGGTTTTTTCTGTATGAATCAGAGCAGTTGATAGGTAAGCATACACCCAAGCATTTGGCTTTTGTGGCATGTGTCAGTGGGTGTCCACAATGATGAAAAATGCTGAGCCCCAAGATGAGTGTTTTCCAGAGCAGATCCCTAACGCTAACCTTCTGAGGAGGCAGGGGCAGTCTTGCAATTGAATGTACCAAGGGAGATGGGCACCTCTCTCCCCTTTGTGCCTTAGAAATTCCTTCTAAATCCATGTGTGTGGCCCATCATAATGATTTTGATACCTCTTTTCAAATGTACTCATCATTCAGACAGCTCTGGTTGAATTTAGAGAGAGATATTAGGCTGTGAAAAGCATGCGTTCTCAGCAGCTTATTGCTGCCTCTGGCAGAAGTTACTGCCATTCAGATCTGCTAGCTAGATAGTTCACATGATTATTCCGTGCACCATTAGAGACAAACTAAGCTGGGTTAGTTTAAACATGTAAATAGTAGCTTTGGATCATTCTTTCTGCAAAAACAGATAATCATCACAGAAGCAGCCTAGCTGGCTGATAAGCAGTAAATTTTACCATGCGACTCTTCCCTGGTTGTTCCTTCACTGAGTTTTAACTACAGCTTTTGGGGTGATGTGAACACTTAGGAAAAAAATAAAAACAACAACAATAATAATAAAAAAAGGTTCAGTTAGGGCAAGTGAAGTTGAAGTGATGTCTGACTTCCAGTGATGAGAATGGCAATGGTGACATGCTGGTTGGTCGGGGTTGTTAAACTTTTCAACCAGCAGAGCGTCCGTCTTGTGAATAGGACGCGTGGCTGTGCCCTTTCTGTGCTCATAGCGGTTGAGGGGGGAACCCCAACAACAGTCTGCTTATTTGAAGAGTTTGTTTTCCTCTAGCCTAGACTATGGGCCAAGTCCCATATGGTGATTCCTGTTTTCTTCTTGCTGCGTTCCCATGTGACGGGAAATTCTTAGAAGAGTCTCAGGGGCAAGAGGTGTGTTTGGCTGCTGCATACCAGTGCTCGAAAGGAGTGCTGAGGGTACTGGAAATTATTTTTACAGGTCTTCTTTCAAAAGTAGCCGTAACTTCTTATTAGGAAATGGTGCAAGACTCACATTTGTAGAGAAGCATTGGCTATGCGAATGGGAGAATTGCCTTACTTGGCAGACCTGCTGCCATAGGAGGTTGTGGAGGCAGATCAGCAGGTTAAATGCGGCTGTGGACAACAGGTTCATGAACAGACACCAAAGGGAGCGTATGTTCCCAGTAACATCTGACTGTGGATGCTGGGGAGTAAAGGCAATAAACTACAGATAATGGCTGGGCTGACGTACCCTGCCTACATAGTATCTTCTGCTGTCATCCTTGGAGACAGAATACTGAGCTAGATGGATGACTGGATTAACCCAGTATGGCGTGTCTTCTGTTCCTACTGCATTGAGGTACATAACAATACTTAAAATATTATTCACAGTGTATTTTAAGTTACATCAGGAGCAGCAGAGGCATAGGGTATCTTCAGTCTTTTACTTTTTTTACATGAGAAAAGACTAAGCTTTTATGTTAATATTTTCATGGGTTTTATATAGCTTACTTTCACAGAGGATAAAGTTTCAGTTGAGATTTTGAGGACTGTGCTATCTTGATGTTGCTTTGGTTGTCACTAGCTTGTTTTTTAAAATGTACAGCAGGAAGCCAGTTCTGCCCCGCCGTTTCTCTTGGGTGTTTGTTCAAGTGAAAGGCAGTGGGCTTTCCTGAAAAACGTCCGTAGACAAAGAACTCTCCAGAGTGGGTCTCTACTGATCTGTGCAGTTAGCAATTACTCCTATGAGCTGTCATTTTAAAGTAAAAATAGAAAATGTAAAATATTGATTACATATGCAAGTACAAGAAATGTACATCTGTATACTAGCTCTCCAGAAGCTTACAGATAAAAATAGATTTAAATCACATTTTTCTTTCTAATGTGGCACAAAAAGTAATAGTTTTGCTCTCGAGGATGTATGAACCCATAAGACTGTGAGCTTGTGGAGAGAGCTTTATTCCAGCTATATCATTAAATGAAGTAACATTGGAAATCTTCTGGGGTTCCCTTTCCTGAATAGGGGACACATGCTTGTTATCATGGCGCAGCAGCGAGCAATACCATGAAGTTCAGGATGGGAGAGATCTTTGTTGTTTGTCAAATACATACTGTATACCGGGTATTTACTGTAGTCTGTGCACACTAGAAATAAACAGTAGCCTGGCACTTAATGTTACTATGCCACTTGTACTGCATTTTCAATGTGTTTGCTGAGGCTACACCACTTTCTTGCACTAAGGTTTAGATAATTCAGCATCTGCCTTTCTCAACCGAAATAATTGTGCTGCTCTCACTGGTGGTACACAGCTAAAGCCTGTTTTCCTCCCAGCTTATTATTGAAGGCAAACATCTGGAGTACAGGCTTCACTATCCTTGGCCATTGCATTCATTGTGACTTTTTGGATGCAATCAGTTTGAACCATTGCCAGCTATGGTTTTAGTCCAGAAACTTGTCAAACCAACTTGTGCCTCTAGCTTCTTGTAAGGACTGGTCAGGGAGATAGGAAGATTGTAGGACAATCCACATTATCTTATGAGATGGTGTGTATATAATAAGGTCTGAATAATTACACAATAAAGTAATCATCCAGCAAATTATTATGTTCCTCAGTAGGGAACCTCAGTAATAGGTCTGGCATAAATAGAACTTTTCTTTTAATAGCCATTGTCAAAGGGCTTTAAGTATTAGCAGTGTTTATCTAAAGTTGAACTGGTATCAAGTTCACTTTCCAGTTCTTTGCAGAATGAAAATTCTTTGCTCAGAATGAACCTTAATGATGAACTGAAGGTATTTTAGAAATAGGGTCTGCTGTGGAGTGTCATTTCCATGTTTATTCCCTTCCTCCACGGTGTTGTGCAGGATTGTAGATATTAGTCTCAAATGATGCCTTATCAAAGATTTTGAGTAACCAGTAACTACTCTGGTTCTTAACCTGGTGACATTACAGGCTCATACACGAAACCAAGGAATTGACCAGATTTGCTCCTTTGGTTGCATAAAGGTAGCTAGACTTCTGCAAACAGTTCAGTGGATTGGATTCAGTTTTGATATTGATCAGGAATATACCTGTGGCAACATCCAGCATTTTTAGGAAGGTTTTGCCTGTGTCTTCTGTAGCTGGTAAATTTATTTCTTTGGATATAAATACATGCAAAACCAATTTACTACTTGTAACATGAATGTACTATGCAAGCTACCAGAATTGTAATATTTATAGATGTAACATTCTCTGATGGAGATGCTGTACTTTGCAGTATGTCTGCTTTCTTACTTTTGCAAGCTTGCAGTTGATTTTTTTTTTTTTTTTTTTTTTGGCAACGTGCATGCACACATACATGCACAAAGTGCATTATCAGCCTGAAGCATCAGGCTAAATGTGTGTGCCCAGGTGTCGTATTTCTAATGCCCTTTGTGTGAAATGTGAAATAATTGCTCAAGTGTAGAAACTGTACGTATGTTTATGAAACATGAAGTACAGGCACAGTCTGTGATTTCAAGTGTCTTATGAAAACGTGCGTGTGGTAAGGCCACGCTATCTTCAAAACAAACTTTTCATGTTCTTGAACTTGAGACTTCTCAATCTTTAGAAGTGGAGTGAATGACAGAATACCTTAAATACCTCCGTATGTGTTTATATTTAGCAGGTGTAAAACCACTTACACCAAGCTAACTTACTGCAAAGGAGAAACATCTGCTGTATTAATTTTCATGAAGTAGATGGTTCTCTTAAGTTTCTGTGTTGTGAAACGATGGCCTCCCAGCCAAGAGGGGAAGAAACATATGGGTATAGCGATCTGTTAAATAGATGAAACAAGTGAATTGTGGGTAAATAAACGTGAGTGACAAAGAGGTAATAGAGGGAGAGCAAAAAGCACTCATACACAAAGAACAGCAGACAGTACCTACCTCTCCATCGTGGTCCCAAACCCCTAAAAGAATCAAAGGCTTCATACTGGAGAGGCTGAAGGTTGAGTTAAAAAATGGCTTTGGGTCAAAAAGGAGAGAGGAGAGGGAGATAGTATAGTCACCGAGATGAGCGACCTCAGATAATGCTTGAGTGTCTGAGATGTCACTAGAGAACTGCTGCTTAGGAAGAGGCCTGCCTTAGCTTGTGTTTTCAGTATAGAGCCACATGAAATCAATACCTGGAATAGGCTGCTCTGGGTGCAGGTTGTCATTATTCCCTATTTACTGGTCTCTGTTGATCCTCTTTTTCCATGTCTGCGTTGCTGGGACTCCTGAGGCCATACACCTTGGTTGTCTTGTGGCAATAAGCCAAGCCATTCTATAAATCCTTCCTAATGAATTATGGAGGAAAAAACCTGTCCTGTTCCTTACCTGGTTAAGATTTTTAGGAGGACACTGAAGGCTCTTGTGTAATTTAACCCTTGTACTTGTCCTCAACTGTGTTCTCACTTACAAAGCTACAAATGGGCATGAATGCTGAACGTATGCTCTAATCCTTATCACCTTGAAGTCATGACTGAACTTTTTTTTGTAATGCATGGATACAAGAGATGTCAAGTCAAACTGTATAGAAAACTGAAGTCAAAACAAGTTTTTCTAATAGAAAAAGATGTTTTGAGTAAAACTTTTGGTTTGGAAATATGGCTATATCAGTATTACTGCAAATATTTATACTGTTTCTCTGAACCTTACCAATTTCCTTGCCCTAGGAGTAAAGG
Organism: Platalea leucorodia; assembly: GCF_965183815.1. Lineage (NCBI taxonomy): Eukaryota > Metazoa > Chordata > Aves > Pelecaniformes > Threskiornithidae > Platalea > Platalea leucorodia. Next base: position 28,078,439 of record NC_138826.1, read on the forward strand.
CTGAGTAAGAGCCTGAGTAACTTGTAAGAAATGCATATCCTAGAGGTAAATGTCAGTGTGACAGCTCTTGGGACTAGATGTTATGTAAGGATTTTTTTTTTATTTTTTTTTTTTTTTTAATAGAACATGACCAGCTAGGAAACATCTATTTCCAGCTGTGCTTTACTATTATACTGTTCAATTCTGATCTGCAAAGCCCCTAGTGGGAGTAGAAGAGTAATTTGATTTCTGTGCCATTATTTTTGGCTCCCTCAGCTCTGCCTGCCTGGAAGAGTGCTAGTGCGGTGGCACCAAGTCTAGTTGGAGGCCAGTAACTAGCAGTGTACCCCAGGGTTCAATGCTGGCTCTAAGACTGTTCAGCATCTCCATTAGCAATCTGGATGATGGAGCAGGGCGTACTCTCAGCAAGTTTGCAGATGACACAAAACTGGGAGGAGTGGCTGATAACACCTGAGAGGGTAGTGCCTTCATCCAGAAGGACCTGGACAGGCCAGAGAAATGGGCTGACAGGAACCTCATGAAGCTCAACAAAGGGAAAAGCAAAGTCCTGCACCTGGGGAGAGGAACAGCCCCAGGCACCAGGACATGGTGGGGGCCACCCAACTGGAAAGCAGCTTTGCAGAAAAGGGCCTGGGGGTCCTGGTAGATACCAGGCTGAACACGAGCCAGCAATGTGCCCTGGCTGCAAAGGCAGCTAACGATATCCTGGGCTGCATCAGGCAGAGCATTGTCAGCAGGTGATCCTGTCAGGAGGTGATCCTTCCCCTCTGCTCAGCACTGGTGAGGCCACACCTGGAGTGCCGTGTCCAGCGCTGGGCTCCTCAGTACAAGTGAGACACGGATGTACTGGGGAGAGGGCAGCAGAGGGCCACGAAGACGATTAGGGGACTGGAGCATCTCCTGTATGAGGAAAGGCTGAGAGAGCTGGGACTGTGCAGCCTGGAGAAGAGAAGGCTCAGGTGGGATCTCATCAATGTACATAAATACCTGAAGGGAGGGTGCAAAGAAGATGGAGCCAGGCTCTGTTCAGCAGTGCCCGGTGACAGGACAAGAACCAATGGGCACAAACCTCAACCATTCTGCGATTCTGTAACTCTGGCCACGTTTTCAGTGAGATGGTTTCTCATGCACCAGGACCTAGACTGAGGTAAACAACTGATTTTTGGGTTAGCTAGGTATGGTTTTTAGTGAACTTGGACTTAATTTGAGGAAAGTTGCATAGCAAGCATTGTGAGGCAAATACCTTTGCTGTGAGATAAGGTAGCCTTGTAGGTAGCGTGGCCTGAAGAGTGGGGCTTGGGTGGTAAGTTGTGAAGCACTTGTAGCAGCGGAAATGGTTTAATGTTGCTGAGAGTTCTTTTGTTATGTATTAAAAATAAAAGTGGTGGTGGGCTTAATCTTAGACACATGTACAAGTATTTTGACTAGATACTGTCTGGATTTAGAAACAAGGTAGGATCTAATATGCCAAGGAAGAAGGGTTTATTTAGTTTTTTTTAAAAAACTTTTTAACAGCTTGAGTCCCTGATAATCTTAGCAGCAGGTACCTGTAGTTAGATTTTGAGGAAGCAAATGTCTTCTGCAGGCATCTCAATATTTTAACTATAGTTTTCAAAATTAAAAAAAAAGTGAGTGAGGCGTAATGCTATCAAATGAGATACAAGAGTCTGAAAACCCGCTCAATAAACTGATATGTTCTTCAGGAAATTGATGATATATCAAAAGCTGTTTTTTCAGATAGCAATCACTGGCTTAGCTTCCCAAAAGAAGGCTGTGTCTGCTTATAATGGTGCTGGTTTTGTATACAGAGTTCTGGGCTTATCTTGAAAGGGATTCTGACACACAACAAAACCGATGAATACTGTTTCAGCCAGCAGTACTTTCTTATGACCTTAAGCATTTCTTGGTTTATGTGTATGAGATTAATTCAAAGACGATTTGATGTTTTCTTTCTTTTTTCTTTTTTTTTTTCTTTTTTTTTTAAAATGACCAACCATACTGGATGAAAATGAGTCCTGCAATTAAAAGATAAGATATATATTTAAACTGAAGCATATTCTCCCATACAGGAATAAAACTATGAATGTATGTCTTTCTATTAAATCTTTGTCTACAGAGCATAGAAGGTTACATATGTGGCGGTGGTGCAGTTTTTTTTCTTTTAAAATAGCTGAATGTTTTCTTCAATTAATCTGTTTTGTGGCTAATCTGGAAGTCTTTGCCACCACTGTGGAAATGAAGCAGTGTCCACTGGACCAATTGATATCTTGCATTTCAGTTTGTTGGTAGAAGGAACAGCAAGACACACATGACCCATTTATGGTTTGTGTATAATAGGTTGTTATCTCTTGAAAATGAGCACTCATAGTTTACTTCTGTTAAACTAAAAGTTACTGTTGTAAAGGGTGCTCTGTATTCACAGGAATGCTTGGGGAGGGCGACCTGTTGCTGTCCGGTTCGGTGGGGCACTAGAGCCCCAGAGGTCAGCTGTGAGCACAGAGCTGCTGAACCCGGGAGGTCCACCAGGAAACGTGAAAGCTTTGGGGTGAAGTTCATTCAGGTTTTGAGATGTGGGTAGATGTTGTTTGTGCTTTTCAACCCTGTTGGGATGCTCTTTATGTTTAGTGTGGTGAGCAGCTTGAATAGGCATTGCTTGCCTGCCATTGAGCCACTGCTTAGGTGACCAAATATGTAAGTGAGCTGATTTTTGCACTGAGCAGTTTTTTCACAAACTGGCATAATTTCTGCTAGTTCCACTTTCATATCTATCTAATAAAATGAGTGATCTTTAGTGTTTGCACATGATGTCTTGGAGTCATTAATTATTTATCTTCATGACTGTGTGTGTGTGAGAAGGGATTTGGTTATCCCTGTTTTACAGGAGACAGACGGGGCACAAATTGACTTGTAGACTGTGCCTGCAGTATTGTAGAGTGCTCTGTAGAATGACTCTGTGTTAAAGCTTTTCAAAAGCTGCAAGGAAGGGTGTTTCTCATTATGCTATGCTTTATTTTTAGAGGATTCAAGAGCAAACTGCTGCAGTCACCGGACTGGAAGGAATATTGCCTTTGCTCACTTTTTGTTTAATCTCTAAAAGTCCTTATCAAAAATTGTTAGTGTTTCAAAGTCTCATAGTGGTTTAAGAGTCTTGTGTCTACTGAAGGAAGCCCAAACCAGCTCAATTGTTTCTTTTGAGGGCAAGGTGCAGCGTGTTGTTTGTGCAGCCAGCCTTGGCACTGCCTTCCCCTCCCCAACTTCTTTGTCCCCCTTCTTCCCTTCCCCCGCCTCCCCAATTATTTTTCCAGAGACCTTGGCTTGCTGCTTCTGGGGCAGCAGCAGCAGCTGCTAGTGCTGTCCTGTAATTCTTCCATCTCGGTCACAGGGGACTGGAAGGGAAAAGACGGTCTGTCTCAGCAGCAGTCCACCAGCTGCTGCTACAATCTATAATGCGTAAATTTGCAAAATATAGCTTTTAATTTTGCTTTGCAGTCAGAATGAAAAACTAGAGCGCACCACCACTGCCATCATTGATTGATTAATCGAAATTTATGCTCCCTGCTCCCCGGTTCAGACTCGGACAAAAAGTACTTGGAAGTGGCTAAAAAATAAAAGGTAAGAATCCTGACAGACTTTCCCACCGATGGAGTAATTAACAATACAATGTCGCGTATGTGTGCTTGAGAATATGCTCTAGATAAAAGCTGTTGAGTAGCACAAGAATATTCAACTTAAAAGTATATAATTACGCTTAGGGTCATAATACTTTCTGAAGTACATGGATAGGATAAGCAGGGCTTCTTTGCTACAGTGTCAGTGAATGAGGGAGTTCCACAGATTCTAGCATAAGTAGTTTTCATGAAAATGTATATTGAAACATATTTTTGGTTTTGAGGCTTTTTTTGAGGGAGACAGAAGGGAGGATGGAGAGTAGGCAGCGTAGTTACTGTTCTTTCTCTGCTGGCTGTGAAGTTAGAGTAGCAACAGTACTGCTTGTTTTGTGTCCAGTCATACACCTCGAATAAGGAAATAGCACATATAAAAGGTAAGCAATCCCCAAACTGCCATTAGAAAGGGATTGGTAACCTCTTCAGTGTGCATTTATGAATGACGGATCTTTTTGTTGGACCATTCAAGAAGGAACAGCCAAATCATGGCTGGAATTTGTGAAAGAACTTGTTGCACTGAGTAGTTCAACTCAGTGGGTAGTTTAGAAGACTCGAACTATAAAACACTATTCATCCATAAAAATAATTCATGTGGTTGTGGCACACATTGTTGGCCAAAGAAAGACTGTTGTGTGGATAGCTGAGAGAAATAATTTTACAAGTAAATTTTGCAGCTGATGTCCCTGGAGACCCCGTTACCCTCTGTGTTTTTTCTTTAAACTCTCTGAAGTCCTTTGTCGTGGAAGTTGCATGGGAACTGTAGTGTGCAAAGGCTAGCACAGAAACCTTTGTATGCCAAGGCATTACGGGGACCGTGAGATGGTCCACGTCCAGGCTTCCTTGCTGGTGGAAGAGCTTGTGGCAGCTGGCTATCTGCTTTCCTCAGTTGGTTTCATTGAGGGCAAGGGACTCGGAGAAGCCAGCTGCCATGTTGGCATGCCTGCTAGGGGTTGTGCACGAGGGACGTTAGTGATGGTGTCAGTTGCGGACTGCTGCCCTCCAGCATGTGCTACGAAGTAAATCCAAATGAGGAGCAATCACAGATCTCATTTTGACAGTGTGTCCACATTTTAACTCTTCTGCTGAACATCTGTGATTATACTAGTGTGCAAGTTGTACTTTTTTGCTGCTAATTAGAATACACTGGGTCCAAACTGGAGCTTCAGATACAAATTTGTCTGGGTTTGGGAGAGAGCAGATCTAGCCCTTACTGTTGTGGAACAAGCTAACTCTACCAATAAAGGCACAGTGTAACCTAGTACCCATCTCCAGAATCACCAGTCCTCATTTCTGTACATCTAATGTACAGATACTAATGTCAGCAATCTTAAGTGAAAGCATAAGCAAACCCTAATCTCACGAGACATAGTACTTTCAATAAGTACATTGTACAGGCATGCTGGCAGAACGAAACTAAATCTAGATTTGTCTTCATGACTCCAAAGAAAAATAATTTAAAATAGTTTAAAGAATCCACGAAGTATACTACATGCATGTGTGTGCTCATATTATCTTAAATTTGTTGGAAGTTTTTAGCATATGAAAAATACAGCCCCAAGTGTACACCACGCCTTCCAGCTCCAGGGCAAATACAGTAAGAAGAAATTATATAGTGACCCATTATTCAGCCCCCTGGGAGGTAAGAGAAAGGAAGAGGAGTGTTTTACCCTGAAGTCATTCCTGGTTATTTTTTTTTTAATAAACATGATATGCTCTAATATTTATATAAAAGCAGTGTTCAGTGGTCTCAATTGGGCAGAGAAGTTAAATTTAGTGAAGTGCACACACTTTGTGTAGTTCAAATGCAGTGTTTTGGGTATGCTACTCACCTGCTCGCAGGGAAAGGACAGAAATTAAATGATGGAGGCTGTTCACAAGTAAACCAGCAGAGTTCCTGGAAATATTACTTTAGCCAAACTTTACAATATTGCGTGTTACTAGTCTCTCCAAGTATCAGAAATTAATGATCAGAACCAATTTGAGCTTTAGACCTTAAAGAAAGACTACTAGAGTATGTTTTAAAACTTCAGTGGTAGCAAACTGGATTGAAGCTTGCTAACTTCTGACTGTGGCAACAAAGGCCTCTAGGACTTGCAGTGAAGTTGCCAAGAAAACAAGCTCCCTTTTCCATATGTATTTTCGTTTGTCTTCATACTGTGGTAAAGGCATTTACCTTCTGCCAGTGTTTTCTGAGCTATGCGCTGAATTCTTTTGAAGATAATTGAATTAGCTTTTTCTTGACTTTTCCTTCCCTTCAAAATTAGTATCTTTATTTTAACATTCGACCAGTCAAACTCCCAAGCCCCGGTTCTTCCATACAGAGATGGTTATCTTGGCACTACAAGCAAGACCCTTACTAGATACTGATACTTACAGGCCAGGCTGTTTTCCATCCATTCTGTAAGGACTGATTTTTACTGAAAAGAACAGCATTAAATTCTCAATGAGAACCAACCTTTCCTCATTTCTTCCTCTGTGGGGATTTTATCAGTCTCTGCAGCTTCCTTAGACATTGTACGCAGGGGATACCACTTTGGGGGCAAAGCTAACCTGGGAATAATTGACGGAGTGGTTTTGAGGGAATACTCTGAAATTTTCCATCAGCTTCGGTCTCACTGCGTATCTCCCATGTAACTGTTTACAACGAAGTTAGAAGGTGGCCCTTAACTGTTGTATGCTGTCTGTGAAACTTTGGCTATGCAGTAAGCCCATAGTCTAATCTGTAGATCCATTCTGGTGCTTAGAATAAAACCCTTTGAGAAAAGAATAATAGGAAATTGATATTGAAAGACAATGTTTCAGAAAAGGGACCTAAAAAGCACACTACAGTCTCCCTGAAAGAATATGGTATCTAGACAATGGGAAACTTAATTTCTTAATTCCTCAGCCAGAAAACTTGGTAGTCAGACCTCTTAAAAATCCATATTTCCGCAAACCTTTTCAAGGGAGGGAGAAAGAAAGAGGCAGAACAAAATATAAGTTCTAAGCTTGCCTAACATGTCACTTGGGATAACATCACTTCTGTTTGTCCTCAGTAAACACAATGCCAGATCAGGAGCCAGAGGATAATCTTTCACTCTAAATTATTTTCCTGTAATATCTGAGGCTGCACAGTCTAAAATCAAGAGTGGAGAAGGCTGTCCCGAGTCTCTCGCTTTGCCTGCTGATACAAACATGATTTCATTATACAAACATTTGCTCCATTAATTGTTATTATTCCTAATCCTCCATTTTGCTTAATGGCAAAACATTTCACTGGAGGGAAAAAAATTAGATTAAAGTAAAGACTTTCAGACAGTAAAGGCTACTAATTGAAACCTGCAAGGGATACCCCCATCATGGAAATTCAAAATTATAGAAGTTATTATTGAGATAACTGGAGAAGTGATACCTGGAAATCCTCAGACATACACTTTGGATTAAGTTTTTGTATGGTTTAATTCAGTATTTTTTTTCTTGCTCTGTAAATATAAGAGCGTAGCTTTAGTAAACATGCACACGTGGTGATACATGTGTATGTTCGTACAACATGCTTTTTTTTTTTGTCTTCTGATGGAAAGTAGAGCTTTTGGTTGCGCATGTGTGCCCACATGGACCTCTCAAAGGAGATAAATCACAGATGGGGATGCTAGAACGTTGTGGTCCTGTTTCTATCTGCTCTGTACTTGTGTGGTTGTGGTGGTTTGGTGTGTGGTTTTTTTTTTTGGGGTTGTTTTTTTTTTTTTTTTTTTTTTTTTTTTTTAGTGCCTGTCGTCTTCTGCAGTAACCTTGCATTGAGGTCTTTGAATAAAATATTTTTTCCTGTGCAAAGTTTGTGGTGGTGGGGGGTGTGTGTGTGTTTCTGTTTTTTCCTCCACAGGCTGTGGTGTACAGCAATGTAGAGGTCTTAGAGTTTTTATTCTCTTGAGGCTGGTGATACTTTAACCAAAGGAAAACTGAGGCATGTGAAGGTTTCCCTACCCCCTCTCCCTCCCGCAGCTCCCACAGGAGGTGGAGAGCAGCGAGCTGCTCCTGGAGCTCCTTTCCCGTATGATAAACCCCCGGCTCGCAGGCGCACAGATGGGTGTTGAGTGCATAAAAATACGAATGTTGATGCTTATCTGAGAAAGTCAGCAACATCGTGTGCCTTCGCTGAGTGTCTGTACGGTCATAGGACAGCACTTCATAAATGGATTTTGAGGTTGCATAGCATTTGTTAAGGCTTTTGAAAGAAAGAAAATAATATTCTAAAAGACAAGACCCCTCAAATGTTTGTCAACAATTCCTGTTGCTTTGAGGAGTTTAAACCTATATAGTTCTGGATCTTTGGGTTATTTTTCAGCTTCTTGATTTAATGCGGTTTTGGATGCATAGTATAGCATGTAGGTTAGGTGTGTCACTAAGGAACCCCAGTAAAATACAAATTCATGGGGTTAAAATTACTTTCCCTGAAATGATCTATTTTCTGTGCCTTTTCTGTTCTGCATCTCCCTCCATTCCCCCACGCTGAAGTCCATTAGGCGTAAGTCGGATTAGCTCAGTGACTCTTATCAGACTTCTTTTTCCTGTTACCCCCAGATAAATTTATGTGACTTAAAGAGTGAACTCCAGGCATAACCTTATTCCTGCTGGGGACAGGAGCTGCATTTGCTGAAGCTCTGTGTTGGTGAATAGTACCCCACTGTGCTCTATATGGGAAAGTGTGTGGGTGGCAATTTACATGGTAAACAAAGGCAGGCAGGGAAGGAAGATAGTTAAGCTTATGTTTCTTAATGCTCTAGATCTCCTTAAAACATGTCTGTTGAAAATTAGCAGCAACAAATACCACAAAAGGAAGATTGGTGTAGATTTTGCTATTTTTAAGTATTAATCTTTAAGTAAAAGGATTTTTACATACGTTTGTTGTGAAATTAAATTTATGATGGAAAATTAAATTTGTTAATATAATTTGTCCTGATTTTGTGGTAATAGCACTTTACCTGCAACTATTGCCTTTAAAGATAAACAGAAACCTTTTATTTCATCAGCAAAATAGGCTCATAGTCGTGTGTAGGATCATCCCCCACTCCTGCTGCCCTAAATAGGTTCTTTGCTTGTTTGTCATCAAAGGTGTAGGGAGGCAATGTGAATTAGATGGCAAGGGACTAGAGAGTGTGTCAGGAAGTATTGACATCCTTATTTGTGCCGTGTATCTACTATGTGACCTTGGACAAGTCTCTTCACCTATGCCATATCCTGTTATTAGATTATAAATCTCTGCTGGGAGAATGCTTGTCGCGGTTTGCTTTTGTATCTGGCAAAGGGTCTTATAGATATTATCGTAAAACAAATAATAGAAATAAGGGTAGCAGCTTTTTTTTTCTGGAACGCTAGCCTTTGGAGATAGGGATTTCTTTTTAACCTTGTTCTTGGGCTCTGGTGCCCCACTCAGCTGCAAAAAGGTTCCTTCACTCTATCGCCTGTCTAGTCTGATTCTTGCCAGCAAAAGAACCCCAAACTCGAAATTTGCTATTTATTCAGATAAATAAATGCTGTGAGTGACCGTGTAGCCCTTGAAGAGTTTTGCAAACGCATTCTAAAATATGAAAAACAATATATGATTATTTGCAATATTTTCTCTTAGATTAAACTAGAAATTTTTCTGTGGCATTGGTGTATAAATTGTGTATTTAAGTTGCGGTCACAATATAGGCTTCCTCGGGGGAAGGCTTGTCCTTCAGAAGTAGCCGATCAAAGTGATAACTTACCCGCGTACATGCTAACAAGCACAGCTCCTGCTGCTTTGGGGAAGTAAGTGGCTTATTCCATGTGATGAAACTCTTGTTCCAGCTCACATCTTGTTTTGAACTGATACCCTTCATGCTTGCATTGACACTGGAAAGGAACTTCACATGGGAGACGCTCCCTTCCAGGTCACTGACTTGCATCCAGGCCACTTGCTGACGCTGCCGTGCGGAGAAGCTGCTGGTCCACGTGGAAGGAGAGCGGGTTGTGTAACGCAGTGTGTCACAAGGGCTTTGCCAGGACGGCGGGCCGCAGGCTGAGCTCTTTGCCTACGCTGAGTTTGATTAGCAGCGCAGTTGATTTGTGGGAATTCAGCTCTGTCTTTTGCAGGGTTTAATATTAGAAATTTCATGGATTTGCATGTCATTGGGAGGAAAACCTGACTTGCTTCTGATTGCAGCTCTGTCAGCTTTTCTCTGGAAAAGCTTACAAATGTGGAGGAGCAATTTTTTTTTTTTTTTCTATATAAGGAATTGTGGGGTGATTTTTGGAAGAGTGGTTTTGGTTTGGGGTTGGGCTTTTTTTTCTTCTATGGCATTCAGGACACTGGAATTATATTTTTCAAGGTTTTTGCTACTAACACACTACCAAATTTTAAAAAGGGAGAGAAATAAGATTTCCAGGTGATAGTCACTTAATTCTAGGACTTGACTCTTTAATTATAAAATAACACTTTAATTCAAAATAACATAAGAAAGATTACTTTTTAATTGTTTCATAATGTCAGAAAGGATAAATATGTCAGTCTAATCTATGCTCCTGCATAGAGCCAGGAGTCTCCTTTCCAATAATATTTCTGTCAAGCTGTTTAATTTGTTGAAGCTTTTAAAAGAAGTCATGTGATGCAGTAATTTAAAAAGTGAAAAATTAAGACAGTAGAAAGAGAACATACCTGACGTGAATACAATGCAATGTTCATGTGGTTCAAATTGCTTTGAATAATACTCCTGTGCTGTCCGTGTTTGTTCCTTGGGCGTGACTTTGCTAATAGCAGTGAGGGTATTGACTAAAGTCTTTGCTGATAATTACTTCCTAAATATAATTAAATATGAAGGTGGTGTTAGCAAGATGCTAATTGGCTTACTAACAAACTTAGGATTTTTCACTTTCCCAGAACCACTAGATTAGAGCACTTGGTGCAGCAGTTTTTCGACAGCAGAGACTGCTGATCAGATTGCCGAAGCCAGCAAGCAAGGTGTCCTGTGATGTCGCGGTGGGGACGGGGGCTTTGTGCTTAAGGCACTGGCAAAATACTGCTTCAATAGCTGTGGGACCTTAGGGAAGTCACTCAGTCCCGCTGCCTAAAAGAGGAGTGATAACACTACCTTTGTTTCTTGTCTTTTTAGACTGTAAGCACAGGTGGTTGGGTTTGGTATATTTATAAAGAAAATGTTGATCGTTAGCTTACAGCATTGCTGTAATACAGGCAGGTTTAATAACGTGTTTACCATCATGCAACAAAACCATTGTGGGTTGTCTGTGTTAGTGGGGATATGCCATATTGCAACTACGCTGACTTTCGGCTATGATCAGCTGTTTGGAAAGGCCCCAAGTATTGCTTAGACAGCCCACCTTATTCTTCCAAAAGCCAAAGCTTTCATGGAAGCAGTAAGTGTCATTTTCAAAAGCAGGCTGGCATGGGAGCACTACGAGATCCAGAAGACAAAAGGAAATGGAGGCTTTAATGAGCACCTTTGTAAAAGTTAGCATGCAGCTGGTCCCCAGCAAAGCAGGCCGCTGTTCAAATACGCGGTGTTTGTATTGTGTAAGCGTGACTAATGGCTGCGATTCATGAGGAAGCATGGCCTGCCTTGGGACGGCTGAGCTGGTTTCACCTCAAGCTGTCTGGTCCCTTTCTCGGAAGCTTGCTCTGCTGCAGCAGGATTGGCAGAGCTGCTCACCCAGCAGCTGCTGACCTGCTATGAATGACAGGCTGACATATGAAGGTAAACCAAAAAGCAGTGCTGCTGACTGAACAGACTTTGTAGTAGTGGTCTCCCTATGATACCTTATTCATTAAGCCTTGAGCTGAGAGGCTTTGCTACAGAAGGGTGATGATGCAGTGATGGTTTTCGGTGGGAACGTGTTTCAGCAAAGGCCGAAATCATTACAGTCTGCCGTGACGTACTTGTGAACAGTTTAGGGGGAAAAAAAAAAACCACACTGTGCGTCATTGGCAGCAAAAGCCTCTACATTTTCTTAAAGCCGCCTATTTTTGTTGACATTTCCTCTCTTCATGAAATAAAGTTCTTACGTTATTGCTGTTCTGTTATGAGGTCAGAATAAGTTCAGGTTATCCCCTAATTTCTCAAATAGAAGGGGTCTATAGTTGAGGCCAAGCATAGGAACATACATCTGCTGAAATTAGTCGTGATCCAGTGAAATGTTTTGGCCTCAGTAGGTATTATATCGAACGTGATTTTAAACCTGTTTGTTGCCTGTCTCAGAGTTTTTCAGACCTTTGAGTTTATCCTGTAACTGCTCTCAAGAGCTGATTTTTATCAAAGTTTCATTATATAAATCTTTTTCATTCTTGGGAAGATAATACGTCCTTGTGCAAAACCTGCTTCTTGCTGAAATCAATGAACAGCAAGGCCCGATTGCGTGCAGGGCGGTGGTATTGTTGCAAGGTTATCAGAAGGTTAAAGGTACAAATCGGCTATTGGCTCCAATAACTCCTATGAGGGAAATATGGAAAAAGATATCTCTTTTTGTAAATGAGATAGCATAGCGGGTGACTCTGCTAGATTCTGACCTTCGCTGTAAGAGGTGCAAGTGCAACAAGATTTTGCGACTCCAGGAAGAGGAGATTTAGATGCTCCCATTTGGGCTGTAGTGGGAGGTGAACTTTTGCGAAGAGCATTCATAATGCTTGTCATGGGTTACTGTTGTGTGTCCTGTGTCAAAAAGCAAACCTTCATCCAGAACTTTGGTCCTTTTTAGGTGGTTGAGGAAGGTACAAGAGGCATTTTACAGCATTTTTCACATGCCTCTGAACTGCTGGGTTTGTTTGGAAGAGGAAAGAGAAATACCGCAGAAAAGGCCATTCTTGAAATATTTGTGACCATTTGGGAACCAGGAAGAATTGAAACTCTCTCAGGATTTCTAGACCTCAGAGATGCTGGTAAGTATGTCAGCTTCTGGAAGCCAGCCCAAACCTCTGAGAGTTTGGAGGTTTGCACAGTACTAGTGGCAATTAATGATGCCTGAAGAAAAATGCACATTTTGGGTTTTGAACAAAGGAAAACTTCTTGTGATATATAAAACATAACATATTTTAAAGCATTTTGAGAACTGAAGAATGATTTTGGTTTCTTCTACCCTGTTCTGTCCCCCGTGTGTGTCCCCCAACCATTTGTATTCCCAATGAATCTGCACCACTGAAGTTACAGAAGTGATTTTAGAAGAGAAGACTGGGCAACACACTTCCATGTGAATGGCAGACATATTAAGCATAAGAATCTGAAGAGCATTCCGCTTTCTTATTTGAAGAAGCATTTCTTTTAACATTTTTTAAGCCTATTAGTGCCTTAGCATCATAAAAGATGATGGTAACGTTTAAAATGTTACGTATGTTCTGATTATTCTCGTATATGTTGTCATCCTGTGTTCATAACAGAACACACAGTGAGTTTAAAACCTTGAAAATTCCTTATTTTGTAATTGAGAAACGTATGAGAAATAGGATTTTTTTCAGGCAGTCTGAGTTTCCATCTCATATGAACTGGAAATCCAAAGTCTTTCAAATTTCCTAAGAATGAAAAAGTTTTAGAAAAAAGATTGCTTTGAAACTGCTGTCTCTTAAATAAAGCAGAATGCTATCATCCTCCAGTTTCTCAGTAGCTTTGCTACAACACCATTCTGTAACAAAAACTTTAGTGTGTCCACATTGTTGCGTGAGCTCTGAGGAGCCGCAGTGGTAGGGCAGTCCTGACCGAGACTCTGGCTTGTCTTAGTCATTGGCTCGAGAGCAAGTCTTGATAGTGCTAATTGTTGGACCTGTGAAGTTTTCAGCATCTAAGGCAGGGAGCCTTAGGATTTAAAAATATTTCATATTCAACCAATGTTTTCTGAGGGAACTTTATTTCATCAGGAAAGCCTGTACAAATCATTAATCCTGGGCTCTGGTACAACAAGGAGCTGCATGCAAGCAGAAACCTTCCTGTATGGAATTTTCATGAAGGTTCAGTGCCTCTGATGAGTTTCAAAAAAGTGTCTTCAGAAGTTTAGAGCTAAAGCCATTCAGTTTAGGTTCCCGTAGGACTTTTTTTAACTGTTCTGCAAGCATCAGCTTTGTGTGACCTGACCTTGCTGTGAAAGGGCTTTCCGTGCAGGGGTCCTGCAGATCCCAGCAGATAGGAGGGAAACGGGAGCTCCCAAGGAAGTCATCCCTTACCACGCTTTTCCTCTCCTGGGTTTTAAAGGCTGTTTGGCAAACTTGTTTGCTTTGGCAAAATTGATAATCGATGAGCAATTTTTAAGAAAAGTTTTACTAATAACTTACCAAAAGAAATGTTCCAACTGTTATGCTGTGTTTTGCAGTCACTTTTTGTTTGTTTACTTTTAAGCTCAAACCATTGAGAGGTAGTATGTTTCTGCAAATTAGCTTGTTCTTCTATGGAGCTTGCATTTGTAAAAAACCAAACTGCCAAAACATTAAAGCTCAGGGAGAGCAGGTGTATCTTCCCTTTTGTTCTATTAGCATTTGCTCGGGTTTTAAAGCAATTTCGGAAAGTGCTGTTGTAATAATGTTCAGTGATGAAATGTCTGCAAGTTCTGGTCCCTTCTGCATTAGCTACAGTTATGAAAAGGAAAAACATGCTTATATCTTTATGATAACAAAGAAAACAGTATGCTCTGTTTTTATATAAAATAACTAAGTTTTATGCATTTAAATAATAGTGCCTAAAACGGTAGGGATTAAAAGAGCTGGTAAAGGTTTTTGAGATTTTTGAGCTATAAAAATATTTACTCATGTGTCACTGTTGAGACTAGAGTTTAGAAAAGCACATGAACACGTATTTAACTTTAGTCTTGGTGTTATTTTGTGGAGTGCTTAGTGTGAACCTAATTACGTATGGTAGTGCAGTCCTGACTCAGAGCTTTAATGTCAATCAAGTAACTAAAAAAGGACTAGTCGTGCCATGGAGATTAAGCCAGCTCCAGGAACTCCAAGTGTTGGAGACGCGTAAGTCAAAGGCTCTTGGCAAAAGTTTCTTTTGTGACAAGAGTTAGAAGTAGGTATTTTTGTGATTGATTGGCCTATTCTGACCAGGATGTGTAGGTTCAGTTTTGGCTGTCAGACTCTCTTGTGTGGTTTTTGGGAAATCACTGCACCTTCCTGTGACTTAGCATTTGTCCTACCAACAGAGGTGAAACTATTTCTCCCCTGCCAGTTGACAATCTTGAAAATAAAGCTGAGGCCTGTAAAGACTTCAGCAGCAGATGGACTTGGATCTTTTAAATATGTCTGAACATTATTCAAATGTGGTCTTCCAGCATCACTGTAACACAAGGAAGACTGTGTTATGCTTTTTTGCATTCCAAAAAAGGTTACAGTTGCACTTGAAACATTCAGAAATAGAGCTGCTTCCCCTGATCCCAACTATCACGTTGTTGATAATGATGCCGTTTTGTCAAAGCAGAAGAGTTGCTTGTGTTAGTGCTGGTCCCGCAGGCTAGTGCTGCACACCTTTTCTCTTTGAACAGAAGATATTTCCTACCAGTTGGTATATTTTCAATCAAAAGGTTTGTTGCAGTCTCCTTAAAAATGAAAACAAAAACACAGGGATATCCAAGTTGAAAAAGCTACAATTTGTGGCACTGCTCTTGTGTGCTTTTTAATCACATTGGGGAACATCCCAGGGGTGCCACTTTACCATTGCAACCAGCCACTGACTTAATCTTAAGTAGGATTTTAATGAAGATCCTGGTGAGGATGTAGTAAAACATCCAATAAGGGTACTAGAAGTTACATTTTTGTCACTTTCAGCTCCTGTAAGGTAAGAACTCCTTTTTCCAAAGCATACTTTGGACAGCTGAGAATCACAGCTCTTAAGTTTTTTTTTCTTTCCCTCTGTCCCCACCTTTTGTGGTGGTTTTTTTTTTTTTTTTTTTTTTTTTTAGGCTTAAGCTGAGACTTATTTTTGTTCCTCAGCTAGTCCAAACCCCCTCTTCAGCCTGAGAACAGTTGCAGATGCTATCCATTAAGATCAGCTTCATCTGTTTATCCTTGGAGATGAAAAAGTCCTACCCTTCTTCCCTCCCTCTAACAGTGATTACCTTCTATAAACCTGCTTCAAAACCTCCTTGTGCTGAAGAATGTAGTATGGGATGGAGGAGGGATGGGAGAAAATGCACTGGGGAGGGCAGTGGGGGGAATGAGACTGATTCAGTGTCTGATTATAGATACGTTTCTCTAGATACTCTACACAGCTTTACATCTTTACAAGTTTCCTCCCAAGTGCCTTTGTTCTTTGTATAGCTCACTTGCAAACCTGGCATGTGGAATTGTTTTATTCAAACTTTACTGAAAGACAGGATGTACCTTAGAATTAGAAATATGATGGGCTGTCAGCCGCTTCCCCAAATTCCATCAGATCTCTATAGTGCTTAATAAATGAACTGACAGATTATTAACCAGATGGTACAACAGGAGCTTGATTCTGTTGTAAAGTTTTAAATCATGTTGTTCTAACAGGTATGCAATTTATCTCCACCTCTTCTTCTTTGGGAATGAGAAATGAATGAGAAGTCGTAGATATTCTCCTCCTCCCCCCCCCCCCCCCCCCCCCCCCCCGATTTCTGGCAATATTAATAAAGAATAAAGTTAAGGTTGGATATCCTGCAGAAATACTATCAGGCATTGAGAAATTTAAATTACTTTGCTGCCCAGGGTTAAGTATTAGGAGTATTAAAAGAAGTTTAATGCTTTTATGTTTAGTTCTGTGATTCCTGGTAAACAAACATTATATCTAACAGCAAAAAAATTATCTTAAAATTTAGTTAGGTAAGCTACCGAATCTTAATTTAAGTCTCAGCCAAATAGGGGTCCTAGACTTTTTCATTGTTACATGGTTCACGTGGTAAAATCAGTCTGAGGATAAATCAGTAATGAGTGAATGCTGTTGCTGGCTGCATACTGTTATGCAGTTAAGCAAAATTGTGTTTTTCTTCCTCAAGTTGTGGAAAACTGTTAACATCATGGAAATTACCATTGAGAATGATTCCTTATTTATCTTTTCACTTGGTAGGTCAGATACGAGTCAAGAGAATTAGGGACTGCAGTGCTTTATCAGGTCTGTGACCAGCTCTTTTACAGTAATTAAATAATACAGTGCAAGAAATGATGCTTACAGCTGAAAACTCTCCATGTGATTTTCAGAGAATCGGGTTGAAACAAACTGAGCTGGACTGGAAAGTGTTTAACTGCAACATTTCACTGAAGGTACTAATCTGTGTGACAGTCTGGGCACACCAAGGGGGAAATGAATCTCCTAAATAGTTTTTTTTCTCTGTGAGAAACCATGGAATACTTTATGAGTGAGAGCTGAGCTCTGTTATGCCCGGTGGCCCCCAAACAAGGTTTCTGTTAGCAGGAGATAAGGACGTGCAGCCTGGTTAAGGCTCCCATGCCCAGGCCGCTTTGTGCGGTGCTGCGGTGGGGCCCTGGCCCCAGGGCCATGCCAGGCGTGCGGGCTCTCCCTCGCCTCGCGGCGCAGCCACACGTGCGGCGTAGCGGGCTCCTGGGCTAACTGGCAGCCTTGTTCTGCACCGTGGTAAGCTGCCACGTGGTTAGTAACCTATCCGTTTGCAGGGGTTATGCTGAACTTTATTAATCATACTCACCTTTTGCATTGTAAGTGTCTGTCATCTCTGGCCAGACTTCACCGACTCTTACACTGAACTGTTCTTTGGGTGTTGCTAATATGTATACCAAAATCTTCTCTGGCTGGTATACATGTGGTAAATTTTCTACCTTGCTGCTTTAAATAGGAACATCATTTTCCTCAGCACTGCCTTTATCACAGGCTAGCTACTAGTGAGAGCTGAGGTAACTTGGTTTGCTTTGAGAAGCATGAGAAGTTACCAGCTCCGTTCCAGCAGTAACTGCTCCAGCGGGGAAGAAAGCCATGCGAGAGCTGAAATGCTGAAAGAGTATTTGTGAGAGTGACAAAAATCAAAGTTTTTGTCTGGCTTTATTCCTCTGGAGGCATGTGCTGTAGCATTGCTGTTCATTCCAAAGAGTGAGAAATGAAAAATACTGTGTGCACTTTCATCAAGTTATTTCTACGAATCAGGGTTAGTTTTTTACCTTGCGTTTTAGTGTCATGATTAGATTTATATCAGAATGAAGATGTTTGTATGCACTTGCAACTTTTGAATCACAACTGTGTTCCAGACGCCAAAAATTCCTGCACACGCTTAGGTGGTGTGTCCAAGGGCTTCCTCTTAGGTGGGTGAGATGAGTGCACTGGCGTGCATCCTTCCACCATCCTGCCCCGGGGAAGCCTGCTGAGTCCTGGGTTGTCCCCAGTGGCCATGGTGCCAACCAGCTACCAAATGCACTTTGATATCTGGAGTTCAAGTTGGCTCAGAGAGCTGCAAAATTGAATGCAATGCCTTCCTTGAAAGTTGATTCTGTTTGGTTTTGGTTTTTTTTTTTTTTTGTAGGAGACTGTTCAGTATGTGTTAGCTTCCTTAAAGTTGCCATGCTGGAAAATAATTAGAACTGACCTCAGGAAAACAATAGTGAACTAAATAACTGATTCCGTGCGCCACCCCCCCCCCCCCCCCTTTTTTTTTAAGGCAGCTGTCTCCTTGTGCAGTTGTTGGCAAAGCTGAATGTTAAGCAGATTCCTTCTAAGTTGGGAGTCACAACTGGTGGGAGTCTTTGGATGCTGAGATGGAAGGGGTTTGCTGTGGGAGTGCAAGTTAAGAACTTGAGACAGAGAAAGAAGACAACTGATTTACCAGAGTCAACTGATGCAGTTTTGCAGCTTTCCTCTGCACCAAAATGTTGTTTTCAATAGAAACCTGTTGGGTTTCATGTTGAGGCTGTTTGCTGATATCCATATGTTTTGCCTTCAGAAGTCAGTGGTTTTTAGCCTAAGCAAAGCTCTCTTCCCCCCCTTCCCCCTCTCTCCCTTTGGAAATTTATCATCAAGATGTGAATTATTCCGGCATGTGGAGGCTCTAGTATAGTTCTTGAGCCTGAGCTTGTGCCTAACTCCATGTCACACTAAACAGGGTAGTACGCTTTGCTGTCGCATTTTTAGGAAGCTTCCTGCTTCAGTGCTGGTCACTTCAAGTAATTAACTCGGTGCATGTGAATTTCTTCAAGGACCTTTGTAATGTTCCAATGAAATGCAAAATCCTTATTAAAAAAGTTCTCTTCCAAAGAAATGCAATGTTATTTTTTCCACTATAAATAGCAGAAATAGTATTTTAAAAAGCCATTTCTTCAATTAGAGCTTTGGGCTGTATCCCACATCTGGGTCCTTTCAGATGGTCCAAACCAAGTTCATGCATTTCTTAAGACAGAGAAATTCAGTGTTAGTTTTTTCCTCTGTGTTAAATTAGTGATTCCATTTATTATACATGGACACTCACACAGGTACCTAAATTATAATGTAAATTTATAATTATATTTATAATTATAATGTAGGTTTAGGGTGGAGGGTGGATGGAGTGGGCAAATGGTGAGCACAGGAGAGAACACACACTAGTCATTATGTGTGCTAGGAAAAATTATTACAAATTTAAATATTCCATAAACATACCTTTGAAAACGGAAATTAAAAGCTAATATAACTTCTTTTTTTAACCAGAGGGCAGTTGTTTTCTCTGTAGGAGAACAAATGAACCACCGTAATTTGGTCAATACTGTTAATTAGAAGAGGCTGAAATAATCTTTTTTTCCTTCAAAAATATTATGTAAACATCTTTCTGTTTTGAGAATAAGCCTGGGTATTGGACTATGGAAATAATTACTATACTTTATACGGTGGCAATAATAATATATATGGGAGAAATTACTATTGATTGTGACTTGCTAATCAATGTAAAGGTTTGAGCATTGCATAGAAATAATAATTTCTTATGTTGGTTTTTTTTTTTCTTCTCTTCATCTTTCTGACCTCTTTATGTCCTTTCCCAACATATTTGTTGGATGATAGCAAAGAAAATTACTTGAATGACAGCACATGTGAAAGAGATTAAAAACAAAAATGAAACTCTTGAGCACATAGTTCAGTAAAATATAAATTTCTTCCCTTTTGTGTCAGGAAGAATTTAATCGTAGCTAATTGATAAGTTGCTTTCCACTTCCATGTTCAGATACTGCAAGCCTATTGTTCAATGCTTTCAGAAGGGATTTTGGTCCAAGGATCTCAAAAATTTCTTTATGACATTTCTAATAGAAAAGATTTCACCCACAACAAAATAAGACAGAATAATTAGGCCACTTACCTAAGGGCATGTTGTGAGTCAGTGCCACAAACAGGTATTGAATTCAAGAGTCCTTGAGTTAATAAGTAATAATACATAATAATGAAAAATGATAAATGCTTTGAGTTATCCTGTCTTCTATGGCAAAGCTGTCAGTGGGGTGAGCTTTTTCTGATAGACCTCAAAATGTACTTTGTCTTTTAAAGCTGTGTTTTCTTTAAATACATGAAAAATATTAAATAAAAATTGCATGAACTTTTTTTATTCTTGCCATATTGGTTGAATGAGGATAAGCATCCATGTAGTAGATGAGTATGTCAGTAATAGGTACACTTTACAAACACTAACCTTAGTCTTTGTATTGGAGGTGGTTTGTTGGATGTATTCAGAACCAATTTTAGCTGGATGGATTGGCAAAGTCCTACTGGATCCTACTGGAATTGGCAAAAAGAGAACATGAACTTGATGTTGGCAGTTGAGGTCTTTATTTACATGTTTATCCAAATATTTGGAGATACATAGACATAGTTCAGACACCTCTTAACCAGAGAGAGTTAGCCTTTACATTTCATGATGGTGCAGCACAAGCATATTTTCTGTTTATACTAAAAAAACCTTGTTCAGTTACATACCTAAAAAAGAAATATATTATACAGAAGGTGTGTAAATGTCCTTACTGGAAATTTCAACAGGGAGAACTTCCATTTGAAAAGTGCTTCTCTGCATTCCATACTAACTGTGAAAGTTCACAGAGCTTTAGTATGTATTTGTTGGTAAATATTAATATGGAAAATTTTTCAGAAAAGCAGCAGAGCACACCGTATTTGGTCAGACTTGCCTGAAATATTTTGGATCAGAAACAAGATGTTTTTAAAATTATTTTTTCTTTTACTGTTAGATCTCAGTGTACAGCTTTCTTGTGGTATCTTGTAGATGTTGAATAGTATTTTCACGTAACGCATGCAATTAAAGCAATTGCAGGTTGTTCACTTATATGGATAACAGTCTGTAAAAATCAGATTCATTTGAGTCCTGAAGCAAGACCAAAGAGTACAAAATGGAGTAAAAGGGTTAAGGTAAGCTTTTTTTCCCAAACGTAACCACTGCAGGGAAATGACTTACCACGGCTTTATTATGCCCATAAAAATCTTAACCCCAGAATTTTTAAAAGGACAAAAGGTAGCATGTTTAGTGCAACAGAACTTTCATGGTGTTTTGTAACAAGGCAAATAGTATGTATTGCCATGTAGGAGATGTTTACCTGTATTGGGGTTACCAGCCCTGACAGTCCTCAGTTCAGATCAGCTGGTTTTTAAAAGCTGCTGATACATGAGTATTTCAAACTTTCATATTGCTCCCATGAGAGATTCCATATTAAATAGATTGTGATGCAAGAAATTTCAGTGAATTAATTGTTTGGAAAATAGTTGATTTTGAAAATGCTTTTTAAGCATTGGTGGTTTTTTTAGTAGTGATTTACCATTTCTTTGAGGAACTTTATTTGTTGATTAAGGTGAAGTTAAAAGAAAAATTGTTGAACCTCTTTTTGAAAAAAAGGTTTAATATAAGACATTTTAACTCAATCTATTTATCAATGGCAAGTAGAATAGAATTTTTTGAGCAGGTCTGGTCATCTAATGTCATTGAAGACCGATAAGGGTATATTTTATGTCATAAGTTGTGTATTGCACTTGTAGCTTCTCCTGTTCTTTTGGTGTCCAAATCACTGGATGTATAAGAATTTGACTTTTAATAGTCACTCGTGAAATTAAGATCTGTATACTGTTGCCTACCTCCGTGGAGGAAGCAGTTAATTCTTACGTTGGTGAACCATTGATCTAAATGTAGGACTTGGACATCTGTGTCTGAGGAGCTTTAATTTCTTAATCGTGTGTAACAAGAACTTGCTGCTTTGGAAATTTTTTAGATGCTTCCAAAAGTAAAAATTGATGATCATCTCTCTCTCTCTCTCTCATCATCATGTTGAAGGAAATATATCCTGCACATGAACTGAAGTATGACTGTAGGCTGGTTGTTTTAATCAGCGCATGCTTTTCTGAAAGATTCAGCTTATGCTTAAAAAGATAAATGGTGCAACAGTTAGAGAAACGTATAGCTTTCTTTTGAATTAGTCTTTTGTAACATAAGTAAATTATCCAGAAGGTACTCAAGCACAACACTTTGATAATACAGGTGTTTAAATGGTAATAGCTATTGGAATTGGAATGGGAGTGAAACAATAAAGTCATTAGGGTGTTACAACATGAAATTAAGCTATCGCTATTACGGAGCAATATTATTATCCTAAAGTCTGCAACTCACAGAGCAAATGAAAACAATGTAATACCCCTCTAACAGTAGTTTACATTAGGATTTAGTTTAGCCATGATGTTTGCTAGTGTTGTAATATCTTTATTAGACAGCACTCGTGAGCTGGTGCACTGTATTGTAACACAGAAGGAATAAGATAGAGCTACTGAACATCTACCTGAGTAAATCCCGTCCCCTACAAAAAAATTATCCGTTGCTCAAAATTCGCATCATAGTGGTGACTCTCACATTATGGTTAGCAAGAATACAGAATATTAAGAACTTTGTGCTTAATATTTAAATTACTTAACTACCTAATGAAGACTTAGATCCTGTTGACTTCTGTATGTGTCTATATAATTTTAATGAAAATTCTTGTTGTTTGGCTGAAAATCTCAGCTTCCAGTTTGCTCAGTAACTGTTCCTGAGATAAGGAAGAATTTATGATGTGAAAATGACATCTGTGTTTGTGAATATGATGGAAGAAAAGTACTTCTAATTAATTTTACTTGAACATGTCGTATTCTGAGTGGACATTCAGTAGGACATTGTTCTGTATGCAGCAGTTCGTTCTAACAAAACCAGTGCAGGGTGAGTCCAGTCGTTTAGGGGCTAATCAGCTTGCTTAGAGACAGTTGAAACTTCTTAAATTAAAACCTTTTTTTTTTTTTTTTTGTCTGAATTTAAAAGTTCACTGGCAATTTTTGCAAATGTTGTAATTTTGTAAACATTGAATCATCAAATGTATGCTGCTGCTTCTGTTGTTGTCATTTATTAGTGCATTAGCGAAAAGAACAAATTTATTTTCACTGTTCAACCTGTTTGTGCTGAAACACTTCTTTCAGATGTTTATGATATAACTTAGGGGGCACCCCACCTGTGACCTGGCTGCAGTTTGCTAGCCACTACACATGCATAGATGATAAAAGGAAAAATCATTTTAAAAACATAAAGAAAATATTTTCTTTTTAAAGAACCTGCAGTGGTTTCAGTGCAGATTAAAAAAATACTACTTTGGGACAGATTATAAGCCAGTATACGTTATCACAGTGTCGTAGAATGAGCGCGATTAACATCAGCTGGAAAAGTACTTCCTTTTGTTTGCATAAATAGGAATTTTTCAGTTTTAGTATCATCTACACCAGGAATTCCCAGCATATCTTTGAGGGGTTCACTGCCACTTTTCCTTCTAAGCAGCTCTCCATCTTTCCATGTTTTGCTCTGTGCCTGCCTCTGCTGCGAGGGACTTGGCCTTCTGCTCATTCGGATCCGGTGTCTCTGTCTCTTCATCTCCTGCTGCCAGCCTGGGACTGGAGGCTTCCCCTCCCCGCTCCCCTCAGCGCGTGAGAGCTGCCCACCCATGCTGGGCCTTTTACAGAAGCAGCATCGCTGCTGAGGAAGGCACAGGCTTATGAATTAGGAGGGGTAAAAAGAGTTAGGAATCTGAAATATCTCGAAGAGCAGCAACCTACTGTGCCCTGTCTTCCAGTGATTCCCCTTCCTGTGCAGGGCATAAGCTAATAAGCCCAGAAGATTTTACTGGCATTTGTTTGCCTTTTCCTCACCTGCTGACAGCGCGGCATGGGGAGCTCGCGCTGGTGCAGAAGCCCGACCTGCTAACTTTGGCTCAGCAGCTGTGCTGCACCCCACGGGGTCCTCGGCTGCCAGAGGGGAGGGGTGCTCTGCACACAAGGATGTATGAATTAATTTAGGCTTGCTTGCACCTAAACTAACGCCGTTAGGGGACATGGTCCTAGCTGAAGGCTGGTGCCATCCCTGTGTCGCACGGCTGGACGTGCACACGTTGCATTACAGGCTGCAGAGCCGCTTTATCCTCTCCCCCGCCTTGCGTACAAAGACTGAGATGGCTGAACCATGGAGAATAATCCCTTGATGTTCGTGGGATTATTCGCTTTTACAGTCAGGCCCCTGCAGCACCTCCTGCGCTGGTGCGCTGGTCTGTGCCGAGAGCCTTGAGGCGCCAGCGTGGTACCAACACTGACAAGTGATACTGAGGTACACCGCAGATTCGTTGCTGAATCTTGTTGAAATTGCCTTTTTTTTCTGAGGGAGTAGTGCTTACTGCTGCTGTCTTGTCAGTGTGGATTAACCAGGACGTTGTGGATCTAGGAAAGCCAGCAAATTTTCCCTTCTGAACCCTCTGCTGTTGCATGCTCTGCTCTTTTGGTTTGTGTCCTGCTCTTTTACAGCTCTGCCCCACTCACCACTGTTTCTACAGTAGTTTTTGTCTCCAGAGGAGAGAGGAGGAAAGAAAAATTAATCCGTTAGTGAATAGTTCGACCTTCATGTTATTGTGAAGTTTACCTCTAACACTTCAGAAGCTTTAACATAACTTCATTTGCCAGTACAGTTACTCTGCAACACAGTTCTTTGTGCAGACCCTGAAATTAAAAAGCTGTTTGTGGTTTTGTAACTTGTAGGGAATACAGAGATTTCTATAAGAACCAGTGTTATTTCTTACAATATTTTTAAGAAACTTGCATTACTGGATTTAAACAAAACTTCCCTTCAGTTGGGCTGACACTACAAAATGAGTTTGTCGTTTTATCTGGGGAATCGTAACCTTGAATCTTGACTTAGCTGGCAGGAGCCAAAGAGCTACGTCTCAAGGTCTGAAGTGACAATGAATCTACATTCAAGTACTCTGGGCTCATCTTGATTTATATTGCTGTCTTCCTTGCATAAATGATGGCTGGGTTTTTTTGGTATTCTGACAATAAGTGAGATCAGTGCAATAGCCGGCCTTCAGAATAGGGGTTGGCTGTTTGAAATTAGAAGAGGAAAGTGTGCGTGCATGTGTGAGTGCATGTACAACATATTTGTAGTTGTGCCTTAAAATTCAGTCTTTGTCTCTTCTTGGAGCCCAGTCAGGTTTGGAGACTATATGCTTTTGATCTAGACAAAAAAAAAAAAAAAAAAAAAAAAGTTAGAAATAAAGACGGGGGGAGATAAGGGGTGGAGGGGAGGAACGAGAAAAGGCATGCCAGCTAGTGCAGCTGCAGGTTTTGAGCTTTGTAGGAACTGAAGCAAGGCTGTAGGCTGTCAGCACAAGCGAAGAGCCAGAAAAGATCTGACAGACATAAACACGACTGCTTTCTTCAGCTGTAGAAGTGCAAAGGAACAAACACAGATCTTGACGTACATCTTCCTCCTCCTTAGATAGTGTTACAAAATATATGGGTAGTCACCAAGTTTTATAAGCCATCAAAGCCCAGCTCACTTGTATAACAGAGAAATATTAGTTGGTGCCACCTGCGTAAACCTCGTATTTGGGACATAATTAGAAATACCAGATGTCTTACTGTGGACATCTATGCAGAGAATATTATGTTTTGTTTTCAGAAACTTTAAGCAAGCTGGTGGCACGGCTATTCGAAATCCTGGGACGGTTGGCGTGTCCCAGTGAATGTGCACAATTTCACAAATTGCTGTTATGCAAAGGCTGAAATCACCGAGAATGCTCAGGATTTCTCGACTTTGATTCTACAACCCTTCCATGTGCGAAGAGAGCTTCATTAAAACAGGCCGTTTCCTTACTCCTGGAAATCTGAACTTCAGCAATGGAAAAAAACCTGAGGGTAGATAACTGTAGGTCCTGTATCTTTACTCTAGCTTGATGTTAGTCTTTTTTACTTTGCCCTTTAAAAAAATGGCATAAATGTGATTCCTGAAAGAACAAAACTTTGTTCCAAAACCACTCACCTCCTTTTAGTGAAATGAGGAGATAACGCTGATTAAGGACATGAAGGACATGTCAACTGAAAAGATGATGTTTCCTGTTTGAAGAATTTTAAAACATTGGACTTCATTTGAATTTGGAAAACTGGCTTTCCCTTCAGGAAGTGTGTGCTCCCTGCTGCTCTCCAAAAACAGTGGAAAAGAGAAATCTTTTCAAGTCACTGTTTCCACTGCAAATAGAAAAAGAACTCATAATGCCTAGTTTCCATTTTCCTCTTTGTTGTTGTTATTGCTGGGGAATCTCAAAAGTCTCTATTTTCTCTTCCTGAGTGAAGCCCACAAGGTAACCAGATAAAAAGTTAGAAAAGGGCTTGTTGAGAGAGCAAGAGAGAAGGAAGCAGAAGAGGGAGAGAGAGGAGAAGTCTGGACTTTGTGGATCAAAGGAATACACAAGTTTCTGTGGAAGTTTTTTGGAAGTGTTTTTTGGAAGTGTTTGTGTTTGTGAGAGTCTCTTTACAATACCCTGTCCAGCCGTGGCCGTCGGTAATGATACATAGTGGTAATTGCACGGCAAGCCCCAGTGGGCGAGAGGAGCAGCCTTTCCCTGTGGGCAGAGCCCTTTGTGCTTCCTCTCTCCTGACACGTGCTTTGTTACGCTTATTTTTAATGTAACTGAGGCAGGTAGAAAAACTTAGGGTGTAGATGTGAAAAGTGAATCATATCTGTATTCAAAGAACCTTTTCTTGAATAACTCTGTTCCTTGTTTCTGTGAGTAGGGTGGATCCGCAGCGGTGCTGTAGGCGGACCCTCTCTGCCTTGCAGATGCAGCCTGCGTGGCCAGTACCCAGCAGAAGAGAAGAGGCAGAGAATGTTGTTGCATTGGTAATTCTGCCTGTCAGTGTTTGTGAAAACTTGTTTTAAAAACACGCACATACCCACACATCTTAGTTGTGCTTTCAAAGTGCCCCTTTGCTTAAGGAAGCAGGGGGGGAGAGAGAGAAGCTCTTAAGTGTCTTATTAGCAGGTCAGTAGTGTCCAAATTGCCACTTTGCTAGGAAAAAGTATGAGCAAAACATTTATTTCTGAATTATTCTCGGTGGAGAAGGTCTTAAAGAGTAAAGAAATGCAGTCACACTGTTGATTAATTTGCCCAGTGCTGTAATTATTGTGAAATATCAACGTAACTTTCTTTCTTTCCCTCTTTTAGTTGCACATCGTGGTTTTACTGGTACTACAGAAACCCTGATTATATTACCCTGGCATTCTCAGGGACTGTTAAGCAGGAGTCTTCTCTCTTTTGCTTTAAAACTCATCTAAATGGAAAACACATTGTCTTCATTATATGCCAGTGTTGAATGAACAGAGTTGCCATAGCAACAGCCATCTGAGGCCTTGCTGATTTCAGGCCAGTGAATGGGGTAGACAAACAAAGTACCTTCAAAACCAGAAGGGAACAATTGCTATTCATTCAAGCCAGGTTTAAGATCAGCAAATGTCTTTAGCAAAAGAAATGCAGATAAGAAAGTATCAGACATGGCCAGAGAAGAATAACAAAAAATTATCATAATCTTAAACTTTTCTGCCTGGTAGTGTATCATGAAAGATGATTCTTAAGGTAAAAAAATTTAGAGAGCACTGAAGAGACAAACCACAGTTTGCCCACAACCTGGCGTAGCGGTGTACGTGTTGGGAGTTGATGTGCAGAGCCTTTGCAGCGCTGGCAGTCGTGCTGATGAGTGCCCGGAGGACGAGTTGGCTGGGGCAGGGCAGGGCAGGTACGGCCGGAGTGCCCACGGGCAGAGGTGGCCATGTCCCCGCTCAGGAGGCAGGCTTTGCTGCAGCGGCTCACGCTGAGGAGGGAAGGGAGCGCCTTGCGTGTCCAAGGTTATTATCGAAGAGCTAAATGACATGACTTTGGTTGTGAGCCTCCACAGATTACTCAACGGCGCTTGAAGGTAGTCAGGAGCCCCGATATGTTTGTTTCACCATTTTGTTGCTTCTGAAAGACTGTGATATGCAGCTTTATGTATGACATGGTTGACATATTCAACATAAAACCTGTTTAGACTTAATATATATTCACATAAAATGCCAAGAAACTGACTGTGAAATGTTTGCCTTGAATTAGAGATGAGGCGTGTGTATGTGTATTTGTCTGGTATGTGTAACTGTGTTTTCTTTCTCCTTAGTCCTACCCAAAAATTTAAATAATAATTTTATGACTAAAGTACTGTTTCTGATCTCAGTGTTGTCTAACGTGTAGAGACACAAAGAGGCAGAGGCAAGAAAATGAGCATACGCAGGTCGCGTATTGTGTTGGCAGTGTGCTTATAAGGTTTCTTTTGAGAGCGGTGGGGCGATGAAGGGCTCTCTCCTGGCCCTGGCGTTGGATTTGACAATAGCCGTCACATGCAGAGGCTTCATTGCAAACAGGCAGCGCAGCAACGGGAGGAAAAGGGCAGGAGCAGGTTCAGGAATGGGATTGCTTATGGGAGGCTGTGTTCTCTTTTACCTAAGTGAGCACTCTGGGTTGGAGGCTGCCTCAAGTGCTCAGCTGGATTGCTGAATCCCTCTCTGGGAGGTTCTGGAGAAATTCTTCTGTGTATTTATTTTTGTACGTTAGGTAGCTCACGAAAAGGAAAGTGGCAATGATACATAAGATGCACAACTTGTGACTGTCTAGGCATATTCGTTAGTGTGATAATATAAACTATGTGCTGTACCAGCTGGGGAGTTGGAGCCCTTGTGAGAGAGATCAAGCCCCTCACTAATAATAGGAAAATTGTTATCTTGGGAAGCTGGTCTTAAAGATGGAGTCTGTCAAACTTCACCTGTTTTCACTACTATATCGCCCATGTATGCGAAGGATATTATAATAATTAGTGATCAGTTGCAAATGTCAAGGAAACTCTTTAACAGTGATGTACTACTGGCAACATGTTTCACCGATAATACAGTGTATTTTCAGGCTGTTCACAAAGGCATATTCCTATGTTAATCATTCTTACAAAATGGGAATGGTGTAACACGGTAAACTTCTCACCTGTAAAGTTTCTGTTAGTATAATGGGTGGGTTTGTTGTTTTTTGTTGTTGTTTTGTTTGGTTGTTTTTTTCCCCCAGAATGGGGAGAAATACTTAAAGTACAAGGCTGTTTCACCTAGAACTTACATGAATTTGGACTGAGGAAATATTCAGAGGATAATGCTGAAAATACTATAAGATGAAAGACAGATCACCTCACCTTGAATAAAAACTTATGTTCTGGTTGGTTATGAATAGACAGGGTAGACAAGATTTAAATCTTGGAAACGAAATTATTAGAAGGATGAACAGAAATTAAAGGCCGACGTTTTGAGTTTAGAAGAAAACTAAATGGGAATGTGGGGGGGAATATGAAATAAGGAATAGTAAGGAGGTGAATCAAATGTCTTTTAGTCTCTCTTCGTAGCATAAGAATAAAGATGGATTTGTTGAAGCTGAAAGGCAAAAGGCAAACGCATCTAACACAAGTGATGAATAACACAGAGAATGCCGTTGTTGCAAGGCCAAGATCGCAGGCAGATTCAGAAAATTGCAATTAATTTTATTTGTCTGTGTACATGTGTCTGTGTATTTTATATATACATACCAATTTAAGCTTCCACATGTGTTCTGTTAATTAGATTGTGTTAGTAAAACACATAAATTAATGAAGTTGTGTCTAAATTGTAGATAGCAAAAACTTCTCGCTTCTGTAATGGAGGCTATTGCCAGATTCTCGGCTGTAGCCTTTGATAGGTGTGGCTGATTGCTCTGAAGATATGATGCTGTAATACCTTCTTTTCTGCTTTTGTTTATGAAAGTTGCCAAGAGGTGAGCACAAACGAAGGTTTTTATTTTCTTGTTGGTGACACCATTATTATTCTGTGAAAGCACATTGTGTTCTAAGGCTTTGGATCCCCTCTTGTAAAACAAGATGTCTAATGTCACAGAGAGTGATCCACCGCTATCTGTGCAGCGTTATTAACAGACCAGGGTTTGCTCTGTCTTTGAAATATTATCCATTAGCAGTCTGATGAGCGTTGTGCCTTGTGAGAATTTTGGGGGCCTGGCAGTGGGCAGTTTGGACATGTACTTCCAGCTATATTTTCTAAGAAGTTTGATGGATTTGATGTGTTTATCAAAAACTATACACGTAAAGCAGAAGTTTGTATGTTTATCTTTAGATTGTCATTAACGGTGTGTTTCTCTCCTGCTTCCAAGGAATTGACAATTATTCTGAAAAAGCTGATTTTAAACGTAAGTGTGTTACTAACAGGTTCTAGAGATAAGGTATGTAAGTTGGTGCATACAGGATTGTGGTTCAGTCTGTTGTGATAACTGGATCAGGGTTGTAACTTTCAGATATTTCCAGCAGAACTGTGGGGTTTGTTTTGGGCCTCCCCCCACATCTCTCACACGAAGTCTTACTCCTGTCACAAAGCTGTACTGAGAACCAGCGTACCTAATCCCTTTCATCATCGTTTGCCCGTTCTGGTAGAAGTTATGCATTTAGTCTGTGGAAGGTAGGTGAAACGCACAGGATGGCTGTCCTGTGTTCTATACCACACCATTGCTCGTGACGTGAGCTTGGAAACTGGAAACATTTAAGGTTCCTCGACAGTGGTGCTTATATGGCATAGTTAGGGCCTGCCTTTTCCAAAGCTTTCCTCGCCCTTCTGTACAAATGACTAACAGGACTCAGGACGTGGTTCCTGTGTCTTCAGCAGTTCATACTTTCTACTTCTGTTTTCTGGTGTTAGTACGCCAGCGAGCTTAAGCCTCATCTAATACAAAGGCAGAGTACAAAGAAATAGCATTATGGGTTGAGCAGCTGGGTAAGATGATGGATGTGTGCCTTGGAAGCAGTCATTAGACAGATATTTCATTTTCCTGTGTGGGATCTTGGTTAGATGTGGAGCTTGTAATTCAGTAGCTTCACTGAAAAATTACTTGACTAGATAAAATAGTTACAGGCAGCTTTTGAGTACTCTCCTTTTTTCGTGTTTTAGCAGGGAATTAGTTACCAGATTTTGGAATGTTTTAAGGCTTTGGGTGATGAGCAGCAAGAATAGTAAAAAGAATAGTTAACCTGCAGCAGTCCTAAACGTTAGAAGTTTCTCCTTCTTTTGCTAAATATGACCTGGAGAATGAAGTCAGGGGTTCTTTTTAGCAAGGCATGCTGACTATGTTCTAAGAGGCACAGCAAGCGTCCAAAACATGGCCGTGAGATCACTTTTATTTCCTTATTGCGGTGGCATCCTGTCTCGTTTGGTTGCCTTACTGCTTCGGTAGGGTTCAGTAGTTTCCATGTTATGTTCCAGTGCACTCTGTCCCGAGGACACTCAGGAGGAGTGTCCAGAGAGAAGCCCTTTCTGAAGAAGGGGGGCCCTGCTAAAGCATCATCATCAAACTTCTTTGGTTGAAATAGAAGAAAGTTGCTCCTAACGCCTCAAAACAGGCTGCTGTGTCCAGTCCCCAGGATCTTGTAATAGGAAGGGATAATCTGAATCATTGAAACTAGCCTTCTGCAGAAACAGGCAGCCATATCATTCTGCTTGACTCATGAGCATCAGGGGACTGACTTCATGTATTGTACTCGTGTCTGATCCATCACAGAATAAAATGGGAGCCAGCGAACTGTTGCTATCTCTGTGTGGTGACAGCGCTCAGGGCTTCACTGCTTATATTCTAGGAGGTGACACTGAAGATGTAACCTGTGGGAACTTTTCAATTCTCTTTGCGTATTATCCCAGTAACTTGTGAGTTTATTTTCTAATATAACAATTAGTAGAGAACCTTAGGATATATGTTTTATGTGTAGATCATAGGAGGCTTCACAAACGTTTGTGGCCAGGTTGTGTCTCTCAGTCTGGAAATACTGGATTATTCCTGCTCCCAAAGGGGCAGTCTGAATAAACAAGGTATAGGACTAAAAGTGTTTCTCCAGGATTATACTGTAGCCTGGAGATGAAGCTGGAAACATAGTATATCCATTCAAGTGTAGTGAATGTGAATAACTTGGAGACCATAACTTGTTAGGAAGCTACTAGACATGTGAATTGTATCACAGAAGATGAAGGTTAAAGGGATGGGAATTCCTTACTAATGGGAATGAAGCTTTTCAGTAAGGGAAAACAAAATTACGTGGTGGCCAAGTGGTAGGCACGGCCTGGGCATAAACGATAATATGCTGTTATTCCACAGCTGACCTATTGGTGGTTATCGGGACAAGCAATGAATAGAGGAGTTGTCTGCTTTCTTGAAATGATCCGTTTCATCCTGGAGACTGTTTGACACTATCAGAATGAAGATGTTGCCCATTGCTGATACTTCTCACTCTTCTTTGTAATGTAGATAGTAATTGGAGATAAATAATTGTCAAAAATATTTTCTTATTTACTGACACCTTTTCTAACTTACTGTATTGATTCATACCTTCACCCCCTGATGCACTTATCCATGTGTGTGCCTTGTCAAACACAGGTATAATCTATGAAGGATGGTTATTTCCCAGAAATTGTGTTACTGCCTTCAAGAGTGATGAAAGAAAATAATTGGAGTAGAATTTGTTTTCTTTCTACCTTAAGAAAATATTGTTTACTTGGGTGTGTGTGTGTCAGTGTTGGGTGAGAATTACATAAGCTGCAATTTGTTGTGACTTTGTAAAGAGACTAACAAGTTCCTATGTCCTTTTTGTGTTTTTGTTTGTTTTCTTTTTTTTGTTTGTTTTTTTTTTTAAATGAACTTTGTGAATAAGAATTTTCACTTGGCTTTTCGTTTTAAATATTCATATTAAATAATATTCATATTTATTAATTATGGAAAGCATCCAAAAGCATGCTCCAAATAAGACAGCAGTGAGAAACAGTAGGAGTTGCAGCGCAGAAGAGAGCACTCTCATGTTTCCCAAGGTGGTGTTGAAAGCTGTTGACTATGACAAGGAGAAATATCTGACTTGCGAAAAGCACGGCTTCACGACGGTTGTAATGTGGGAATTGTTGGGCAAGCGTGAGTAAGCTCCTCCTCCTTGGAAGAACCTCATGCTGATGTTAATGTTCCAAAGATACGTATGCACATACATGCTCTAAATTGCATAAAGCTCAGATTACCTCCCCTGGCAGGGAGGGATAAGAGCCAAGTTACTATCTGTCCAGAATTTTTCAAAGCTGATGCTTCAAGCTGTCTTCTCTGGGCATCTGACATCTTCCTGCTTCTTTGTTGACTCCAGCACAACACTTACTGTGAAAATCAAAACCAGGTAACTACCATCTGATTTCAATGGGTCTAAGCAGAAGTAAAAAAATACATGTATGTGTAGTGGAAAGAAAAACGTTTCGGACTAAGTCTATGAAGTCTTAACATTTTGAGATACTGTTAAAAATACAAGTGTACATAAAGGAATTAAAAACAGGCAGCAGAATAAAAGCTAAGAAGACTTTCTTATCAGTATCAATATAAAGAGTTTACTTAAGGTAGCTCTAATAACACTCTTTTATTTGCAAATACCAATTTCTGCAAGAAAAGAAAAAAATACAGATGCCCTTTTGTTTATGGTAATATTGGTAAAAACCAGTGCACCTTTCCAGTGCTGTCACTACCAGTCTCGACCCTTAAACGCCCAGGTGGCTTTTCAGGCCTATTGCATGAAACACACTGGCACCGTGTGAAGTAGCCGTGGCGTGGCTGTGGCCATGGCTGCTACCTGTCGAGCAGGAGGACCTGAACACCTCTGAACATTCAGAAGGCTGCTGATATTTAGCAGTGCAGTTGTATAAGCCCCAGATGCGCATTTGCTTCTGTATACCTCCAGCTGATGCTAAAGAAAATAGGAACCAGCCTAATAGCTAAATTTAAATCAAATTATATATCTTTTTATTCAATTCTGTTTCCATTTAAAAATTAATTTGGTTCAGTGATAGGCATGTGACTGCAAGCCCTGAAGACCGAAATGCTCTTTATCTAGACAGCAAGCACACAACTGCCTTGACCCTTACCTAGAGGGACTCTTTAATCTATTAATTCAGTTTTTATGCCCATTCAGTTCTTGACCTCTCTGCTGCAACTTCCAGTTAGTGACAGTCGTGATGGTTGTTTCTGTGATGGAGACACCTGCCCATTAACAATGGGACTGAGCTGAACAACCTTCCTCTTCTCATCTAGGCCACTAAACAGGCAGATGGTGACAACATTTGGTCACTACTGATTGGGCTTGTGTTTGAACTCTTGACCTAAAGGTGAAGGCCACTGTATCCTATTAGGAATATGAGCCATCAAATTTAGTTTTAGTTGTGATACCTAGCCTGGGATGCGTGTGAAGTCAAACCCTTCACAAATATGTGAAGGAAAGGAAGACATTTCTCCTCTGTCTGTTCTTTCTTTTATTGTTATATGTTCTAGTTAACTCTGTTAACTCGTCATGTTAGCAGCCTCTTGCTTAAAGAGTGTCTCGTGTTAGTGAAAGTTAACTATTAACAAAAACACAGTCCAAGATCCTATTTCAGGAACAATTCTTTGTTTTCCTCTTGTAAAACACAATCTTTCTTACTCTCTCTCTTTCTCTTTTTGTACTCTTTGTACTCATGCTGTCATTTTTGCTTACATAATTAGTACACGGTTTCCTGAGAGATGGTTTTTCCTATTAAACAGCAACCCTTGCGATTGTCTTGCTACGCACTCTTGACTTCCCCACCTACATCACAACATGGCTTTTTCTTCAGTGTTGTTATACCTGGTGGTCTCTTTGAATTCAGTGTGCGCCTAACTATCAATATCCAGTACTGTGCCACTACTTTCATTATTCAGTGGCCTCTAATTACATAATTTGCTCTGTCCCTTTCCTCTTTATTTGTAGGTCAAAAGATTATGGCTTTTCCCTTCTTTCTTGAAAACCTCAGTCAAACAGATTTGGGAAAAGAAAAGCAGTGCCACTAACCCACGACTTCTAAAGTGTGAATATATTTCTGTTTAGATGCAAGAAAGATGGATATGCAAGTTATTTAGCCCTACAAAGAACTGCCATCATGAGCTGACAAAAAAAGGTCTCTAATAAGCTAGAAAATACCCTGAGGCTTGCCCTGCAAGTACTGCTACCAGGCACACTACAAGATTCACAGTTGCTTTAAGTTGCTGATGGATCAGCAGTTTTATAGTACGAAAAAACAGGATGCAGAATTTCTCAATCTGCCTGTTTGATCACGTGCACTGCATTTTGTCTGCTTAGGTGGCGTCTGGCTCTGTTCATCTAGGTATCATTTCCAGTTTTAGTAGTTTTAGTCTTATAAATATGAACAACGGAATAAAGCAGGTTGAAAGATGAGAGGCGAGCATTTCAAAGTATATAATAAGAGGGCAAATGCTGTTAGATGAGTTTGTGTTTGATGTCTGTTTATGAAACTCTTACTCAAGTTAACTAACACTGTGTCTGAGCCTAGGCATTCTCCGCTACTGAGCAAATAGCCCTTCTGCGGCACTCCAGTGTGTACGTGATGGGACGTCCTGCGACTCTGCCTTAGTGACGGGGTTTCCCGACGCAGCCAGTCAGTGCCAGTTTTCTGGCCCATCGGTGTTGCACAAACCCACACGGTCTGCTCTTGCTTTCCCATACTTGATGTTGCATTATGGGAAGCACGTTATAGTAATTATACTCCCAGCAGATCAGACCACCTATGAAGATAAAGAAGTGCTAGCTGACAAATGTTAGTCGTACATGCTCCCTGTGGAATCTCACTAGAGGGCACTCCTGGTTTTAGCATTAAAAAGATTCTCCTACCAATTTTATTTTCTTTGCTGGTGCTGGGGTAAACTACCTGAGTGTCTTTGGAGACTCCACCGCGAATATGGAGACTGATAAACCTTTGAAAGAAAAATGTCTCACAAACAAGAAAGTCTTAGGAGATGCTTTCATAGGAAGAAGAGAATTGCACCTTAGAAGATCGTAAGTGTAAATGTATGGAGACATCCTGAGCTGGAGGATTTGGATATGGTATTTTGTGATTCAATTTTTTCCAAAAAAAATTTGAGATCTGGAGTTTCTAACTATATCGTGATACAGAAGCCTGCAAGGGAAGCGGTAAGGAAATTTTTGCTGACTTTTCACACTGAGCGTGCTGTCTGAACTGTTATGTTTGCACTGAGCAAGGACTGAGCCGTCCTACTTCCTTAATAATTGTTACACACAGTTGAATGATAACAGGAGTAACAAAACTTGGTCTTAGTGGGCAGAAATGACATTCGGTGAGGAATTTAATGTAAGAACAAGACCAAGCTGCTAAATTCTGAAGGGAGTAGGCCTGGGTTTGCAGTTAATTTTAAATCGTGACTAAGGGAAAACAGGGGGTTTAGAGTGCCATTAGTGGATAGATGACGTTTTTGGAAACAAATCTTGAGCTTTCAAACTCACTAGGAACTGCTAAACAACGGAGCCTTTTTTTGTTTAATAACACAGCTCATCCAGATGTCAATAATTAGCTAAAACAGTGTATCATCTTGATTGCCCAGTGGTTGGTAATCAGTGCAGAGCTAAAGACTGCTTTGTAAACAGCAGTTGGTGTATCGCAGGCTGCCTTTGCAGGAGCTGTGAGCCATTTGAAGAGAAAAGATGCACAAGGACAGCTAACCAGGCAGCCACCAGCAAATGAGAAGCGCAAGCGTTATGTTAGCAAAGGTGAGACGAGGTGGTGGCCTGTCTGTTCCTGGGAATTCATTACATGCCTGCATGTCCCGAGAAGGGTGATAAGGAAGATATGTGCGAGAGATTTGCAATTCTGTTTACTTTCAAAGTTGTAAATCAGTAGCACTCTCCTCTATTAAGGCTATACCAGGGCAAACAAGAATGTGCTAATGGTCTTGCCCAAAGTGTCATGTTCTTCGTGCTCTCTTTAAAAATTTGCGCTGGAGTAAACTCTCTGATAAGGACAAAGAGCCTAAGTAATCTCAGAGTCTTGTAATTTTTTTTAATAACGAAAGGTGGTAATACATCATATTGGACTCTAGGCTTGTTTTCTCACAGGATATTCCTGTAAGTGAGCTTTTGTAATTTGGCTTTGTGCATAGCCAAGAGAGAGGTATTTAATTTAAAGAAAACGTGTATTGCAATATACTTCATCTAGATACTTTTATGTTACCTGTGTGATTGGACTAATTGAGTAGTTTGTAATTTTTATGTATCTATTCCCATAACACCCCAGGAAAGTGTATTTATCCCTATTCCACTGCTGTTAAACAAGCGCATAGGAAGACCCTATGACTTGCGCAGGCTTCCATGGGAGGAATGACAGGAGTTAAACGCAGCTTCCCAGATCCCTTGACTAGGGCTCCAAATAATGGATAAATTCCTCCCATTTTATTATGTATGAAGAATATGTACATGTTATTGTAGAGAATGAGGCCTATATAAATTACTGAATATATTACATAAAATATCAATGTCCTACAAAACTCAAGCCTCTGGAAGGGTCTCTTCACCATATTTATTTTTAGCGATTTTTGGAAGTGAGTATACTTATATTTTACTAATGGGCAAGTACAATATACAGTAACATATTTACATACAATTTACAATAAAATATAAAATATAGGTCTTATTAATTATGTAAGAAACAATTCCAATATTTTTGTAGTGATAAACCAAGGATCATGTAATAATTAAGGACTCTTTTTTCAGATACTTTTAATTCTACCCAAACTAAAATTAATGTGCTTTGTAACATTAGCACACCATTTCCAGAAGTGTCAAGGAAATAGTTTTGTTTTCAAAAATGAGGCAGGGACTAAAGAGTCTGCATCATCCTCCAAGTCAGTGAAGACTCTGGTTTCTTAAGAAATGATCTCGACTTGCTCTATAATCAATGGACAGAAATAGGTATCTCCAGAGAGCAATTTGTGCCACCCGTTTTTGACATCTGTCTTAGCAAGGGACAAATTGCCCTCTGAAAGTACTGCTCTCCATTGGCTATTGATGGAACCTGGGTGGTTAGCTTAGGCTAAAGCCTCTCTATTGGATGGCTAGCATTAAGAATCCATACCAAAGTCATTTCTGAAAATGTGTAAATAGAGTTGTTGATCCTTTTGCTAAGGTAGGAGAAAAGTCACTAACAAAAGCAAAAGTTTCTTTTCTCTCTCTTTTTTTTTTTTTTCTGTGCAGAAATCTCTAAAGAACCTAAAAGGATGAGTCAACCATATATAACCATATTCTATTGAAATTAAATTAATTCTCTTACGTTTTTTGAAAGCTTTACTTTCTCTTAAAATGTTTTTTACACCACCATATAGAAATGGCAGAGTAGTACTTTCTACCATGGACTAAAATGCTGAGGAGAATTTGAGCTGTGTTTCGTTTTTTACTTCTTGTTGGATTTTGGATGTATTGTCGTGTATCCAAAAAAAAAAAAAAAAAAAAAAAAAAAAAAAAAAGCTTTTTTGATTCTGTAAAACACAAAATGTTAGGGATTCATTCCGTACCATACACTTTCTAACAATACATGCATTAGATACCTGTTCCAAAATAGAAGCCAAAGACGACAGTAGATCTGTACGATCTGTAACCCGGTCCCTACAGACGTAAATTAATTACACAGCTCAGCAAATACTAACCTTACATACAAAGTTAAATGTCTTCTGGCTGTTTCTGAAGGGGGGGAGCGAATGCTTTCATTTTTCTTAGCTGTTGTGGTACTTGCATATAACTTTGCAAGTAAAATTACTCTTTCCACTGATTTGTCTTTTTCCTTTCATATTGGACAAAATATTTATTGTTTCCTTTTTCTACTAGAGCTTGAAATTAATTTTTTAACTACACTTCTTAGTGCAAAATCCATGACCACAGTGCTCAAAGAAAGAGAACTATTTATTTTTAGCCGAGGCTACAGAGCACATAAAGGTTTTTATGTAGATTTCAGGTTTGTTTTTTAAAAAGCCACTGGTGCATATGCGTTTTCTTTAATTGCTGTTCTAAAAAGTTGAAGTAACCAGCTCAAACCTAACATAATTATATATGTAGTACTCAAATTGCAGTAGTGTGAAACAGTATACTATTTTGCTATATTTAACTTTTCAGTAGTACCATATCTTTAATTCCATTTTTTTCCCTGGAACTTTAATTACTCTGTGCGCATTTTATTTATGTTTTAAGGTCCCTATGATGTTTTATCAACAAAGCTTTAAGAATTTTAAGGAGCAAAAAGCTCTTAGTAGTTTTGACTGTCATAATTCTCCTGTAAAAATATGGATTCTTTATTTTTCCCAAATGACTTCAAAGGGAAACTGGCTCAGCCCATGAGATGGAACTCTGGGGGTGCTGCAAACTCAGTCATGGATTTGGTAATTTATTGATGTTTGTTTGGAGAGTTAGGGCTTCTTTTTGTTGATGCAGTTTGCCTGATAATAAAGATTGTGCAGGCAAAACACTGCACAACAGTTGACAGCTCTGTTCATGATATGTGTCTTGATTTTTTGCAGAGTTATCAACAGTTAAAGTAGCCTTGCTTTTGTTTTTGTAAGTGAAAATAGCTCCAATGTACAGAGATCAAGTATGTGCTGAAAAAACTTAGACCCTTTGCATAGTAATTTTTCTATCTGTAATTTTATTTTAAGTGACAGAGCAGCTTTTTATCATGGGTTTTAAAATACTCTCTATCATCTTTTTATGGTGTTAGCTTCAGGAGGAGATACTCCTACCTCTGTTGACTTTTAAATATCACACGAAGAGCATCGTTTTACATCACAGTGATAGCTAGTGGAAGGAAAAAAGATTACAACTTGTGAAGAATCAGTGTTGAAAAACAGCAGTTCTTGATGAAGAACAGTAAATGCTGGAATACTTCCAAAGGGAGGGGCGGGGGGAAGCTTGAAAGCTGAACAGGAATTCTTCGTGACTAAGAGCATCTTTGTAAAAATTAGGTTTTGTATTTCTATTGATCAGAGTAAGTTGGATAGTTCCAGGGATAATTAAACCTGGGACAGCGAGACAGCTTTATGGTATTGTGCCTAGTTCATTTTTCACCAAAAATCATTATCTTAAAAAAAATATTTACATTTGTGTTCAATACTTCTGTTGGGAAACATAGATCTGTAGTAATAGACTTATTTTGAGACCTGCGCAAACAGGAATTGCATTTTCCTGCAAATTTCGGACTGAAACCAATAGTAAATTATCTGGCTATAGCTACTTTATGCAAATGTCAGTAACTAAGAATCATAAAAGCCTGTAGCCTATGTCTTCGACTGTGGTTTATACTACTGGATGCCTCAGTGGTTAGGTTTTCAAGCTGAAACATCTTAAAGAAACGTGATTCAGGAAGCGGAGAGCACCTGTCTTTTGAGGATGAGTCCTGTCAAGAAATACCAAATTTGGATATTTGAATTCATTCAGTATTTCTGATATTTCACCTGGTCTTAGCAGCAGTTAGATGTGTACTTGGTTTTAGACAAAATATTTTACCCTGCTAAAATTGCTACAACTTTTTTTAAGGAGGAAAAGTTTAAGCATCATTGTTAGTGGAATCACAATGAGCGTTTTTGTAGGTTCCCTTAAGTGCAGACAATGTTTTCTGGTTAATATTTTGAATATTTGATGCAAAAATGTAAATTACTAAAATACTCTGCATCAGGTCTTCCATTTAGCATTATCCTTTCACACTGCGGAGTAAACTAATGAATTACAGCATGATTACATAGCACATAATTAACTTTGTAATTAATATGCAACTGCCACTTAAACTAAAGTACTGCTTATAAAGATGTACGGCAACAGTAAATCACAGGTCAGAAGTAGCACTTTGGAATTTTCAAAAGAATGAGAGTAAATGCAGAATCACTTACAGCAGCAGAGTAAGTTAATTAAAAAGCAGATTAATTGTGAATGTCCTGTTTAATTTTAAATACCTTTGCTATTTCTTTTCCCTGAAGAAAGAACAATTTAAAGCCTAACTCATTCATTGTTTTCTTAGATGACATATTTAAAAACAAGCAGTTGTTTAGCTTTAAACTGTCCTGGTTGTGATTAGAAGTCGGTTAGTATTCCTTTCCTGTCTTGCTGTGTAGAAGGGTAGGATAAAACCAACTGCTTGTTACTTTGAATTAGTTCCAGCTTTCTGCCGTGGTCTTTTTTTCACATCACAAAGTTAACCAAACCAACTCCATCCTTTGTCCTGCTGATTTGTTTCTAAGGAAGATGAGGATTTGCGCTGTGCTATCGGAACCAGTGAAGAATGAGGCGTAAGTTCGGTTACTTCAGACAAACTATTTTTTACAGCAGTTGTCCGCAATCGCTAGTATTTCCGGCAGCGGTGCTAATGCGAGAGGCCCTCGTGCAAACAGACCGCACGTTTCCACAGGCATCCAGAGCAACGCGTCGGTACAGTTGCATGTCTTGGTGCAGGTTTCCAAAGTAGCGGCCAGAATCCTGTCCTTTCCCACACCCTTTTCCTTTCCATCTGTCTCCATGTGAAATGCTGTTGACCATGGCAGGGAATTAAATCCCCAGTGTAGGTGTGGCCATACTGTCTTGGTTCAGACTGTGCTTTATCGATGGAAAGCACCATTTAATATGGTACCAAATGTAGTATGCCAAAGGCTTGTTTTTTTCCAAGTGATGGGAATTTTTAAGTATCTTCACCATTTGTTTTCATGAAATACCATACAACATTAATACATACTCTTTTTTAACAGCCCTGATAAGTATGTGTGTTGTTAGGAACATTAGCATAGAATAAAACCAGATGAATTAGTTCCCTGTCTTCTCCAGGTGGCATTCACAGGAGGGGTTTTAGATACCGACTGACCTCAAGGTTACTCTTTACTATGCCAGCCTAGAAGTAGAAATGGACACACCTTGGAGAGCTCTGTACCCAGAGGCCATGGGAAACTGTGTTACAGCTCTTCAACACCTTTCTGACCATCTGAAGGTGATGGAATACAGAAACTAGACCCTGCAAGTGTATCAGATGTGATTGCCCGCTATACGATACTGCAGCATAGTCTCCTTGGTTGGCTTGATCTACTGTTGGGTATATCCTGCTTAGTGTCTGGTTAAAATGAATTAAACAGGATATATATCACAATCAGTAGCAAATGGCTACCCTAAGCATATAATGCATCTTTTAAAAGAATTAATATGTTTTGTTAATGTCTCTTTTGTGACCCAAACTAATTTTTTGTGTTCAGCAATATGTGACAAACAGTTCTAACTTCAGAGTGTCTGCGTTTCTGAAACACTTTGATTTGTGTATTCAGCATTCCTAGTGCTCAGTATATTGTTGGTTGCTTCATCCACATTATGCTATTTTTTTCTTTTTAAATGGCTAGCTGAAACTTCTGACCTGGAACAAAGAGTGATAGATGCTTCACAGTTGCTCTTCATTCTGGATAAATAATCATTCGGGCATAATTATGTGCATCTCTCAGTACTCATGAATACCTACTGCCTGCTTGAATAGCTGGGAGGGAATATACGCTGCCCTTACAAATCCTTCAGAATTGGCTTCTGCTTGTATTGTGCTTAGGAAAAAAAATCTAAATAAAACAATAACAAAAACAAACAGAAAAATGTGGAAAAAAAAAAAATCAGAAATCCAGAAAATTTTGTTTTCTGTTTGCTGACTTTGTTTTTCTTCGTTGGTCAGCTGCTCAACAGGCTAGTTACTATGAACATTGACATATAAGAATACGTATCCTGAGTTACTCTCCAAGAATAAAGCAATTACTGGAAACAGGGTATGCACCATAAGTGGAGTCTAACCTAATGGAACTTGTGTCACTTAGTCCGTCATAATATGAGAAACAGGTCAGTTTTATAATCGTCGGATTTTTTCCTTTAGTGGCTCAATAGGGAAATGAAGGGTCTTGGAGACGAGAGGTGTCTTTTTCTGAAACCGATGTGCGGTACATTCTTGGGAGGTTCAGTTCTAGGCATTATGAACAGATGCTTCTGAACTAATCTTAAATGTCA
Source organism: Platalea leucorodia (assembly GCF_965183815.1). Lineage (NCBI taxonomy): Eukaryota > Metazoa > Chordata > Aves > Pelecaniformes > Threskiornithidae > Platalea > Platalea leucorodia. The sequence continues at coordinate 28,121,292 of NC_138826.1, forward strand.
CATTTCATGCTTAAACCCTGGGGGATTAACAATATCAGGATTCCCTGAAAGTATTCCTGGAGGCTTAGCTTAATACTCTCTCCCAGGGAAGCGTCCCACCTACTAACTTGACGAATACTTCCAGGCCTTCCCAAAGGCCTTCTCTCTAATGCTGATCCAAATAAGGCCAGGGGAGAGATGACAGAAGCAATAAATTGTAAAGCATTGGAGCTTTGAGATGGCAAGTAAAAATCATGTGGCCTCGAAAAAGTTGCAGTGGTCTCAACAGAAGTGAAATCATGAGATGATTTTATATTAAAAATGGAGTCATCAACATCTAGTAGAAGAACAATCACAGCTCCATAATTATGATTGAGCTGTAATAGTTGGGAAAAATGCAGGTGATTTAAAATGTAAAAAAGTTAATTTCCTGTCTAGCAAATGCCCATCTTTCTATTGTAAACATTTCAGTGAGTATTCAGAAAAGCTTTTATTTAAAAATAAATAAAAATAGTAATAATTAAAAAATTTACTGTTGTCCAAAACCAGAGGTGCTTGTGATGGATGCTTCAATAAACTCTGTAACTGTAGAGGAATCGACAGCTATGCTTTTAACATATTAACAGTGTTTCTCTCACTTGTAATTATATATAATATGTTGGGGTCAGATGAAAAAAAAAATCAGAGAAAATATTTCCTTAAGCCTCTGTTAGAATGAGTTCCTGTCTAAACAGAAGATAAGGGAGGGAGTCTTGCTGCAGTTCTCTTCCATCTACATGGATTTTTTTGTGGTGAGGTTATAATATATGTTAACATTATGCTGACATGGACAGCTCTAGCCAATAGGTTAAAATTGTTAGGTAGTTTGTCTTTTTGACAGATCTTGTCTCCATGTCTAGCAATTTATATGACCTTCCAACTTTGATATTTTCCTTGCCAGTGCGTGTCCTAAATGGCTCCTTTCTATGTACCGGCCCCACTTCGTTCTTAGAGACCGATAAGGCAGCCCACGCTCCGCTGAACCTGCGAGGAGGCCCACTTGGTCATCGTTGGTGTTAAATGCTGCTTTATTCTGTTGAGTGTTAAATCGCTTGTTCAGTTCTTGAACATGTTTTGTTAAATGAATGTTTTAAGCTGATTGAAAAATTCAGTTTCTTGCAGGTAGGGACATGGCAATATGATATAAACTGTATCATATTTCCCATTATTTTCCCTTTAAAATTTAGTACATGGGATGATTCATAAAAACCTAGGCCAAAGCTAAGCACGTTCTGCATGATAGATGAATTAAACTGCAGAATAAAATCCCTGTTTCTGGAACAAATCTGCTAAATATCACTTGTGCAAACTTTTTTCTTCCCTAGCATTTCATCCTGTTGTATCTGCACATGTGTGCTTACCTATGTGTTTGTGTGTGTTAATTTAATCAAAGCCTTATAAATAGCAGCTTAGTTGGTTTTCACAAGGAAAGAGGCTTATTGAAAAAAATTTATGCTGGTGAATTATTTTTCACAGGCCGGTCAGAAGGCTCTTGGGAACTTTGCTTCTTAGACCCATTAGAAGTTTTCTTCCCATAGCTGTGTAATGGCATTGCAGTTGCTATGCAGTCCATTAGTAGTTCTTGACTCTAGAACGGGTGTGATGTATTAAAAGCACTTGCGTTATGATACTGAGGTTTAAAGAAACTCGAGTTGCAGGTAATACAAACCAATCCTTTCTAGAGTTTTGAACAAGTCTCTAAACAGAACCTAAACCAAGGGGGCGAGTGAAGATGGCACCCTGATATACTGAGTCTGAATGGGTGGCAGCAATAAACTGACGTCCTTAGTGGTACTTGAGAGACTTGAAAATAAATGAGTGTGTCATCCCAGAAAATGGGTATTTAAACTGTTTTTAAACCATTTTAGAGAATGAATCTCTGTTCCTAACATAAGTTAGAAATAGAATAGGACAGCCTACAGTTTTTTTTTTTTAATAACATGATGTTCTTATAATAGATGAAGAAGGAGAGACTTAGGTGTTAAGACACTGTCTGGTGCTTATGTGAAAGGTTCAGAATTGCCTGTGTTGTCGCCTTGGACAAGCCACCTAGAGAACATGCAACTGGGCTCCTGCAATGCACTCCGCTTTAGAAGAGACCGGACTATCAAAACTGCAGTAAGGAGCAAGTTTGGCTCCCTAGATAAAGTCAACCTTTGAGTGAAATACCTTCCCACTTACCATTTTTGAAAAGTATATCATTTTGTTGCTCAGCAGTGGAAGTAAGTCACAGCATTTGCTATATGAGGTCATGCGCACACCCCTGAAGTTTTTTTAGGGCTATTGAAGGCAGTGAAAAAAATTATGTGCAAACCGGGTCCCTTCTCACAGAAAGCAAAATGGGAAGAAGCTTGAAAATAGTCACCTTGTTCGATGGATTTATGACACTTGGCAGGTGGTGGTAGCAGGTCATCATTCTGTGGAGCCGGGATCCACAGACTTGACTGTTACCTGTAGCATCATGCGATATTTTCAGGGACTGAATCAATCTTATGAGGAACTAGTACATGTATTTTTACAGTTAGAGAATTGGCATTTTAGGGTTTCCATTTATTTGTTTCTTTGTTTATTGTTAATGAGCTTAAGGTTGAATTAGGGTAGGTGATTAATAAACACTGATCTTTTTACTAAAAATCTTACAAGGATCTTTATAATGCTTTAATGATTGCAAAGGAAAGTGATTAATTTTGCTTAACTTATACTGTACAAACTTTGTGACAGGGTCTTTTATTTATTTTTTTCCCTTGCTGATACAAATGACTTTCAATCCACATCTTTTTGTGTCTTTCTGGCCAGGCCCAGGGCCCCAGTTTTTCAGGTTACGGTTCTGTCTGTGCATAATGTGGCTTACTTTTTGCTTGTGCGTATAATTTCCTGTCTGAACAAAACCGTCTGGAGTCAAGAAAGAGTTCATGCCCTGATTTTCTCCTGCCATACAGGTGGTCATAACACCTAGTATTACAGTAATACCTCTGTATTTGAGCAGGTAAGAAAAAGAGAAGGTTGTCAAATAATTCTCATTCTTCTAAAGAAGAGAAGTAGTCATTGAAAAGAACTGAAAAGTTCTATACCATATCCCATGGTATTTCACAGAAGTAGGAGGAGATTGTATTTTGTCATGTCTTGTAGTATTACAGATATCCCGTTGGCCTGTACATCTCCAGTATTTGTGCTCACCTGTAAAAAAGTTGGTGACTTTTGTTCTCTTAGACTTTTCTTTTAAAATTATTCTTATTTGCCTGCAGCTAACTTAAGGACTTTTTTAATTGTTGCTGCTTTGCTGTTTGCCAATAGCCAAGAAGTCAGCGGTTGGTAGAAGACATTACATAGCTGTCTGCTTGCTTCTTATGCTTTGTACAGTCAGAAAGGTGAAATTATAAGCTGAGAAGTGTAGAGATAGAAGATAGAGCACTGCATTATTTAGTAGTTTACTGTCTGCCTTTTTGAATACCACCATCACCTTAGGAGGAAGAATGGCGACTGCCTAACTCTTAACCAGCTGATAGCACAGAAAGGTAAGAGAGTAGAAATTTTCTTATCCAGGACTGGTGAGTGTCTGAATGTGTTATAAAGCATAGTGGAGCCAGGTTCAATTTTTGGCCTATGGAAAAGGTAGGAAAGGGTGGCTCAAAGAAGTCTGTAATTTGAAGTAGTGCAAGTTAGTGAGATATTTTTTTTTTGTTGGGAAGGAAGAGCTGCTATTTACTATGTAACGCCTTCTTCATGGCTTGATTTATGTCAAGAGAAGCAAAACCAGAAAAAATAAGAACTCACATCTGGTACTAACTGTCTGAATCGGTTTCCTTGTCCCAGATGGGGCAGGAGCGCATGGGCTGCTCCCACAGCACGGCCTGTTTTGTGCCAGCCTGCCCTTTCCTTTCATATCCCTGCCTGGATCAGCCATGCCATAGGCAGGAACCTTTTTAATCCTGTAATGTGGCATAGTGGGCAGCTAGGCTTTTTGAAAAATGAACTATCTTTGAAAAGATATCCCTCCACATTTCAGATTTAATGAATCCCAGTTACTCATGGGGAAGAGAAGGTGCCAAAATGCAGCCACTCAAGGATGACAAAAATCAAGAGCAAAGGATGAGGAGAAGTTGGGTAGAAACAGTTTTATCCTCTTCAAGGTTTGAAATTGTCACAACATGTCTCTCCTTGAGTTCATCAGAATGAAAATGTGGCTATCAGCCTGCGTTCAAAGTACAGCCACTTTTATATGCGTACCTTTTCAAAGGGGACACTTGTTTCCTTTTCGGGGAGCCGTGCACTGTTTCAAATAAGACGTTACACCTACTGCTGCCTGCTGAAGGCTTTGCTGCACGGCTGCTCTGCCAGCCTTGTGTGCCTGTCCCAGCGCGTCATGTTTGATCAGAATGAAAGTTGCTCCAGAGTACGTCTAATCAGGCAGGGCTTCAGAAAAACTTGAAGGCTATAAAGCTGACCTCCGGAGTCTGTAGCATTGCCATTGGGAACAAAGAAGAACAGTGTGTAGCTTTTCGAGGTCTGTTACACTGTGTCGTAATAACCATTTAAACAAAAAATGAGAAAGGAAGGATATGAGTAGAAGAAAAGAAAATGCCATCTGGACTTAAACTGCTTTTATCCAGGTGTCATCTGGATGTACAGGGTGAGTTTATCAGGTTAATTTAATTGTATATTGGGAAGTCTGGCTGAACGTTGGAAATTTTGTCTTGAAATTGCAGGAAGGAGTAATGTTAGATGTTTTATCCTTAACTTACAGTAGTACCTACATTAAAGATTTTATTGTATCATTTTTCATTGTTTATGTTAAACTAGCATGTGGTAGCCCCAGTCTGAATTGTGATTTGCGTTAGGTACTTTATGTGTATTTGGTGGAGATAGCACCTACCCTGAGGAGCTCTTGATGTAACTGGAAAGCCAAAGGAGCTGAAGAAGTGTTTGGTGGTGGTTAGTTGGGAGAAGAGCTCATGTCTCTGTTCGCAGGGCCCTGCGGTTATGGGAAAAAGCTTCTGGGCAGATACTTTGTAATAATGATGGCGGTATGAAAACCACAAGACAGTCTAGGTGTCTTAATTTATGGACCGCGCTGTAAATAATTCATTAGCAATAGTGTTTCTGTTTACGTTGTCTGTAATAAAAATGGGAAGTCTGCCGGCTTCAGTTTGTGAGACAGTTGTCACTCATAAGTTGTCAGGCTCGCTCCTGGCCTGTTCCAGTCGAAACAGCAGTAGCAATGATGGGAACTGTGCCCTCCTCTTCTTAACAGAGGATACCACATTGATTCCTTGTCTTTTCCATCACGGTAGCTTTTGTTCAGGCCCAATTTAGCATTTGTATAGTTGCTGCTTTCAAATACTTGAGAGGATTTTTAAACCACCTGCTCAATATCTGTGTTGTATTCTGCCAAATGCTATTTCAGCTTTGCTTGCACTATCACCTGAGGATGAGAGACCCAGTGGAGGTGCAGCTAATGGAGATCTGTGCTCTCAGAAGAAATGCTACTGAAATCTGTTCCTGGTTGTCCCAAGAGGTTTGTGAATTGAGCAGGTGACAGATCTTTAACCATGGAATTCGTTGAACCTTTGAAAACTGAATTGTCTGTTAAGGTTCTTGGCAAAATGAAACATTTCTTGCTAAGTTTAAAATTCTCTTTATTTGCCTGTTGAGTAGATCTGGGACACTGGCAATTCTCAAAGACCAGTTTCTAGATAGGAAGGTCATCTCAAGTGATAAGACAGTGAGAAAACAGAATGGGGCGGTGCAGATGATCACGGGTGTTTCAGTTAAAATCTTTCCTGAAGGCAGCAGACTTTGCTGTGTAAAGCTCCTGTGGTGTTTTGTCATCTAGGCGTCTAAAGTAAATTTCCACCTTACTTGAATTATGGGCACTTAGAAAACAGGAAAAGCAACGACTACATTATAGTTAGTCAAATAGCAGGGATGTGCGCAGCTTTGACTTTCTTGGAATGAAGGCGCTGCAGTTGGAACTAGTTTTTAAATTACATTGTTTTCAAAATCAACTCTAGGATGTCCAAAATATTTCTGGCCGCCTTCATAAAGTTTCAGTAGCAATGGGTCTGTCATTTTGGTTATGTTTCAGGTGCTTGAATATTAGCTGTTGAGACTAACATAAATAGCAGTCACATGTCAAGCCTCCCAATATACTGTGTTCACACAATGCTTCACTGCCTATGTACAAAGAAGTTTTCCCTGAGGGATGCACAGTCATTTGCTTTGCTTGTCCAATCCTGGATCACTTTACTCAGACTGCCAGCAAGGTTTCTTACCATTTAGGATTTGGTAGCGACTTGAAATATTGGACGTTTGTCTGCGGCACAGTTCAATAAAACCAAATACCGTGGGTTTTGATGTGCGTTCTACAGGTCCAGAAGGATTAATATGGATGGATCTCCAATCAGCTGTCGTAAAATGAACATGATAAAATAGACTAGGGAGCTCACCAACACTGTAGTTTTGTTGTGTCCAGATGTCCAATATCTTCAGCTTAAATTATTTTAAAGAAATGGCACCCCCCCAGCACTGAATTGTTAAAATTCAAAATAAGTGGAGAGTTTGAGAGAAGCCGCATTTGGGTAGCTACTGAAAGCAGTGCAGAAAATATGATTTGGCTGCCAGAAACTACTCTGTTTGTCTGGCTACAAAAATTCACAGCCATCCAATTTCTACCTTCTTTCTTCAGCTATATTTAGCCTTTACAGGTTTTGCTGGTCCTCCTGGAATTTATCTTGCTTCCGTTCTGGGAAGTTGAGTAAATCTTTACTTAAATTTCATCAGAACAGACCAGCATAATGGCAGATATCAAAGTTATTAGAGCCTGCGTCCCAAAGCAGCTATTCAGTTGCTCTGTTCTCTAGAGACTTTGTTAATTGAGGCAATGCTGCTTTTCTTTCTCCTTTCCTTCCCTCTCCCTCAGTGATTTTCTCCAAAGGAGTGTGATGCATTCCCTGGTGGCTTACCAGAAATCATTGGTCTTGGGAGCAGTTTCTTAGTTCTCACAGGATTACAGAAAAGGTGAATAAATCTTATGTTTATAGACCATAAAGAGAAATTACTGTCTACTTTGACTATATGCCTTCTTCACAATGCTAGACTTACTGGAAAAAAAAGGAGTCCAAATCTATCCTCGTTCCTTTATTGGGTGCAGTATAGTTTGGGGATGGGGGATTGTTATGTTCTTTCTGTTGCCACCCAGTAATGAGGAATATAAGTTGTGATGATACAGTATCACAAGAAGAAATCCGCAGACAATTTCCATCAAATGCTACAGTTCAACTTCCAAAACATGCCTGGCTTCATCAGATAAGTAAGAGGGCATTCAGTGTCAGAATACAAATTCTTCTCATTTCTAATTCACAGCGGGCTTGAGATGTTTCTTGCTAGGAGCATTTCTTTGGGCTGGCCCAAGAGGTTTTGACCTCTGTTTGTTGTATAGCAGGCTGTCTGGTTCAAGAGAGATGTTATCAGACCATAGCAAATACAAAATAGCATCTTCACTTTTTGATAGGTTATTGTTAAATTGTTAAAAATATTTGCTGCTAGTGCCATCTCTTCTCTTTCCTTTCTCCTGCTTCTGAGACCATCTTTGTACAGATCGTTTGGGTTGTTACTCTTTCCTCTGGACCTTTAGAAAATGCTTATATTAGGTTGTCTTCCGTAGCTCTTCTCTCAGGTTTTAAGCAAATAACTTAGATGAATATGTCCAAACCAGCTGGCTTTCTTTAGTAGCTGATAAATGTCTAGCAAGAGCAGGAAGAAGTTTGCAGTTCATACACAATCTTTGTAGCAACTCTACAGGCTCAGCCCCCAGAATGCGTGTAAGCCAGATGGTGTTAGCAATACTTCATGTGTATCGCAGTATTTGGTAGGCAAACACCAAGAACTTTCAACAAATGCTTTACATCTTACCGCAGAACCTCCGAAAGAAACGAGCTTTCATTAGGTAAATAAGCAAGCATCGCATGCCAGAATGCAAATCCTTTTCAGTTCTTATGCTCACCTGATTTCCTCTGCAATCCTCCCTCTGAGCCCGAAAGGTGGGAAGAGATGCTAGATTCTGTCTCGGTTTAGGAATTTGCAATTTATCAGGGAGGGTTTTTTTACAGCATTGTTGTATGAGTGATCAGGGACACTGGTTATTAAATGATTTGAGTGCAACACTGCAAGCTTTTAGGGATGGCTCATTTGCTTGTAGCTGTCCCGATGAGGATTAGCATTTCTTACCTGCAAGCTACAGTACATTTAATAAACCACTGGATCAGTGGATTCTGCTGTGGAACTGTCAATGTTTGTTCTAGCAGATCTGTCTATATTGGAGCGTGCAAAGCCTCCGAGAGCACTACAGCAGGTCTGTCAGCCCTGGCTCCCCAGGAGCACACTTCTACACACTTTTGCCTTTAATTTTGTGTTATTACCTCTTGCTGTTTTAAACTGCAGTGTCTTTTTCCCTCCTTGCTCTCCCTAAAGATAACAAGCTAACAGGGCTGATGACACTAGGAACTGGGTGGAATGCAGGGAAACCAACCTTGTAATATAAGCATGCAGCAGGGCAATTATCCGAAACTGGGATCTGCAGATGCTGCTCTCTGTCTGAGGAAAACAGTCATTTCAGCCAGCGGGCTGGAGGTGAGGGCTGCCAGTGCAGGAGGCGGTTCATGTGCGTTACGGTTAGTGCTGGCCAGTGACCAACTTGTCCAGGCTCGAAGGAGTGCTCTCCTTAGCTAGAGATGTGGTATTTTTATGTCCCTGCAATCCCATGCTTAGTGGGTTTTTTTGTTGGGTTTTTTTATGTCTATACTTAAAGCATAGGTCATATCCCAGTGCTGTGTGTGTGCTTCCAGCTAGCCCTACCACCTTTGCTTTTCTAATCAGGCTGCAGATGTGCTTCATGATTGAACAACTTCTGCGCACTGCCGCTCCTCCTCCTAGAGGAGTCCAGCAGGCTTGCTTATGCAAGCTGTCATGCTGTCTTTTTTTCAAAAGCATGTGTGGGTTTGCTTTTGTGTGTATCCGGCTGGCTGTTCATGCCTGCATATAGTAGGTTCTGTATATAAAAACATTCCCAAGCACACGGCTACAGAAACAGCTTCCTTAAACCCGACAAAACTGCCAGCCCTTGCAGCTCAAGCCACCATAAATTACAAGAACCCGCTCCCACCTCGCTGAAGCTGTGCCTGTTGGCAGCACACGCACACACGCACGCTCGCTTTCCCCCTCTCGCAGTCAAAGATGATAGAAAGTCTTCTGGGGATTACTGCACATTTGTAGAGCAACAATGGAAAGCAGCACAGCACAAATATCTATTCTTCCTCACCCAGCATAACAAACGCTGCTTTGTCTCACATCTGGCCCTTTTTAATAGCTCAAAGCCAACAGCAGTAGCTATTTAGCAGCTTATGGTAAACAAATCCTTATTAAAACAACTTCCTTTTTCAAGGGTTTAATGATTAAAATGGCCTTTCACCTGACATTTTCTACTCCTTTATTTTGTTTGGTTTTTTTTAAAGTACTATATCTAGCAGGGGAAATAAAATAGTTGTCATGGATAGATATTAAACTTTTTCCAGGTTTTTTTTTCTTGAAAGGAAAATAATCTTTAAGAGCATCTTCGAAAATTCTCTCACTGAAAAGCAGACTTCAAGACCTTTTACCATGGTGTGAGGACATAGGCCTGGGCATCTGTGCCTGGGTAGGTGCATACATGCTGACCTGCATCGTGCCTCTGCAATTTGAGGTCTGAATACAGGTCTGTGTGGTTTTTGGTTTTGTTTGGGTTTGGCGTTGTTTTTCTGTTTTTTGGGTTTTTTTGTTTTGCTATGCTGCAGGAAGGCACTAGCCTAATGCTGAAAAGGAGAATTAATGCAATTATATGCAATTAATAGCATTTATCTGTGTGTACACACAGAGGTATGTTCTGATAGTTCAAGAAACAACTTTTAAAAAGATGTTTAATGCTAAGGAAAACGTCCAGTGGGATTAGATGGTTTTTGTCCCTGGACTGCCACGTTTTACCGCCAGGACCGGGTGCCGAGGGCAGTGCTGTTTCTTACATTTATCGTCGGAGGCGACGGGCTCCCGAGAGCTGCCGGGCTATTTCTGACCCGTCTCCTCAGGGAGCCGCGCTTTCAGGCGACGGAGCGCGGCCTTCCCGCCTCGCGGCCTGCGCAGCGCCCCGCGCCCGCGGCAGAGGCGGGGCGGGGCGGGCGGCGGCCTCCGCCCCGGGCACGGCGGGCCCCGCGCTCCCGCAGGGCGGCGGCGGCCGGGCCCAGCGCCCCGCGGCGGACGCGCGGTGGCACGGCCCTGCGGCGCCCTCTGCCGGCGCGGCGGGGACCGAGCTCCCCGGTCCCGGCTGCCCAGCGCGGCCCGGCCCGCAGCGCCCGCCGCCCGCCTGCGCCCTCGCTTGGTGCTTCCCGCCCAGCCGGCGGCAGCTCTGCCGCAGCCCCCCGGCCCCGGCCGCCCTGCCCCGCACTCTCCCCGAGTCGTTAGCCAGCGCAGTCCTCTGCTGCCCTCGCTCTGGCTTGGCTTGTTGCTTGATCAAAGTCACTTATTAGATACAAGTAGTCTGCCCTCTCGTACGACCCTCAGCACGCTGGAGACATGCAGGAAATGATGAGTTGTAGCTGATTGAATCGACAGTGTTAGCTAACTTCTGTTCTATGGTGGGATGGGCCTGGGAGGGGAAGAGGGACGTTTGAAAACTGCTATGTTGAATTCACGCTTAGGGAACGGTTTTCTTCTTTTCTTCCTCTCAGCTACTCAGTAATGTTAAAAAAGGGATTTCTTGACTGATAAGGGTTTTTCGTGTGTGTCTCTCTCATGTCCGTCTTCACTGAGTGGTTCGAAATGGCTCCAAAGTAGATGCAGTTCATCGTAGCAGGCACAGCTCCCCAGAGGGCGGCCGGCAGCGCGCTTGTCCCTGTGGAAACGGAAACCCCGCGTAAGGCGGCGCGGCGGGCCCTCGAGCAGCTCTGACAGCAGCCGTTTCCCTGCCTCGCCTGTCTCCAGGGAAGGTCTGCCTGCCTTCTCTGCTCTCAGCATGGCTTTCTGGTGGAAAGGTTATTCACTAAAAACTTGATTTCTCAAGAAATGGCATTCTCTTACTCAGGTGAGGGGCGGGTGGCAGCGCTTAGCCTTGGTCGGGCTGTGTGGCCTGCACGGCCCTCAGCTGGGTGGCAGGTGACATGTTTCCAGTGAGCCCTGCTCTACTTCTGTTTCTGCCCGGCAGTGAGGGAAGAAAGCATTCGAGAGAGGAGGGAGGGCAAAAAGAAACCACGCTTGCTTTCAAACTGCAGTACATTTTCAGATATGTCAGTGTTTTGAAGCAGTGCTGAAATGTTTGATTTTTTTTTTTTTTTTTTTTTTTAAGGGGCTGATTAGGCTGCCTTAGGAACTGGTAGGGACTACGTTTTACTAAATTACTTTCCTTAAATATGTTACTGGAAGTCCAATTTCTGATATAATAATTGCAAACTCCTGACTTGAACTTTCAAACAACACAGAGCACAGCAGAAGCTTGTGAAATTTTCTTTCTTATAGCCACTACATAATTTCATTCTTTTTTCAGTATTGAAGAGGGTTTTGTAGTAGTTGTTTAAGAAAAATATTCAGTACATTTAGGGTTAAAAAAACAAAGTCTTAACAGGTCGATACATCTGTTCCTTTAAAAAAACACATTCTCCATTTTTGAGACATCATAAATATGTAAATCAGGGCTCTTTAATTACTGCCTAGGGCTATAAACTCGCATGCTAGAGGGGAGGGAAGAAGGAAGGCAAAGAATAATTTACGTAATTTTTTTTCTTTTTTGCTTTTGAGAGAGAGAGATTGGGTCTTTACCTCAGAAAAGACAGCAGAAGAATGGGGCTTTTTATTGCTGAATTACCAGAAAGTACTGGGAACACTTCTTTTTTTGTTTATCTTTTTGGATGGAGTTAGCATATAAAGCAGTAGCGTAGGACCTTTCTGGCTAATGTGTGCACCAAACGGGATTTGTTACGAAGCACTGGGTAAAATTCCCTTCTCTGTTCCACTCTGCCAGTACCCTTAATCCCAATCAGCAACATCCCCTGCTGTCTCTCGAGCTGCTTGCAGCACCTAAATCTTAGCATGGTTTCTAATGCGGATACACCAGAGGCTAGGGAGGGACCCTGCAAAGTCTTTTTCACTTGTGACCTGATAAGCGCTCGGCACTTAACCGAAGAGAAGTCTGCTCTTATTTGGCCCTGCCGGCCTTTCTGTATCTTAAGCACCATTATTTTCGAGTAAGGTGATCTTGCAGCTACTTTTAAAACTGTGAGATTGACAGAAAGGGCTTTTTTTTTGAATTTCAGGATGTGGATGTGCACATGGGGAACGAGACCAGTGTACAGCAGTACCTGTGTAGTAGGTATAGTTACTGGAAATCTAATTCTGCTGGTGTGTTTTCCAGGCAAAATGATCTGGTGTCAGAATGCTTATTCTGCCTTGGTAAAACTTCAGATCTATATGATAATTTTCACTTTCCACATTTAATCTTTTAATTCTTGCTGAGGCCTATGAAAGAATAATTTCCATATAATAATGGTTTCCCACTAATGAGCTCTGTGTTTTTAATAGCAGAAATGACTTAGAGCCAGTATGCTCACTGAAAAAATTATTCTATTTGATGCTCTTATGGTGTATCTGAGAGAAAGGTAAAAATGAGTCTTGCGGGAGTGAGACAGGATATTTAAAGTACAAAGTGTTAATATCATTGTATGTGGTGAGGTTTCATATGTACAAGTATGGCTGTTTTGTTCCTGCAACAAATGTTTACTTTGCCAGGGGAGTTAGTGAACTGAGGGGCTTCTCTTGACCAGAAGAGAATAAAGGAGCTTGGGCTGGTGGAAGTAGGAAACCAGTGGTGGTAAAGGGCTTGGTGGGTGTCTGTCCATGTGGTGAGGGGAGGAGGTGGAGGGAGCCCGGCAGGGCAAAGGATGTTTTAGCCAGAGAGCACTAGTGACATGAGAACAAGTGGAGTTGAAGATGGAGGTGAAAATAATTCTAGGTACTAGGGGAAAGGTGAGAGTCAGAGAGCACTTTTCAGTGGAAGCCATTGGGTGTTAAAAGCAGAACCGTTTTTGAGACTGAATTTGATCAGTTTACAACAAAAATTGTATGGCATGTCTGTGTAGGAGAGCAGGGGACTGCATTCCCAGTCCTGCCTCCAGGAGCCCCATCAGGCTCCTGCTCAGTCGTGCGAGTTAGTTCTGTGTGCTCTGCCCTCTGCTTTTCCAAATGGGCTTTGAGAAGCTGTGCTGTGTGGGAGAAATAACAATTTGGTCAAGTACAATAGTAAGCTGTGGTTCAGGTTGCTGATAGCAACCTTCAATTTTGATTATGATTAACTGGAAAGCAGAGAATTGGGGTGGTATTATACGTACAGTTCAACATGCAGGCTAGTTTGTTGGCATGAGTGACAGTACATGAATGCAAGTCGTTGTCATTGTCTCTGTAAAATCTCTCTGCAGTCTCCCAGCCCTGAAGTATGTTGCCAGTAACATCAGAGGCAGCTCCTGATGCTACTAGCCATGAGTCCGAGTGCTGCTGTATCTGGCTTTACTTGAGAATTGTGTTTTCTGGCAGTATAGGGTATGTCTGTGTATCTGTTGCTTGGGATAGATACTCTTTTCAACTTGGCTTCCAGTTTCTCTGTGTGGCTGTATAGCACGGAGGAGGTTAAATAAGTAATGCCAAAATAGGCAAAAATTGTGTTACGAAGTCAACCAGAAATATGGTATTTTGCTTACTGGTTCATTAAGCAAAAATGTCCTGACTTCTTAAAAAAAAAAAAAAAAAAAGAAAAGGCTCAGTTTGTATTTCTTCAAATATTTCAACAAAAATCTATGTGCATGTATGTGTTTGTTTTCACCGTGCCCTTCTCCATCTGTCCTGATGTTCAATTAAAATGCAGATAATGTGTCCCAGCTTGTAAGATGGATCACTGCTCAAGTGGTGTCATGTTTGGGCTACCTTATCTCTTGATAAATACCTCTGCTGTCCACTGAGAGATTAAACTTCATGACTACTGAGGTCTGTTTGGGGGTCTTAAAGGCAGATAAGACTGTTACTTGCTTTTAATAAAATATATCAACTTACATTTGCTAAAGAACCTTTGGATGGCATTTGCTATTGAGAAGGTGGCAGTGGCATAATCAAACGATAATACTTGTATGTGAAACTGGTTATTCCATTCCATAAGTAGTATAATTTATTGACAGGAGTGCTTTATTGAACCCTCTTGTGTCTGGAGTGTGGAGATGAGGAGATTGAGCTGCTGTTACGAGACCTCATTTAGCTGTCTAGCAGAAAAGATTTCTTTCCCCGAGTCTAATCCGGCAGGAGCCATGGAAGAACATTATCATCTAGGTACAGAAATCTCAGGCAGCTCGGGTGCGTGGGACGCACGCAGATGCTGTGGTCTGGAGTCTGTCTTGTTGTGACAGCCAGGCAGCCAGGGTTCCCACCATGGGGAACACTCTTCTCCTTCTGGGGATTGAGTATGGACAGTGCTGGTCTTGTAGAGGGGCTTTAGCAGAAGAGATGTTGAGTCATGTGTAGTAGGAGTGGTGAGCGGCCAGCTTCTCTAACCAAACAACTATCTGAAAAATTTGCTCTCTCTTGATGTGTATGTAGGGAGTGGAAAAGAGATTTGTCACGGACAGCTCTGTGAATAACAAACCGCTCAGTGCCACTGAAGAGGTTCATGAGGGAGAGGTTTCTGTGCAAGTCTGGGACCTTGGTTGTGCTAGTATAAAGTTTCATATAAGTACAGCATTTGGGTATGTATTTCTGAATCTGTGCCCACTCCTTGCTCATGAGCGTCAGGATACAACTTTTTAGACTGTACTGCTCTGTCGCAGTAAAAGGATAGGGGAATTTGTAGGCAAAGACTGTTTTCGTGTTCCAATGCGCGATATTGATGGTTTCATTTCCATTTTAGATGCCGTGAAAGTGATTGAAACAGCAGAGTATACATACGTATCTGTGAAACATCTCTGTGCCCCTGAGAAGTGAATTCTAGAAAAAAGCACTTAAAACTGCTCAGCTTATTAAGTACAGGCTGGCGTCTCATGCAGTTCTGCTTAAAACATAAATAAGTAGAAGTCACGGTGCAAAGCGTTTGGTGACATGAATTATGGCCTGAAACTGTTGACGAGTTGTTGGCTTCTCTCTTTGTGATCTGCTGTTCTGCAACTATAGGAATATTATAAGGCAAGGCCAGAGAGAGGGAATGGGTGGAGGGGGCCCAGTGAAATGCAAGGCACGCTTACACTGGGGGGATTACTTATGCTTACTTGTATTTTAAGTGTCTTGCTCTTGGTTCGAGTGCCATTTTGGCCATTCCTGCCTATCAGATCAGTAGGGCTGTTTGTGTTGTGGCTAACCCTCTTACCCCAGTCAGAACACAAGGATAAGGGAGAGGTAAATGGCAAACTCAGCATGATGTGTGTGTGTTGATTTAGGACCTACTGTTTCCCCCCCTTGCAGGCATTGTTCTTGATTCCAGACATATACTGTTATCTTGACAAAGAGCTGCTTATGTGTGATCATGGAGTATGATGTAAAGCATGGCTCTGAAAAAGAGTTAATAATTACACGGAGCAGGGCTCATCTTGATGGCACCAGTGTGTACCAAGCTGTATCCACAAACATAACTCCGCATTATGAGCGTCGGTGGTGGGCTTAGAGGACTGCTGGTTTGCTCTCTAGATCATCGTAACTTGTAGCCAGTTTTCATTTGATGATTTTATACAGCTATAGCAACACAAATTAAAACTCCTAATACCACTCTGAGCCTTCGTTTCCATTTTCTAGATTTTTTTTTTTTTTTTTTAAGTCACAGGGAAGTTTTAATTTGCCTTAAGTTACACAGTTTGTTAGAGATGGGCCTAAAGAACGCAGGACATGTTTTTCCAGAGGTAACAAGTAGTTTGTTCAGCTATGGATACCTTAAAGAGCCCAATTTTTCTAGAAGGCAGGAATGGCTCAGCCAGTGGCTGGAGAGCTGCCTGGCAGAAAAGGACCTGGGGATGTTGATTGAGAGCTGCCTGAACATGAGCCAGCAGTGTGCTCAGGTGGCCAAGAGGGCCAATGGCATCCTGGCTTGTATCAGGAATAGTGTGGCCAGCAGGACCAGGGAGGTGATCGTGCCCCTGTACTCGGCACTGGTGAGGCCGCACCTCGAGTACTGTGTTCAGTTTTGGGCCCCTCACTCCAAGAAGGACATTGAGGTGCTGGAGCATGTCCAGAGGAGGGCAATGAAGCTGGTGAAGGGTCTGGAGCACAAGTCTTATGAGGGGCGGCTGAGGGAGCTGGGGTTGTTTAGTCTGGAGAAGAGGAGGCTGAGGGGAGACCTTATTGCTCTCTACAACTACCTGAAAGAAGGTTGTAGTGAGGTGGGGGTCGGTCTCTTCTCCCTAGTAATGAGTGATAGGACAAGAGGAAACGGCCTCAAGTTGTGCCAGGGGAGGTTTAGGTTGGATATTAGGAAAAACTTCTTAACCGAAAGGGTGGTCAAGCATTGGAACAGGTTGCCCAGGGAAGTGGTTGAGTCTCCATCCCTGGAGGTATTTAAAGAACGGATAGATGTGGTGCTCGAGGACATGGTATGATGGACTTGGCAGTGATAGGTTAATGGTTGGACTTGATGATCTTAAGGGTCTTTTCCAACCTTGACGATTCTATGATTCTATGATTTTGGTCTGAACATCAGTCCTCTTCTATATACACTGGGTTGTGTATCTGGAATCATCATTCTGAAAGTCTTGGTTGAGTTGTGAATCCCCGTCCTTCACTCACTGTCATCTCAGCCGTTTCAAGGGCTCATTAAAGAGGTCTGCTAGCCTTAAGTTTGGAGGAGAGTCCAAAGTATACCTATTGCTTTTATTTTTGATACAGAAATACAGAGTCTTTATAGCACACCTTTTGTGTTATTTGGCCATATAATACTCTGTTATTCGCTTAATATTTATGGGAGGTATTTTCTCTTAGAGGAAGATTAGGAAGAATCCCCATGCCCTTGTCCTTGCAAAAGCCAGACTGTCATTGTTATTGGGATTATTAGTATTTTATCTTGCAGCGTGCTCAGGGGTTTCTTGCAAGTGGCTCTGCTCGATTGCTCAGGTGATAGAAGTGCAATGGACTGTGCTTAGTGATCTTTACTGTCCTTTTTGTCTTGCAGATCGAGGGATTTTAATGGCTTTCAGGTAGAAGCCAAGTGGAGACAATCAAAATGAATTCTATGGACAGGCACATACAGCAGACTAATGACCGGCTGCAGTGCATAAAACAGGTAAGCTGAAGGTGGAGATCGTTGCTGCTAGATGAGCGTTGTGTATTGTGTGACAGGGTGTTGTGCATTATGGTTACCTGTTGCTTAATGAATATCCTCGCCTTTTAGAGGGGAGGAGAATGGTAGGAATGAGACATTGTAATCTTATTGAAGAGAAGAATATCTGCTGCAAGAGCAGGTGTATAAACCTCAAAAGCCAAACTTTCCATTTCACTTTTCTAAGAAATCTTCAGCCTGGAGACTCAGCAAATCTGTCTCAGCTGAAAGCAGAGCAGTGCTAGTCCTGCCAGCTCTGCCCTGAAGGTGTCACAGTGGGCAGCTGTCATACTTGTGTTCTGAGCACAGTAATCCAAAATTTCGATGGGCCAGTTTTGATTCTAATCCAGTATCTGATCTGAGAGCTGCACTACCTGGAGACTTGAACTTGGACGGTTGGTATATGTCCAAGTGCTTGGGTTAATCAGTTTGTGCAGAGATGTAAAAACTTCCATTTGCAAGGTAGAATTTTCAGAAGAATCTGTTTGTGAAGATGAAGGGCCCTTATAATTCACTAAAAGGCAGTGGGATCTAAGTCTCATTTACAGATTTCCCCACTGTAACTGTGCTTGTAACTGCCTTTATAACCAAGTGAAACTACAAAGGCAAGGATGGAATGAGCAGATGCCATCTTTTCCTTCTTTGCCCTTCTCAGTGAGCTTTGCTCTCTGGCATTGCAGGCAGCATGTATCCTCCCCTCACATACATTCTCCTCCGCGTGCAAGAATCCTTACAGAAAGTTCATAGCCATGGTCCTTTGTGTAAAGGAGATGAGCAAGAGAATGGTTTCTCATGTTGATGTTTTCTTGTTTTACCTCTAAACCAATGCATGCACGTAGCAAACAGGTGCATAAATGCAAGCACACAGGTATTTTGAAGACTAGTTATCCCAGTGGGATCCATGAGATGTGCTCGAAAATTCATCTCTTCAGAGCTGGTTGAAATTTTCTGAATTACATTGGAAAAGCAGAAGGAGATTATTCTGTGAAATAATGGCCCCAAAACATTTTTCTCTGTTGTCTGAGCAGTTTTCTCTGTCAGTTCAGGCCACAGCATGTTTAGAGGCCGGAGTCCTGCTGTTTCATTTTGATATTTGCATTAACTAAGTTAAAAAACTCCCTGCCTACTTTTGCTGTGGGACATGTGCATGTTGCTTCTTGAGGGAGCGCAGCATTTCCCTGTTCATAGATGTCTTTGTGTTGCAGCGCAAAGCCCCCTAAATCAAAGGAACTGATAAAAAATAAGCATGGGGGTGGTATTGGATCAGTATAGATTCTTAAACTTTTTTTTTTTAATCTACAACTTCCTCAAGAGGGGCAGCGGAGGGGGAGGTGCTGATCTCTTCTCTCTGGTGACCAGCAATAGGACTCAAGGAAAAGGAATGAAGCTGTGTCAGGGGAGGTTCAGATTGGACATTAGAAAAAGGTTTGTCATTGAGTAGTCAGTCACTGGAATGAGCTCCCCAGGGAAGCGGTCCTGGCACCAAGCCTGTCAAGAGTTCGAGGAGCATCTGGATGACGCTGTTAGTCATATGGTTAAGGGTTAGGTTGTCCTGCAAGGAGCAGGGAGTCGAACCTGACGATCCTTATGGGTCCCTTCCAACTTGACATATTCTATGATTCTATGATCATCTGTTTCCATTCTCTTAGTTTCAGCGGTCTCCATCATTACGTTTTGTCATGCTTGCCTAGATATTAATAGAGGCTTATATTTTCTAGAATGTGTTGTAACACAAAGAACAGAAAACGTGTGTTTATTTGCAAGTCTGGCCATGCAGATGCTTTGGGGGATATAAAAAAGAATAGAGTTTATACCTAAACCAGCTGATTTTTCTCTCCATGTTTCCTTTATAAGAGAGCATTTCAGAATAAATCAAACAAAGCTAGTTCGTAGGTCAAGGAGCAGAAATAGGAATCTGTCCCTGCAGAATCGCTGGTAGTAATCCAGCCTCGGTCTGTGGTGGCTCGCTCTCTCTTTTATCACTCTGTGGTGAAAGTTAATGCATCTCATGGCCCTTTAGAGGCCTGAGGGAAATACGAATTTGGGGATTTCATCCCAGTTTCTTACAAACAACTACCTGGTTCAGAAAAAACATCCTCTTGGTTGGCACAAATTGGTGTCCTTTTTGGCCATCCGAGCCCATAGGATGAAGAATGAAGTGACTTGCAGAACAATTTAACCTTGCAGCTGTAAGAACAGACCTTCAGATCAAGTGGAGACAAATGGAGGATGCTGCTCAGTTCCTTCTTCTAGAGCTGTCAGTTTCTGTGCATAGAGAATTTGTACTTTAATTAGATAAAAGAATATCAAATTACATTTCTTACAGTATTAAAGAGACATTTTTGCTACGTAATGGGTACTGTGTCAGTTAAACCACTAACTTCATTTATACATAGTGCTCGTTTACATAGGCAGCTAGGATGTTTCTTAAGCGATGAAGGCCAAGGGGCAGGGAGGAAGGTCAGACCTCCCAGCATTCATGGAGCATTCTCGGTTTTGTTTGATCCCGTTCGGAAGAAAGCTTGGGGTTTTCTGGTGGGCAGAGGCATGCTTGCCTAGCTGCTCTGTTCTGTCAGACAGCAAAGGATGCCTGACAAGGAGGTATCCTACCTGGGCATGCTAGTGAATTCGTGGTGCCTGCGTTCTGTACAGGCTGGAATAAGAGAATAGGGATGCTTTTGTTTTCAATTCATGAAAAAGTGTAGTTAACTAAGGTAGTGGCTGAATACCAAAAATATATAGCAGAAAGCTTTTTTGTGAAAGTGGCAATACTCGCAGTTTTGTTGGAGAAGAATGGCTGAGTTTTTTTGTTGCTGCTGAAGAACTTAGCATAGAGACTGCACTTTGCTTTTTCGTAGTTCCAAAATCTTGTGCTGTTACCCTGCCATGGTGGAGAAGGAGACAGAAACCGACTCTGACTAGCTTTTTGGAGGAGACTCACCTCTCTGTCACAGGGTCATAAATTTCCAGCTTGGAGATATTTACCTTGTTCTTTCAGACAGGTCATTAGCTGGCAAAATTAACGTGGTTCTGCAAAGCGTAATTTCCAGTTCACCCATAGAGAACTGAACCGCACACTGTTACGTACACATTGGTTTTGGGAGCAAAGCAGTACCTTGCATGGCCATATCAACGTATCTTCACCGATTTGGGGGATTAACTGCAGGGTCAGACAAAAATCTTGCCTATCTTTTCTTCCTCTGTCTCCAGTCTTTCATCCTTTCTTCCCAGCCTGTGAACAAACAGTACTGCTGTTCTCCCGAAGAGTTGTGTGCTGTCGGGGTGGTTAACACAGCAGCGGCATGGAAGGTGCACTGCAACGGTGGGAGGAAAACGATGCTGCCTTGGCGCCCAGCATCTGCATGTTTTATAACCTTGCTGCCAGCTAGTGGCTCATGCAGCCAGACTGAGAGCTGTCTGCCGCCCTCCTTGCCCCTCACCCCGGCCCCTGAGAAACGCTATAAATGGTAATCCATGTGCCTCTTTAACTAGATCAGGTTTCAATACAGGGTCAGGACAGGCTTCTTTCTTCCCAGCTCTGTGACTTGCAAGACACCCACAATATACTTGCTGACTTCTGTTCCAGGATCAAGGTGGTGTTTTACCTTCATCTTTTTTAGCTCTTTAAAGATACAAACGCAAAACTTGTATATGATCAGCTAGTTAGGAAATGAAGTGTGTGTGTGTGTGTGTAAGAAGTGTTTCAGAATAGATGAAAGGGCAAACTGAAGAGGTGGCTGTGTATTTATGCTTTAAAAAAACCCAGACTTCTGTGGAAGGCTGGACAGCTTGTGTGGTCTCTTTGTAGCTGATTTCCTCAGTATTTGTAAGTGCATGTGCTTCAAAATCAAACATAGTTTTTTTTGATATACAGTGGAAAAAGCCAAAGTAACAGCCTTCTCTTAACACACGCAATTAGTTTGTCATAACACAGGAGACTCTTCAGGGTACATTGAAGGAGGCTGGATCTTCAGGGTGCAGACTTTTTTTCTTTAATTCTTTGTCCATACAAACAAAAACACAAAATGATTTTGTGCTCAGCGAAGGTCTGATAGCCCCTGAGAACTGCCCTATTTGAGGCTGGGGTAATAATCTGTTTATTTACTGAGTACTCATGGCTCGGGTGGCTCTGATGCACTCTCCACCATGGAATTCTGGGGCAGCAGGATCTGGCTTGGGTGGGCACAGAGCTGAATTTGAGGGCTTCCCTGGTGCCCGGGGCCCAGGCGCAGCCTTTGGAAGGAGCCAGCTTGGCTCCCACTGCATAGGAAGTCCCAACAGAGAATTGACTGGTTTTTTTTAAACTGTTCCTCGTAATTGACCAGAGGTATGGCTTTAATCAAACACCGTCCATTATTTTCCTTACGTGATACGAGTAAATACCAGCCAAAATCAGTGGGTTGCGTGACATCTCCTCTCTACTCTCACTTTCAAAACTTAGAGCTATTTTAAATCTAGGGACTTCTACTTTTTGTTGTCTCTGCTGTCAGTTTGTAAGGTTTCTATACATCTCTTCTGAAATTCTTGAAAAGAGGAAGATGGAGAAAATCTTGCTATATTTAAGTTACAAGGAAGCCACACCTTTCAGAATAGGTGCGTGATATCTTCCTGCTGTGCTGAGGACGGTTGTCAGGGTACATACTTGAGCTGTGCTGAAATTTTAGTAACAGGTTAAAGGGAAGTATGAAAAGGCTCTCTGATGTCAGAAGTATTTGGTCATGGTGGGAACAGAGAAGGTTGTTTCTGCTGCTTGTGTCGCGTTACATCAGGACACGTGGAACAAAATCATCAAATGATGCTGGATCACTTGTGGAACCCCACTTAATTGGAGGCACACATCACATAGCAGATTTCTAGAAACAGATTAGCATTTCTCCCCTCTTTCCTTCAAGAAAGCTTGCTGAATTGCTGCAGTTGCGATGCTTTATAATGCCTACCCAGCCATTCGGAGAGATATGCTAAAAGTTGTAATTGCTGTGTGTTTGTGTTGATCTTTTCTTGCTCAAATTGGAAACAAACAGGCCCATTTCTTTCATCATTCAGCAACTGGGTTTTTGGTCGCTTGCAATTCAGAGGAAAATAGAATTCTTTGTATATTTACATAACGGTTAGCATTTAAGCCCTGAAATGTTTGAACTAGTTCTTCTGCTCTTCAATATTATTGTTGCAGACTCATGTAAATGCTCAGCAGTATTTTGGACTGGTTAATATGGACTGGTATGAAATTACAGCTGAAAAGGTTTTAATAAAGCCTCATGAAAATTTCATTCTTCAAGAACTTTGAAAATGAGAAGTATTCTTATGAAGGGCACGTTTATTTAGAATACATATTTTTTGGTTGTAGCCCCTACAAGTGTTACAGGTTTTTTGGCAGCTAAACATGAAGTAACATACAGCAGTAAGGCTAATGGTGAAAAAGATCTTTCTTTTCCATACAAAGACATTCTATGGGCCTCAAGTGTTACACCTTATTGGTTGAATGGTCCATCAGTGCCATCTTAGTAGCTATATTTTTTTTTTTCTGAGACCCATAGCTGCAAATTCTTTGTCTGCTTTTGTGCTGAGTCTGTTGGAATATTCCTCTGCTAGAGTTAAGTATGTTTAGGAAAAACTGACAGCAGAACATCTTTCCTGGCTCCTCTAGTCCATTTAGAGACTTGTCAATCAACATTCCTGCCCTGTTAGATCCTGCATCCTGGTAGGGGCTGCTCTGGCTCAGGCAGTGAAGCCACAAAGGAAAGAGCAAAGTGTTAGAACACTTCTGGAGGGGAGGGGGAAGAAAACACCTTTTCAATGTTTGCAGTATTTGGCTAACTTTTTTATCTGACGAGATTCCAGTGGGCGGAATATAACCCATCATCTTTCGAGGCAGGCTGGTAAAGTTGGTGTGGGTGCACTTCTCTCCTTCGCGGTTCTGCTGCTTGTTTCACTGCAGTATCTGTCCTTGAGTGCTGGGACATCAGTAATGTTAACTGTTTTCAAAGAGAAAATACACGTTTTAAACTTACACTTAAAACTTCTAGTACTCATAGTATTTAAAATAATTTTCTTCTTTTCTGTGCAACTAAATAATCTGGCCTATTGCTTAAAATTGCCTATTGGTAAATACGGATGAACATTTTAAAATTCTAGAAATCTGTAAGTTGGATCCACAGTGTCACCTTGGCGTCAGATGAGGATAGGAAATCCTTTTCATCAGTAGCTGGGTCAGACTCTGCAGTGAACATGTGACGTAGGTAGCAACATGTCTCTAGCTTCTGTCATGCCACTTCCTTCATACGTATGCACTTGCTACTTGAGTTCCTTCTGTTGTGTGCATTAGTGCAACAGCAAATCCATAGCTGGTATGACTTCCACAGCATTTGCACTTAAGGACCATTGTACCTGTTTGTAAAAGCAAAAGTTGTTTTTAGAAGAGTTGTTTGAAGTGGTGATAGTACTGTTAATACCAAGAGCTTTCAGCTGTGCAGACCTCTACTCTCATCTACTGAAGGAAAACTCTCCTGTACTGGTGGTGTTCGCTCCTTATGACTTCTGTGCATTATGCAAGAAGAGCTGTTACCGTTGTACATTGGCAGGTCACAAAGCACGTGCTGTGGGCAGTTTTGTAAGCACATGCAAATGAAAAAGATGTATGGGGAAGCATTTTTCCTTTTGACTTTGAAATATCTCAGTAGTGTCTAGCTGGCTGGTAGGACCCATGAGAATTTTACATCTTCCACGGTGGTATCAGTTCATGTAGTGGTCGTTTTAAATAGTCACCTTGAGATTTTTATCTCTGCATAGATTAAGAGATTAAAATAATAAAGATTAAGTCGGTTGATTAAAAGTGCTATAAAACGCAATCAGTAAGTAAGTAAATTACTCAAGTAAAGAAAAATTAATTGGAAAACAAAATATGTCCAACAAACGTGCTGCTGGTTGACCGGGTATACTGAAGACTATTGGTTATTTTTCAAAATCAGCGCATTTATTCTCCTGAAATTTAGAAAATGAATAGATGTATTTAGTTTAAATGCATTTTTTAAAGTTGGTTCAGTACATAAGTCAGGGAAATTTGAGTCGGTGCTTTTTTTTCCCCTTGCCATCAATTCACCTTATACTCTTGGGTAGCGTTATTTCTTTTCAAAGGGTGCACTACTGACAATAATCTTCCAGTCAAGCGATGTTGTAATACTTCATTAATGTCTTTAAAACACCTTGATATGGAAAGAACTGCATGAAAAAACCCACTGACCCCAACTTTTCAAAATGTTGTGATATGCACCTCAAATTATTAAATGGTTCATAACACAGAATTATTTATGTAGACGCCCCACTTTGCCTGTATCCTTCACTTAATCCTCTACTAAAAGACATTGTGAAGATAGTTTTTTTGTTTGGTTGGTTTTTTTGTTTGTTTGTTTTTTAAAAAAGGCAGGTAAACAAGTCTGGAACAAATAAGCCTATTTTCATCAATAAAAAGCATTAACAATTTAAGTAAGTATTTAGATCATTATTCTAATAATGCAATAGTATTCTAAGGGAAAGAGCATGGCCACTGCTTTGAGAAAATTAACTCCTTGATATGTCGAGATATTTAGGACTGAAACTACCTGCTGAAAATCATGAGTGCATTAGAGAAGAAAGCTCCTGTATCATTATATTGTCTATGGAATGATAAAGCCAAAGAAGCCTCAGCATCATTGCTGTAGTCACATATAGAGACGTGCTAGCATGTTATGACAGGGAGATACTAATGGAAAATGGCTTGTTTCTGTTGCCAAGAAGAGTGAATGAACTGGTTAGGCAAACTGATTTCATAATTCAGTAGAGCTGTAATTGCAAATGTAAAGATAGATTGGAGCCTTGCATTACGGAGCATGGCCTTAGAGAAAGAACAAACAGTTGTACCTTTGTTTCTTGACTTATAAAATCACTCTTTGTGAGTGATCAAGGAAATATAATTCAGAGCCCTCTGATTATTTTGAGTCTTTTGTAAACCATACTGTTCTTGGTGCTCTCGGCTGGCATAATAGCAGTCCAGGTGCTGGTGGTAGGAAGGGTACAAAGACTGGACTGGGCACTGTTGTTCCACTTATTGATAGATGAACAAAAGGGCACGTTGCCACTAGTGTCCCCCATTTCTGTCTTCAGTCAGATCCTTTAGACCCCTAATTCACAGTTTCCTCTTGGGTAGGGGAGAGGGGGGTGGAACAGCAGTAGATGAGTTTATGACAAAAGAAGTTTAATTTCTTGCATGTTTCCTTATATAACACAAAGTTATATCAAAGTATATCGTAAATATACTGCAGTTATGTAGATATGAAAGGTATGGAGCAGGAAGACGGCAATGTAATTCTGATCAGCAGAGCTAAGGAGTGATCCTTGTTTTAGCTCTTCTGGCTTCTGTGTATAGCGCTTGAGGATCAGGATGTTGAATCCATCTCTAACACTGTGGTAAAACTGACGGACAAGCCAAGGCTGCAGTATCTTTCCTTTTCTTTCCTCCAGCACATGCACATAGATGCACAATCTTCCTCACAGATCTCATGGTATAGGAGATCCAGGCAACAGAGCAAGGCTTTTCAATTACCAGGCATTGACCTTTTCTGAAACCAATACTGATTTATACACACACTTTATACTAAAAGTGTATGAAAGAAGTGTCTGTGGAAATCTGCATTAGTACAGGTTTTGTTCCCTTATGGCTCACAACTGGACAACTTGCTTTTTTTTGCAGTTCAGTGATGCTTGTGTTTTCTGTTTGTTCTTTTTCTCATTTATTTAGTATGTGATCTCCTGTCTTTAGTGTTGACTCCCCTGCTCGTCTTACCCAGTATTTTCATGTAGTTAAAATGTCTGATAAAGAGGTGCTGGTCTTTGCTAAGTATTTACTGTTTTCCTTTGAAAAAGAAGCTGCAGTGGACAAATGGGGCAAAGGTGACTCCCTTTCATTCTGTTTTTTGTAAGTAGGCATGGCTAACATGGTTTTAATCTCTCTCTCAGTGTATCTAGTGCTTCTCAAAATGTGAGCCTGATAAAATATTTATAAAGCCTCCAATGGAATGAGCCATGTAAGTGCAAGATAATTCTATTAATTAGGGATCTCTCAATCTCACAAACACTAAATTGGGAGGGGGGGATTATCTGAATACAAAATGCACAGCTTGAGCCTTTTAATTTTTTGATAAATAAAACAATCTTTCATATTGAAGGGGACTGTAGAGAATTGAACTATATATAACCATATCCAGATAAACAAAAATCACTCTCCCAAAAGACAGAAAATAGCTCAATACTTCCCTCTATCCTCTTGAAAAAGAAAAAGACCATTTGTTTTGAATCTTCATTGCAGATGAGTTTTTAATATACTGAGTATAGCTGCTTATGGATAAGGCCTTTGTATAATCACACTTGACTGTAAAAAAAAAAATAGAGAAACCACCTATTTCAGGTTATGGCATTTTCTACATTTAAAGCATATCCTTGGTTAATGTCCTGTATTTCTGTAACACCCCCTGAGCTCTGTTGCAGCGAGTGGAGGGCATGCTAGGGAGAGAGAGAATTCTTGGTGGATGGGGATCTGAAGTAGAGGCCTGTGCATGGGAGGGGGAGAGGGGCTCATGGTTGGGCTCACTCACGGAGTTTGTTCAGGTTTTAAAGTAATAAAGGCTCTATTAATGTATTACAGCAAATGACCCTTGCTGATTTGCAGGTCCTCTACTGCTTGCTTATGGTGCTGAGTGAGCTATCAAATTTAGGTCTAGTGGGAACATACTTGTGTGCTGAGTAATACACAGAGACTAGCCTTGTCTCCCCTTGGTTACGCTGTGTCAAGGGTGTCTGACCAGGAATCCTGTTTACATTCTTTAGATAGGTGATTAGTTTTCCTTTGGGAGCTGAACACCCTTTGCCCAACATGCAGGACCACAGTAATTCTGCTCCTGGGTTGTTTCAGTTGAGGGACGTGTAATCTTTCTGTTCTCTCTGTCCCTTCCCTTTCCCAGTCCCTTTCTTTCCTACTCCCTTCTTTGTCCCCCTTCAGTACAACAGTGCATTTTCATTACATGTGATTGCAGGCATATCTGGATGAATATTAAGATAGAGAAAATGAAAGTCTGAATTGCCTAGCAGAATCTGCCAAAGCACCTGGACACCAAATCCTGTCTCTAAAGGGTCAGAGCAGGTACACACCAGAGCCAGAGAAGTCGTGTAGGCATGGAAAAGAGTGGGTCAGTTCCTTCCTCAACCAGTATCAATCGGATTAGTTCCAAAGGAACTACGGTTTCTGCATTAATAGTTTTGAGCATCCTTATTTTTATATTTAAGTTGGATTAACTGCTGTATGTTTTGTTTTGCTTTAAAATTCCTAGATTTTACAACCATATGAGAATTTTAACTTTCATTGTTGTGGAGAAAGGCTTGAAAACCTGCATGCCAGCCGTTGAAAATAGCAAGCAGATCATGTGAACTTCAGAGTTGTATACATGCATTTGAAATGCCACAAAATTTATGGTATGCTGAATATCTGGCTCATCACTTGGAAAAGATGGGTTTAGTACTGGGTTTTATATCACTTGAAATTCTAAACCTGTTGCAAGGTTTTGCAGGACTCAGATGAATCTGTTGTCTACACAAGGAGTAACTTGGCTGAAGTCTGAGCATTAACCCCAGAGTAAATATATACAATATCAGAACACTAAAAATCATTTTTTGCTTCTGGCACTTCTCTTTGTATGCATTGTGTTTTATGGAGAATAATGAGGAATATTAATAACAAAAAATATTTCTCTAGGTTGAAATAATTGAAAGTACCATTACTTCAAAAAGGGGGGTTGTTCTGAGGCAGGAGGAATATTTATACTGTGAAGTTAACTTTGTCTTCCTCTTATATTGATGGTATAGCTCCACCTTCGGGAGAAGTTTCGCGATGCGTTTAATCCAAAGTGTGAGCTGCTGAGATCAGGGTCCTGGTACCTTCCCAGCCCTACCTTGTGTTTGCTGCCACTTTCTCTGAGTCAGATCTAACGATCATGTGGTCACATAGGGAATCTCACTGTAAGTGATGACTGAAAATCAGTATTTGGGAGGTAAGTTCATGGTCAGAACAGCAAGCGTGGTCTGATGCACTGGAAGTGGTGGAATTATGTGGTTTGGGGAAGAAGCTCTCGGGGATAGCCTGCCACGAGACTAAGCATACCAAGAAAATGTATCCTTAGTTTTAGGTCCACTTCAGTCTAGTATTAGCGTGAACAGATGATGTGCTGTAACCTGTGACCATTCCCATGAGCTCCTGAGTGGCCTGCTGCTGGAGTGGCACACACTGCTGCTATCTCCCCTGCATGCCATTTTGGAGAGCCAATGCAACTGACATTATTAGTATAGAATGAGTCTAGTTCACCGTGTAGCCATGCGTCCTCTTGTACTGCGCAGGAGAGCAGGCAGGGGAAGGCAGGAGCCTTTCAGGGCTGGCAGCCGCCCGTGCTTGCATTAGCTGGCAGTGCTTGTGGAACAGCAGCCATAGCTTTCTGTCCTGCAGGAGAGCAGCTGCCTCCTGGATTTAATTTCCTCAATTGCTGTACCAGAAGGTTTGCCAAGTGTGCAGCCTTGCCACACGGTGTGTAGGAACGGGTTAACTTCAGAGTGAAGAAAAGGCTACCTACCATCTAGCTGTGTTTTCTTTTTCTGTGCAGTCAAAAGCTCCGTATGTTGCTAGTGTGTTCTATCGCTAATGTAAAATTCCCAGACTCGTTGATTATTGAAACTAGACAGTAGACAGGGTCCAAGTGGCTAACCATGTGAGAAATTCAGTGACTGTAGGCTACTGTTAATTAACCTAGAATCTAGCAACATGGCATAGTGTCTGCGTGATAAGTTATATTATCTTCAGCAGCTCAATTAAATCAAGGAGTGAGACACAGAGCAGAAGTAACTTGGCAAAATAAACAGACAACTTGAGTCAGCCTTCATAATTTGGTGCGACATCACGTAAATAAATGCAGTAACTTGTTTAGCATAGTTAAGCAGTTTGCTGCTCAAAAACTTATTTGCATAACATCTCATTTTGAATAGGTTAAGTTGTGGCAAATTAGGTCTGTGCCTTCAGTCTGATGTGTTCCGCAGAAAAGAGAGAAAAAAAAAAAATCCTCCACCAGAGATATGTCATTTGTAAATTGAAATTCTACATTTGTTTTCTATAGCAACAAACTGGAACATATGGATGCCATGTTTAAATTATTCACTTTCCATACCATTGCTGTCATGTTAGCATTTCTTGATGTGTGTGTGAGATAACTCTAACCCTCCGTAATTGCTCTTAATTTTGACTGCTATTCTTCCATTACTTACTAGACTGTTCTGTCTAAGATACATGAGTGTACATCTGGGTTGCAGTCTTCTATATTTAGAGGAGATAAAGCCGTTGTCCTTGCCATACTTCAATGTGGATAATTGGTTTCTGTCTCTAAAATCATATTGAGTCTTTGGTTGCAGGAAGTGGTTTGCGCCCACTTTGGTGTGGGTGTGTAGACTGAAAGTACTTGATTGTGCTTTAGTATAGTTTTAAAAAAATAAGATCTTTATTACATATGCCTATTTCACTCATAGGAGCCTGAATTCATATGTGGTATGAAGCTTATACTTTTGGGCCCATTGCAGAGTTTTATTGCAAGATTTTTTTTTTATCACTGCCTAATTGGAAGGGAGTAAAAATTTCAAAAAGTGGCTCTATTTTGAAATGTCTGCACCAAAAATGGCCACGTATTGGCTGTTTTATGTAACTCCCCACGTGAATGTTGTTTCCCCCCGCTCCGCAGGCAACTACACAGCAGCAAACCCTGGAACAGGCACACAGACAGTTGCTGTGAAAGCTAATGAACTTGAGTGTCCTAGTGTACCTGCATCCTCTGCCCATATGACTACTTACAAAGATGGTCTGTTCTTTATGTAAATAAAACATTTAAGCCAGAGGTGGTCACAAGCAGCAGGCAGATATTCCTGTCTTCCCTGGAATCCAGCCCAAATGTCAGCCTGGTCCTCAGAAAGGAGCCTTGCTGGTACAGTTCACTCTTGTTGGAGATAGTTAAGTGGAGAGCGAAGTCCTTTGCTGTTTTCTCCATCCCCCTACACCAGACTGTTAATTGAAGTGCTACAGAGATTCCTTCCAAGACCAAAAATAAATGACTCTCAGAGATCGTCTCTTCAAAGCACCACCTGGTGATCCCTGCAACAATGATTCACTCACATGCATCAAGTATTTCTGTGATTTCTGTTCCATTCAGGCTAAGAAAATATTAGGGTTTTGGAGTTACAAATTATTACACTGAAAATTTTCTTAGGTTTTGAAATAATGGAAATTGTCATGTTTCACTAATAGCCTTCTAAAAAGCAGATAATACTGCAAGCAATCTGGTAAATAACCGATCCATTCAGTTCATTGGCTTTGTTCATCTCTGCTCCAGATTTCATTCATACGAATCCTCTCCACTTGTTGAAAACACCGTTGCTTGCAGGCATGGTGGTGTTGGGTGGCCTTTCACTAGTAGCTTTGAAGATATACCAAGGTGTGTCATAGTAAGATCTGGTTCATTGTCACTTTTTTCTAAACATCTACTGATGAGGTGATTTTTTTTTTTTTTTTTTCCCCATTGTTTACATGAAGCACAGTTTCAGACTAGACTCTTCAGGCACACGCCTTGCTTCTGTCAAAATGCTGCCAATAATTTCAGTTGAAGGGGATGGAGCCATGCATGGGAAATGCTTCACAACAAAGCTGATAGATGGATCTGGCATAAGCTTTGTTTTGTGCTTCTGTTCTTGGATCGAGAGCTAAGAACATCTCTTGAATTTCATGTTTGATGAATATAGTAGATGTAATATTCTTCTCAAGCAGGCTTTTTGTTGTGAGGATGTGAATGACATCGGGGTTTTTTGTCCCAGGTGCAGTGTTTAAGCTGTCAATAAATAAAAAAAATCACAGTAGGCATTTGGAATGTCTTCTTGCGTAACTCAGGGAAGGTATTGCACCTGCCTTCATGCTTTGGTTCATGCTGGATCTTCTTTTTGTTTTCCACAAAAGTAACCTTGTCCTCTGTAATCTCAATAAAAGAAAAATCTGAGGAAAACCTTAATTTAAAAATATTAAAAAGGTAGAAAGCTGTGAAAAATGTGTTCCAGACAGAACTGCATGTGACATTGCTAGAAGTGTCCCTGCAGGACCAGCTTTTCTGTCGTCCCAGAAACTACTCAAATCCATTCCACAGGGATGGAAACTACTCATATTCTGACAACTTTTTCTTATGGTTTGTTTGGGGCTTTTTAGCCTATAATGGAACTAATAGAATTGCTTATCTTGCCCGATGAGTTTCTAAACTAGTTTCAGTTAAGTAGTTGCATTTAAGAAGTCAGGATTTCAGCATCCTCTCTGTATTTATGACGTGGGTTATAATAGTGTGCCTCAGTGCTCAGTCCTGATGTAGTGAAATAACTTGATGGAGAGTTACAGAACAAAATAAATCAAGTCATTGAGGTCACCCCTGCTTTGACACAGGCAGGTAGAAGGAGCCTTTTCTTCCACAGGGAGGTGCAAAATAAACATATGTTGAATCTTTACTCTAGGAAAGGGATACTGCTTTTCAGTGGTGTCATGGTAAGTAAAAACTGGCATCATGTGGTGATAAACTGAAGCATATGGCTAAAGTCTTGCTCTGCTTTTCATTTGTTAGCCTAAACCTATAAAAATTGTTCTGATTCAATGGGGAATGTTCTGTTTCTCAATGGGGAAATTTCATTGTAAGTGCTAGTGGAAGATGTCACGTGTGTAGCTGGCAAACGGCAACACTGGTGAAAATAAATAGTGTCTAGCTCTTATTTAGGACTTTTCATCAGCAGATTGCAATTCATTTCACAAGGAGGGAAAGACTATTAAAGACTATTTCAAGTACAGAATTGAGTAGCTTTCAGTGAGTTTTTCCTTATGTTGTTTCTGTGTGGAAGAGGATTTTGGTTTGAGGTTTTTTTTCCCCCAACTGAGAGATCTGTGACCCGTGTCCTACGGTGCAGTATATGTTCAGTATTGTGCGATTTGTTCACCAGCTTACCTGCCTTTCCTGCCTTCTGGAAATCGTATGTTTGATAGTAGCAGAGCTTGCATGTGCTATTGTAGAGGGGTTTGAACCAACTTCTGTTTCCCCTGCGGATGAAAGTGGCGTGCGGAAGGAGCAGTATACACTGAGAGATTTGGTATCAGGCAATCACTTCTCTGGAGGATTAAATGAAGTCTTCAAAAAGGCATCCTTTTCCCTTTTACTTACAAGATTCATAACCCAAACTGCTGGCTCTGTTCATGGGATTTTTTTTTTTTACTAGAAGCCTTAAAACATGGCTTCTTACATTTATTTACTTGGATTCTTCTCTTTATATGCCCAATAGTTTCTTGGATTCTTCTCTTTATATGCCCAATAGTTTGGCTCCTCCAACAACTAGATTATTGGGTAGCAAAGAAGTGTTGTTCTGATACAGCCTAGGTAAAGCTATCAGACTGGATGGTAGCTTGGGCTATAGTCCATGTTTGGAGAGCAGAGGAAGAAAACCGCATTGCACGATGCCTGTCTGCTTTTTTCAAATTCTGCTATTGTTTTAAAAATCCATGCCCCACATGTCAGTCATCTCTTGTTAAAAGAAGGCCTCTGACCAAGAGCCTTCATTGAACAAGAATTACAGTAATGTGATCTAAAAGCTCACAGACTGGGAACTCCTCAAAACCTGGCATGGGAGGAATTTTTTTCCTTCGTTTATTGTAGAGTTAATATATACAGCTTCTCAGGCACAAGGGGATAAGGAAAAAAAAAAAAAGGTTGTGAAAGTTATTATTAATCCAGATGCTTAGAAATGAGCAGTTATGTTTTCCCAAATTATGCAACGGATTCAAAAATAATGATGTATTTTAAAAATTATGCCTTTGGGGTTTGTGCCTTCCAGATAAAATGCTCAGCTCATTTTCATGGTTTTTTTCAGCAATCCCAAGAATTATAAAACTACTATTTAAAAAGATACTGACAATTCCTAAATACACTCTTTTCTTCTTGTTTCTGGAGTTTTCATTGAAACATCTAGAATCACCAGAACTGGAGAATTTAGTAGCAATATTATTCATGTAAATTGTATTCCTTCTTTCCTGTGCCCTCCCTCTGCCCCTGCTAAAATATTGGAATACTTTGGCGGTGTAGCACAGTGAGGGATGATAGTGTGAAGGACAGTATCAGGTAAGTTTACTAAATGCCCCTAAAAACAGGACTACAGGTTATTCCGTACAACGGCAGAGATGAATGTAACAGTTACAAAATTACATTGCCTATGCAAATTTAAAAGCAAACCCAGATTTTTCTGTGAAAATTGTGCCAGCCTCTTCAGGAGAGGTAGGATTCCACTCTGGAATTTCTACGCACTTCTTGTGCATGTGAAAACATTTCTGGTCATGACAGTATCCTGCTACACTTCAGTTAAGAAATAATCTTCCATTTTTCATCATCCCAAAGTTGATCACCCAAATTGCTCATGATGATACATGACGATGAACAGAAACCAAAACTGCTAGAAAGGGTCAGTATAGTAAGTGTACTTCGCTCTGTCACTGGTATTTTCTGAGACTGTCACGTTTGCCTCCTGGCTGACAGGCAAAGATTAAAATCTTGATTGTTGGAAGGCATGGCTGTGCTGGTATGTCCCGACAATGGGGTATAAGCCCAAGGCAAAGACTTCGAATGTAAAACCGAAATTTCCCTCAATTTGGGCTTGGTCAGTTTTGGTTTCAGAGTGGAATCCATTACGGTTTGCAGGTGGGAGAGGTGATATTATGGAGGAAAGAATTCAGGGGAGTTCTGGTATTTCCACTACAGCTCGCCTCTAACTAATGAGTTCATATCAGAAAATCTGCGTAAGTATTAATAAGAATGAAGTAGGATTTTCTGTGTTCACTGTACAATTTAAGGTCTTGCTTCCAAATTATATTCTGTTCCTGGTTTCCAAACTTTGAATTAATGTGATGTAGAAAAGACCATGTCAGCATATACAAGTATGTTATTTACCATGTTGCTTCGTCTTCCCTTTCCAGCACTTACAGAACCCTGCGAACTTCCATAATGCAGCAACAGAGCTCCTGGACTGGTGTGGAGACCCCAGAGCCTTCCAGAGACCATTTGAGCAGAGCCTGATGGGTTGTTTGACGGTACGTCCACTCCCTCTGTGGCAGTGGTTCCTATCTCCTCTGTTTTATACCGTATGCCATCTGTCGTGGCCAAGGGAACTTGATTTTCAGAATCTGCATTTTGTGGGGTTTTTTTGTCATTTTATCTTAAATACATGAAGCCAGATCCTAACAACTGTTTATTTGACTCCATTACTTAACAGGAAGCAAAATGCAGTAACAAGAAGTTAAATCATAAAAGGGAAAAACATTTATAGTTTGATTACTTACAAGTACACAGGCTAGGTTACTTGATATGCACATACAATATTTATTTTCATGGTTTGAAATTGCTAAGTGAGCTGTGTTCTTATGGAGTTAACGGACTTCTCAGGCATTTATTTTCCTTTGCTCATTTTTGGTGGGATTGGAGGGCCACTTGTCTTCTACCCTAAGTATGCTGTACTTTCAGCTAAACAGTGTTTCTGACATACCTGTTCAGCTTTGTTGCATATATTGACTGCATGTCTAATCCTGACATATTCCAACAGTTTTATTGACTTCAGTGCTTTTCTTTATATTCACTCTTTATTAAGACCACTACAGGTCCTAAAGCAACTTCATTATAATGCATTGAGAATATATTTTATTGTGTACACAACAGCATTTTTTGTTTTGAAAGTTCTATTTCCCATGCACCCAGCAGCAGGATCCAGTCCAAAATTGTTACGTGGAGTCAAGACTTTAGAAGAATTAAATTCTGACTGGAGTAGGAGTGTTCAAAAGCTTCACTGCAATTTGCAGAACAAGTTGATATAAATAAATAGTCACAAAGGAGACAGAAATGTTAAAATGATTAATGAAGAGACTATCATTGTGTTTGTTGGGAGGGCAGAAGTGCATGGATTATTTTCATGCACTATGTAGCTGATGTATGTAAAACAGACACTAAGACTGAGATTTAGTTGCCAGAAATCCAAATGTTAAGGAATGGCTCCATCTTAATGTGCTCAAGTGTATAGCATCCCTCAGATTTCTATGTCAAAAGGTTAGAATAAATCCAGTGACCTAAGGAGATGCATATCATTCATCCGATCAGGAAAAAAAAATTAAAGAAAGTTGGAAATGTTAGTAAGAGTCCAAAGATAAGATATTAAACAATTCTGTTTGAAGTAAAAGTTATCTTCAATATATAACCTCAAGCATCAAAAACTGTGCATAGGATCTGATGTGACCATAAATATATTTTATTTATACTTTTTTGAAACTTTACTGGCATTTTCAGGTTAGCATTTGGGAATGGAGACATTTAGCTCAACTGTACTCAGGCACGTTGTGCACAGTATTTCTCTGCAGACCTTTGCTAGAACATGGTGAATCTGACCTGTGACTTCCTTGCTGTTCAAATCTTTTCTTTCTACATAAGCAGAGCTGCAGCCCTGCCCAAGTGCAGGGTCAAAATAAGGTCTGACTGCTAGTGATTCACTGTCTTCACAGAGCATAGGGAAAGCGAGAAGGAAATGCTCCATGAAAAAGTGTGAGGTAAAATACCTGGTTATCAGAGTTTCTTGAAATGAAAATACTGTTTTTCTTCTGACAAGAAAGAAATAAAAAAAATCCTTATTATCTAAGTACTGTTAAGATTTGAACAGCATGTATTGCTTTGCTTCATACTCCTCCCTGAAATCTGAACAGGGTGGCATGAAATCCTCCTTCCCAAGCTTGTTATGGGAGAGCACTATCTGCAGTGTAGGACTGACTGGCACCAGCATCTTTATCACATATTGTAATTTCGTTATATTCCTAACAAGGAAGAAACGCAGTAACTTAACCAGTTGGCTCGTTTTGTGTTAGAAAAATACACAGGATTTGCAGAATGCATATAAGCTGCAATGAATGTGTGTTTCTTGTTCTTAATTTTAAAATTCCTCTAAGGAAGGTATTTTTTAATTTCTTGTTGTGTACATCCCTCTTCCTGCTTCCCATTAAACAGGCTTAACTATATGCTCATACCCCAAGAGGGTGATATGTCCTGTTTCTTCCTAATACTTAGCAGTACAGTGGGCAAGGTCTCCTTTTTTTCTTTTAAAAATGCATTCTGTCTGAGCTTGCTCATGTATAACTTTTTTCTAAATAATACTTTCTTCTTCAAAATTTAGCAAAGGTCAGTGTTGAGGCTTGTTGTCCTCTTACAGGAAAATGTGTTTATCTACCTTTATTTAACAAATGTAATAGAACTTTAGTCTGTTTCCAGGGAAATTGTTCAGAAAGTTGCAAATAAGTGAAAGGCAGCTGAAATACTGGAATATCATGAGTAAATTTAACGTTAGTTTGTTTAGCTGCATGTTCTGTACTATCGGGAGCCGATTTTTCTTAATGCTGACAAAGTTTATCAATGATGTTCTTTGTGAGGATTATGCTAAAAGAAAAAGCAGTATGAAAGTCTGTTCAGCCACTAAAACAGGATTATTGTTTTATTTTGACAGTCTTTAAAAAGACCTTCAAAACCAAATTCCCTTAAAACTTCCATATTTTTGGATATGCTTTTTAAAGCAAGTAGTCTCTACCATCATTACAACATTTGAGCTGTGTGGATTCCTAAAGGCAAGTGCATTTAATCGAGAAATTCTACAAATACTAAAAATCCTTTCTTGCTTATAAGGCTCCTCCTCTGCAGTGTACAGAAGGATTTTTTTCCTTTTATGACATTCTGTTCTGTTAGCTCTCTGACCAGGGAAAAAGTGGTATACTAAACTTTTCTGGAACCACCAAGGGATATGAAATCATCATATCCTACTAGCGGATAACAGGGTATATACTAATCCAAATTGAAATATGCTAATATGTCATGACTGCAGAAGGGCAAGCTCGCTCAGGAATGAACAAACCATCCGCTCATACACTGCAAAGTTGAAATGCATCAGATGTAATAACAGAGCATCAAAACAGATCTCTTGTATTATGGATAACCAGTTTAATGGTACCTCTGGTATAACAGATTCTTTGCGTCATTTAAGTCTTATCTATAATATTTTTGCAAAAATTAACCAATTAGATTTAATCCTATTAATAAAAAGGAAAAAAAATTGCTCAAATCTTGAAATTGTGCTGTAATTTTAAGAAGCGGTTCTTAGAAAATAGTTCTTTTGATCCTACACACCATCTTCATATCAGCACTCTCAGTAATATCTGGTTCACTTTATAACACCAGTATGTTTTTATTCCTGTTGCCAGTCTGCTAGACCCTGAATGGATGCAGAAGAATGGTCGTAGAAATACTCTGCTTGGGCATCTGCAGAAAAGCTTACAGCTTCACTTATGGAATCACTGGGTTTGCTAATATATAGAATAGGCTGTTACAGAAGGTTTTCTGTGCTTAAATTGTAATACCAGCACTTAAGGAAATCTTGATGACTTGAAAATTTCATGAGTTAGCTACACAACGCATGTTGAACGTCAGCGTGTTTCTAGTGTTCATTTTTCCTCAGTGACTTTTTTCTCTTTTAGAATAATAGATGTGCACAGTATACATACTGGCTATTAGCAGTAGATAATCATTTTTACTTATCAGCAGTGCTGGATTTACTGGAGTTAAATTTGCTACTATGGGCTCCAGTGACATTGTATGCAGGGTAATAGGAATGGTTTTCTTATCTCAAGAACAAACTTGGGATTTGGTACAACAGCTGAAATTTTACCAGAGAGGTGTCTAATAAGGCCTGTAAACAGGCTTTGATTAGCTAGTTAAATACTTTGCGTTTGTTGTATAGGATACTTCAAATGATTGCACTTTTAGAGATGAAATAACTTCTGCTTGTGATAAGGAACTTAAGCTGATGCTGTCCAGGCCTCTGAATAAAACTGGAGTAATTCTGTGCAGCACAAACAGTCAAAGAGAAAAGGTTTAGGGTACACGGGTAAACCTGTGGCTTGTGCTATAAAAATAAATTATTTTTTTTGTGAGCTAAGCCCCCAGAGCTGTGCCCCTTCTCGCAAAAATGTGTGTTACTGCCTGTGCATCACCATTATGTTCAAACAGTTCTGGCAGGCACTAATTCCAGAGCTTACCTTTTTGTGCTGACCCATTATAGAAAATCACCAAAGGGAGTGGGTAATACAAGTTTGTAAAGAAAACACATTGCAACAGATAAATAAAAAGTCAAGGAGGGGAGGGGTAAGCTTTGAATCGGTTTTCTTCCTTGCAAGCTACAGCCTACAAAAGGGTTCCCTTAAACAGCTTTGATGGAACTCATGCAAACAAATTATCTCCTTTTCAGAGACAATAAACTCTCTTCTAACTTGCCAAGGAAAGCTAGGTGTTATTTTTCAAGAGTAGTTATTTTCAACTCAAATGGAACTGTCTGTAAGCCAGAAATTTGAATTATAATTTAAAGAATTGATTCTATAAATTACTGAAATTGCAACAGATAGAGTGTCCTTTGGTATGTGACATTACTTCTCGTATAGTGTTATGGGGAGCTGATTAAAATAACCTCCACTTTCCACAAACCAGACATAGCTATGTTTTTATTATGATTGAAACAGTTTCTGATTCTAGTGTTCATAGTTTATAAGGCACTTTGGGATGAGATTATGGTAGGGCTAATACTCTTGATAAATTTAAAAATATAATTCTCTAAAAATGAACTGTTTATGGCATTACCTTACTGTCTTCTGAAAGAAACAGCTTTGGTTACTACACAGCAGTTAAAAAAATAACCCTGGTTTGGTTGGACAAGGTTGTCTCACACTCTGCTGCCTTTTCTCAGATCCACTCTAGTCTCATCCCATAGGTCTGCTCTTGCCAAGCAGTTTAACATGTAAATGATCTTACTGAGGGCATTGGCGCTTTTTTGTGTTGGCGCTGCAGCAAAAATGGAAACGAGGGGACAGCTGAGAGCAAATTGGACAGATTTACAGACTTGTCTTCAGTGAAGGACAATAAAGGCACTGCTTTGTTCTCCTACTGTGCTTCAGCGTTACAAGGTGCCAAGTTCATTGTTCTTCAGGGCTCTTCAGCGTGCCTGAAAAGGAAATAGAAGGGCGAGAGAAGCACAGCTGTGTGCAGTTCCTCTGTAACTGTACCTACAGGCTTAGTCTAAGAAATTAAAATGCAGCACCACAACGGTTTTGGACAATAGTAGGAATTTAGGTAAGCAGGGTGTGCTTACCTGAGCTGGGTCTTGGGCAAAGCACTGAATGTAACAGAGCTTCTCTAGTGAAAACTGGTGTCTCTGACCACCATGGTTAGGACCTGGGTCTTCCTTTCCGTCCAAGAAGTAGCACTTACTGCCCCAGTTTGTCCACAAAAAGCTACACTGAAATAATCATTAAAAATGCCTTTTCCTCTCCAAATGTTGGGTCTGCTTCAGTCATCAGATGTAGGAAACTCACCCATGTTTGTTTAAGAAATGTTTCTCTTTAAATTAAAGAAAAACAACACTCAAAGCTGTAGTCATAGTTGTACTCTACCTGAAGATTACGGTTTTCATTTAAATCTTTTGTGTTGCTTGTAGCTCTTGCTAGATCTCTTACTGCTGAAGAGAGTTGCTGAAATAACAAGAATCTGTGTTAAGCTGATGGAAGTATCTGCTATAGGTTCATTTTTAGTGATACTGATACATGGTACAATGATCTTTTGAATTGCATGTCTCTCTGGAAAATCCTGGGATTGAGACTGTTCAGATTTTTTAGGTCATTTTAAGAAAAATAAAAATA
Organism: Platalea leucorodia; assembly: GCF_965183815.1. Taxonomy (NCBI): domain Eukaryota; kingdom Metazoa; phylum Chordata; class Aves; order Pelecaniformes; family Threskiornithidae; genus Platalea; species Platalea leucorodia. The sequence goes on from NC_138826.1 coordinate 28,161,542, forward strand.
GCTGCTCTCAGTTTCATGATACAGAAATCTATTTTAGCTCATCCAATATGTAATGAAAAATATAATTGATTTTTAAAAAAAAAAAAAAAAGAGAGAGAGAGCGGTATCTTTGAATAATGTCAAGTTTCCACAACAGGATGCCTCAGACAGCAAAAACAATGAAGTTGAGCTAATGCTAATGTGTTCACAAGGTATCTGGTGCTACACTGCCTTCACGCCAGGCTGGGTTCATTCTGTTTAATGCAGAAAAGTATGTAATCAAAATCAACATGTGACATTCAAAAATCAGATTTCAAACCAGGGTAGGATCTCAATGTGAGTAATTACAGATGGAAGAGTTGGTTCAGCATATCTATACCCCGAAAATGGCAGGATGCAGCTGCCCATTAGAGCCCTAGAAATGTTGCATTTAGTCTTTGTATCCAAGACTTCCAGAGCAAGTTCACATGGAAGAAATTCTGCTTCCATCATCCTCTCCCTGCATTTATTAAGCATACAGTTTTACGTGTTTGCAATGCATCACAGCACTTTAGGGGTGTGTACGTGCTGTACCGTCAGAGTACAGCCAGCAGGCACAGAACACTCTGCTTCAGAGCAGCTCATAATGCTACCAAATAACTCATTATTACTGGCTGTCATATGACCTCATGGTGTCCCAAAATCCTTTTTTTAACTTAATTTCGTTAGTCAAGACATGGATTATCTTAGAACCTCAAAAATATTTGTTTGAGATATGTTGCTGTCCAAATTAAAATGCTTTTGGAATTCCTGAATCACTTGCTCCATATGATGGCTGTATGTTTCATCCGTATCATTGTTCAAAGTCTTCCAGGACTCAGGTGGCAACAGTATTGCAGTGACCCAGTGTTCAGCTGGCTTAATTAAAGCAAAATCCCTGCATCTTTCCCTCTGGGAGAAAATTTCAGATGGACAGGGTTGAGTATAGTGACCTTCTCTTCTATGTTTATGGTTGTTAGAGACATGCAGAGGAGAGGAGGATGTAAAAGAGGAGATATCCTTATTCAGCATGGCTTACTGCACTGTTGCAGGAAATGTCAAGAAAAGTAGCAGATGGCAGGGATACTTGTGTATTTTATTTTGAAAGTATGGTCCTTACGTACCTAATGGGGTGGGAAATGTATTTTAAGAAAACCCTAGTTTGAATACAAGGGCTCTGTAGAGTCTCTTACATTTGCAGAACCTACTTAATGTCTGTTTTCAAGCATCAAAGGCAAGAAACTAGTTAATGATATATAACTTTACTTACCTGCTTTGATTGTCTGTATTGTTGAGGCAGCCCTTCTGCAACTGGAGTGTAAGAGTCTCATCAGACCAGGACTTCAGAGCACAAAGATTTCTTCCTCCCTCCCCCCCCCCCCCCCCCGCCCTTTTTTTTTTCCTGTTTGAGGCAGATCACTATTCATGTTGCAAAATTCCTCAATTTGCTTCCTGTTTATCTGATCTTTGTGTGTTACTGAGGGGGAAAAATTACCATCTACATTGCAGAATTCTAATTACAAAATTTCTGCTGTAGTCTTCAAACTGCATTCACATAATTTCAAGTATGCACAAGTGGCTGAACACAGAGCTGTCTGAACTAGCAATCAGCTGGCATTTTTAGTTTTGAGCAGCCAGCAAATTGAATTGGTAAAATTCATTCTGATGCCAGCAGGGGGGGGTGCTCTTGACTGCTGCTAGTTAAGAGAGTCTTTGAAAGTGCAACATAATGGGAAGGGAGTTTTGTAATAAGCAGTCATATAGCTCTCTTGATTAACAGGCCTGTTAGGTTAAGAGGTACATTGTTCCAGTACTTTGTGGTGTGATGACAAGAAGGGCAGGGAGTGGAGCTTGCCACGGTGTAGCTCCTTAGCCTCATATAAGGAGAAAGGGGAAAAGAAGAGGGGGGAAAAAAAAAAAAAAGTATTGCAGTTAAATTCAGCAAAGAGAAAAGAAGTTGGTAGCAAATTCCTCTGCTTTTCACGTTATTAAAACCTAACTCTCATCATTTTTCCCTCACTGTCAATGACCCTGAGAGTTCAGGCATCTGGAACTCTGCAGAACTGTGTCACAGGCAGTGAATGAAATGTCTCCGTTATGAATGAAATATTATTCAGATGAAAGATTTCAAAGGTTCGGGGTGATCAGATTTTCTTATTGGCAGTTAATGTTACAATAATGTTTGTTTGCAAATAAGGTGTATGTTCCTTTAAAGATACAGCTCGAAATAGTTGTCAGCACCATATCTAAGTTAAAATAAAAGCTAGGTGTTACAAGCACAGGTAGGAAATAGGCTAGCTTTTGTAAGGTCTAACTGTCTAAACCGTTATTGTAAAATAACATAGAGAATTATTAAGTGTTGAACCTTGGGCTGGCTAAGCACCTCTCTCAACCGTGATAAAGGACGATCTCAATTTACAATTGTGGTATCACTGGCAACTCTATTTTTTTTTTTTTTTTTTTTTAATGCGCTACTTTTAAACTGAATTTTATGGCATATATGCCTAGGTCAACTAAGCTACATGCTTACAGCATTGCAGAATGAAGTAATGGTTGAACACGTGGTGCTGCCTGCATGTTCTCTGAATTTTTGCTGATATGCTGAACTTGAATTAGCAGTTAGAGAAAGCCTGAGTATGTTTGCGAGTGGTATCATATCACTTAGCCATAACACTGAATGGATAATTGAAACTGTGTTGACTCAGTCCCATCTAATCCGCACTGTTACCTCAGTAAGATTAAAATCGGAGGAGGCTTCAAACTTGGGCGTTCCTGGGACAGGGTGCAGACTGAGCTGGATGGCTCCAGTCAGCAGCAGGTGTCTGCAACAGCTGAGATTCGGCTTGGGATGGACCTAAGGGGGGGGCATGGTGTCTACTCTTCTTCCCCTGGCTGGGATGTCGTATAGATGTTTTCTGGTCTACTGTAAATCCTATTACCCTCCAAACTCCAGGGGTTGATAGGTAGCCTGTTCCAATGCTTGATGATCTTTAATACCTAGAACTTTTTCCCAGTATTTATCCTTAGTCACTTGTACACTGAGCAGATGAATTCTGCTGTGTGTTCCTAATTTTCTATTTGGGCATTTGATTTTTCTTTCCCGTCTATAGTATTTCATATGTGTTCTTGGCCTGGTTTTTGGAACACTTTTCCAGTTTATAGAGATTATTTTAAACTTTCATCCTGTGAGTGTTTGCAGAGTCTTCTGCCTATTATCATCTAGAAGTTTTGCAATTTACTCTGTTGCATTGTCCAAGTCACGACTGAATACATAGAAATGACCTGTATCCAGGACAAGTTATGATTTGACAGAGGACTATTATTTAATAATCTGAGTAAGATTTATACTACTGTCATCTGGGCTATGTTCCTCTGTTATGACAGTGTCATATAGGGCAATGTCAAAAGGCATGTTAGAGTTAAGATGTTACATCCACTATTTTCTTTACACTTACAAGGCCAGTTCATAGAATGATAGTTAACTCGTCAAAGAAGAAAACCGCACTGTGCTGATGGATTCACGATGATGTTCTCTATTACTCACTTAATGTTTGTTTAGTAATTTGTTTTGTTGTCTGTCTGGGTACCTGTAATTTCTGAGATTCACCTTTTTACCAGTTTAAAACCGGAGATTTGATGTGCCTCCAAGGTCTCTGTCTTGAATGAATTGCTGAAGATAATCATTAGCAGTTACAAGGTTTGCCTGGGCTAGTTCCTTTGAGGCACTCTAAGGTAAATTTCAGCAGGGTCTGCTGACTTGAATATATTAAACTTATCAAATGTCTTGTAGTTAGTTCTTTGCATTTTCTGGATCGTATTCCTATGACGCATTTGTTGTCTTGTTTCTGAGAAATCTCAGTGTTTATTTAAAAGGCCAGGAGGTCCCTAGCATACAGGTTCACCGGAGGAAAGCCTCCCAAGTACCAAGTGAGCAATGTCTGACTTCAGTTGCAGGCAACCTGAAACAGGGTCTTTGGAGGATGTATGATCTGTTCTGTTCAACTTTGATTTTGAAATAAAAGTAAGTCTTCAGCTGTCATAATTGAAAGAAAAACTTTAAACTTGAAATACGGTTAATGCAAAAATTTATAAGCCTATGAAGAAACTGGAAATAAAAAGCGAACCACCCTATTTGTGTTAACCACGGGGATTGCTGCGAAGTGGTGTACAAAAGCCAAGGGCCAGGGGAGAAAGGCCCAGAGAAAGCCCTCTTGAGCATGGTTAGACCAGTTTGTTTTACAGAGCCTCTTTCTGCATTTAGCAGAGTGCATAGAAGAAAAATTTAGGTGGAAAATGACTCTTGGCAAAATGAAAATTTTATTAGAGATGTCTGTTTTCTATTAAGTAGCTGAGGGGTTTGTTGTTGTCCTTTTGAGAAGAGGGAGGGGGTTTTGTGTCAGTGGAAGCACGTTCTTTCAAATTTAGATTTTTTTAAAAAAAAAATTATTTTTTTAGCTAAAATTAATTTGCAATGTTTTCTCTCACATTTTTCATGAAAAACTTGAGCAATAAGTAATAATTTGACTGGCTGACTTCTCTAGACTTGCAAGTTCAGATTCCACATTCTTGTGCTTAGTCTTCTGCTTGAAGTGCTTGCTAAAGTATAGCTTCACCCGCTTCGAGGTGGGCTTTAGCAGGACGGTGCCATGGCCATCAGGGTGCAGTTAGTGTCGGGGCTGCGTGCCCTGGCACCTGGAAGCTCTGCTTTTGGCCACAGTGAGGTACAGAGCAGTGCTTTCTCTGGTGGAGGAAACTAAGAAAAGGAGACTGATGTCAAATGAGAGTGTAACAGGTTAGGCCTCAGCCTGTTGTTGGGACTCGGACTGACCCAGACTTCGCAATCTGTTCAGTGAAGACATTGCAATTGTAGATTGGCTTTCATGGGCTCAGGGTTTTACGATTCTCTGTATTTCCTGAGTTACCTTGTAGAATTTTTTCCGTAATTAGCAAGATGTCGGTTGAGAGTAGAGATTTGGCCTCTGGCCAGCAGGGTCTCAGTATTCGTAGCTTTGCATTTTAAAATGAACCAAGCATATAAGCAGACAGTGTGTTTCTTAAGGTACCGTGTGCTCACAGATGAGCAGTTCTATCTGCCTTCGTTCCTGTCCAGTTTCAAAATAAATAGTTCAATGATAATGTGCTTTTTCAAAACAGAAGATGGGAGGGCCCTTTCTCCTTTATTTCACAGACCTGAGTAGCACTCTGAAATGTGTTCCTCTGCGATGGTACAGTAGATGATGCCTAAAGGAGTTTAAATAATGTTTATACATTAGTGAGACATTGCCCTCAGGAGCCTTTAACAAGATGGTTTCTTTAGAGGAGCTTTCTGTCTACTTCCTACTGATCCCTGCCCTAATGTCTACCTGTCAGTGGCTGAACTATGGTAATACTGGAGGTAGGAAAGGGGAACAGTTAGATTTCCAAGTGCGTGTTTTCCAAATGTCATAGCAGCCCACTGGTCTTCACTCCTATTGCTAACTTAGCGTGAAATATGAGGTATCTTGTTGTTCTGCTGTTGTTCTTTTGCCTGTGTTTTTTTATTTTATCTTATTTTTGCAAGTTTGGACCCAGAGTCTTAACCAGGATATTAATAACAATCAGACTTCTAAGTGTAAAGGATTAAAGGCTGATCTACCAAGTTAGAAATGTTTTTTGATTTATCAAAAATAATTGCATTCTTTCTCGCAAATTATTTTTTTCTTTCCTGTCTAAACTTACAATTGTAATTGTGAAGAGAAACAGGAGATAAAACAGTAGGTGTGTTCTAGGGTTGTGTATTACTGTACTGGTTGTCCCAAATTCTCATTTCATTTCCCTGAAGGTCACTACTGCTCTGTTTTGAGATTGGGAGGGTTAAAAAAAATGTAGGGAGGGGAGACTCCCACCTGATAAATTCCTGTGCATCCTTAATTTCTAAATTAATAGGAACAACAGAAACAACAAAAGTCTACCCGGGAACTTTATTCATGCTAATTTTTTCTTAAGAAAGAAATTTGTTTCTTAATTGTTAATTAGGAAAAGTGGATATTGGAAAAAGTTCAGAATAATAAGATTCATGTAATAGTGTTGAGTAGGTAGGGCAGAGTAGTGCATTTATTTACCATGTAGGTTATCACATATGTTGGTTCTTTACCCTGTTCTATACTGTTGCTTTTTGGCGGGAACCAGTCCTGGACCCAGATAATTGCAGCGTTATTAATTTAGAAAGAGGCTTTCAAATGGAGATAGGGGGTGGGAAAAGAATATTTTCTTGCATTGTAAGCTATTTAGGATAGGGGCTTTCTTTTGCATCACACAAGGAAATGATGTTCTGTTTCTTGTGGAGTTCCTTGACCATTGTTTCAATGCAAAGCAGTAATGGGAATGTTAAGAATAATCTTTTATCTATGCCTCTGAGTCTGAAGTCATCCTGTGCCACTAGAAGGCAATATAAAAGCTCTGCTGTGTATAACTTTAGCATAGCTTGCCAGAATGACCGCAGTATTGTGTTTATACTGTGCAGATTTTCATGCAGATACATTCTTGGCTGATAGCTGAGTTGCTGGCCTGGAGAAACAGTTGACTGCTTTTCATCCTTAACCCCAGTCTTTGATTTGCCTAGTTTTGCTAGTCCTTCTAGATCAGTTCCCATTTCCAGGAGAAGTCAAAAAAAAAAAAAAAAAAACACCAAACCCAAATAAACCAAACCAATTCTTCTTTCCCTATTTGATGTGTTTGGCAAATACTTCTTGCACAGGCCTATTTATTCTAAAACTGTAGTAAAGGTGCTTCCCAATATGGTATTGTTGAAATGCAGCAACTGTGACACTGATCACAAGGCAGGCGAACACTGCCCGTTGGTGTGAAGGAGGGTATTTTAACCTAAAGGACCTGGGCACTGCTCTTGAGAACAGGGCCAGGAACCACTTGTGACACAGAGATAGAGACTTAGGGACTTCTTATCCTCAAGTCTCAAGTACAGTAAAATGTATTCTGTACAATCTTTGCATACATTTCTCTTGCATTATTTCTTCTGGAAAAGTACTTTGTCTCTCCAACTTTCATGGAACCACTAGGCCTTTCTTCTGGCTGAGTGGTCAAATAACCAGATCACCAGAAGACACCTGTGTTCAGTTTTCTGTGCTTGCACTGGAAGCTACTGGAGAGCAATGCCTCACACCATGTTTGTACTGTGGCTATCACGGCAGATTCAGTTGCCTAACATTAGTGCTCATAAGCAGGTTAACATAACTTTGCAAAGAGCTCAAGTAACCCCTAATGAAGCTTTCTCTCTTTCCCTTTGCAGGTGGTTAGTCGAGTGGCAGCTCAGCAAGGATTTGACTTGGATCTTGGATACAGGCTACTGGCAGTATGTGCAGCCAACAGGGACAAATTCACTCCAAAATCAGCTGGTAGGAAAAGCCTTTTTTTGGTGTATTACTGATTCTTGGATGGTCATATTCTGAATATATGCTACCTGCGACTGTCTTGCATTCTTCAAAAACCAAAACCAAACATGTATTTGGTGGTAACAGTGCTGCTGCTTTTAGCATTTCAATGGCATGCTGTTCTGAGGATACATGACTTTGAAAATTTGTTTTTTCCCCCAACTACCACTGTTCGTTGCCCTGTTTGATCTTACAGATGAAATGTTACTTCCAGAAGCACTGATATTCAGTAATTTCATGGTGGGAATGAACACACTCAGGCCCCTCCATCTTGATAAACCATTGATTTTCTGTCATGTGTCAACCTCTAAATCTTTCACATTCATTCTGTACTCCCTGATATATCTATTACCAAACTTTTATTCTTTGACTGCATATGTCTGTACAAAGTAGTACCATGGTTTCTCGTACATCGAGTCATTAGCTTTAGAATTTTGAGCCAAGAGTAGGTGGCAATGCTATTGGTATAGTATTAAGTAGCCATTTTTTCCAGTACTATATGGCAGTAATCTTATAGGGCTCTGATCAAGTAGCAATATTTGATCAAGATGTATTGCCATTGCTTCTATGTATAGTAAAAGCAGAAAATGGACTTTAGGGTCTTTCTGTTTCTCACATGTTTGATTTAACTGGAGCGTTTAATTCTGATTCTCCTTTTCTTAGCTGATGAATGTCAACATAATGTGTGCTGGCTTGGAAAACAGGCAGATAACTGTTCCATTCCAGACTGAGCATGGATAACTTATCTGCTTAGTACTAAACTCTTATGCAGTCCCCATTTTAGAACATCAGAAAAGGTTACCTTCTACCAAAACAGTAATTTGTAGTCAGCTGATTGGATGTTAACATTTCTTTTCATGTTCCTTTTCAGTTTTTATCAGCCCCAAACTTCTTTACTCATGGCTACCTTCTGTCCTAAGTGCTCTAAGCAGTTCCTCATGCAAAAGTGGCTTTCATATCAAGGCATATTCACTGGCCTTATTGATTTATCTTTTGTATGGGAAGGGATCGTTAATTTTACTAAATGTCAAATAAACTGTCAGATTTTTCATCTGGGAAAACTGTGTGGAAGATAAAATACTCAGTTGACCAGGCACTATCTCCCTTTTTTTTTTTCTGAATTTCTATTAAGTTTCTCCAATAGTTAGCTATCACATCTCTTCTTCTTGATTTTTTTTTTTTTTTAAAAAGCTTGTCAAATGAGGGTTTCCAGCTATGAGTGCATTAAGTGAGGTATTAAAACTTTATTTCCTTTGAAAATATACCTATTAAAAGTAGTCGTACGCCCTCTCTTGCCAATTCTTCCTGAGGTGTGTGTGTCTCAGTGTATTAGTGAAAGTGAGGTTGCGAGTCTGGATCTTTTCATGATGTAGTCTTTTTCCATTAGGGCTTGGATAAGGGGATAGTCTTGACAACTGCTGGTCAGTCATCACATCCTAGAAAAGCCCAGTGTCAGTGTTTGATTTCTACCAGTAATTGCTTTTAGGGAATATATGCTTTTTTCCCAACTCATTACCCTAGCAATCTGTACAGCTTTCAGTCTCTCCATTGTTAATTGATACAATACTGGGAAAGCTGGTAATGAAATCGTGCTCTTCTCTGTGTATTCTAAAAACCTTCTCAGTTCCTTGCTTTGCTTCCTATTTCCGAGTTGCATACACAACTAATTTATTTCCAATGATCTTAAATATTTGGTTTCACAGCTGCTTTAGTTTTACCATGTATACAGCTGTTTCACCAGTTATTCCAGGGATTTCATCATGCCCATCCACAATGTGATTTTTAGTGCTCTTATTGTCTGTATTAAATACACATATTTTGGGGCATACCATAACATATTTTGTGAAATGTCACAATATCCCCTAGGGATGACCCATTCACATACAGTCTGCGAGAGGTATGGCATTGAATGGGCAACTTGAAAGACTGACAGGCTGGGATGACGAATGTGAGGTCATTTCAGACCATCCTGACTTTTTTTTGAAAGGGTTAATTTCCACATCTGAGTGCATTAACATTTCCTGATTTCTAAAGCAACAGTGGCTCTGCCCCCTCATTCAGTTTTTGTAAAAATGTTGAAATTGTCCTTTGCTTTTTTGGTAAACAGTGTGCATCATTGAAAGCTGCCTTTCATGATTTGCTTAAGTTGTTGTCAAAGATGTTTTTGTTGTTTTTTATTTCGTGTTGTTTTAAGTAACTCATTCTTTTTTCTGTTGCATCTATTGAAAGACACCTTCAACACTTCTTCCAGTCACTTTCCTACAGAAGGTCCCTGATGTAGATATCAAATGGCATAATTTTTAATGAATAAGCATTTGTTTTTCCCTTCCTCCAGGCTCAAGGGAAATTTACAATGGTTTGAATTCATTCCTCCAAGTATGAATCTAATGCTGCCAAAGGGATTGCTCTGGAAGCGTTTTTAATCCATATTGTTTGTGTCTGACATCCTGAAACGTAAGGAGAGAAAAAAACCTTTTCTAATTAAAACACATTGGAGTAGATGAACACTGGGGAAAATACTTGCACCAAATCCTTTCAAGGGCCATCCGCTATTAGTACCTCTTTACAGCTTAGGACAAGGCTTGCTGACTGATGTCCTGCGGGCTGGGACGTCTGGAGTGGCCTGGCAGTGGTGGCTGGCAGGCTTTGCAGCTCAGCTGTGTGGAGCAGGTGGGCCACCCCAGCCTGAAGTCCCTCAGGTCTGCCAGTTTGCAGAGGCAGCTGAACCAGTGCAATTGGTAGTCCTGCTCCTGTTCTCCAGCAATTCCCAGCCTGAGGTTTCTCAGGGACCTGTACTGGCAGAAGAGCTTTTGCTGGTACGGCTTGTTTTCTGTTTGACTGGGTCCTTGAGTTCGCTCTCTGCAGGACCCCAGGAGAGCGAGGGTCCCCCGTGGCAGTGCCCAAGGGTCTCAGTTATCCTTGATGGAAGAGGGCTGGAGCCTGAGGCTAGAGAGCAGAGCAGCCAGTAGCCAAACTGGCTCAGCTCTATGGGAAACCCACACCCCTGGCTCATGCAATTGCGCCCACGCTGTTTCGTCCCAGTTGGTTTAAACTGTTTTGGCGATAGCTCCCTGCTAAGCTGAAGAGGTTGAGGAGTGATTACAGGAGCTGCAGATGGCAGATCAGAGTCCAGGCAAGCATGGGGGGAAGCAGGGAGAGATGAGAGGCTGGAGCCAGGTGGGACAGCAACCTTGCCGGGTGGCACAGCCTCCGCCGGGGGGGAAGGCAGGGGAACAGAGTAAGAGCTGTCAGCTCCTGAGCATTTCCTATCCAGGACTGTTTGGTAATGCCGAGACAGCGTTTGATGTCCTGCTTGTTTGTCTTGTTTTACTTGGCCATGGAGATAGTTAACAATTAGCTAATACAAATTGTTTTGGAGAATGGCTTGAGGGAAGACCCGTGTGGCCTGAAAAGTATTAAAAAGTTGTCATGTGTGCTTTTAAATAGTAATGATGACTTAATGACTGTGCCTTTTGTCTCTGCTTTCTGATGTTTGTACCTGAAATAATAGCTGTGCCTCCTTTTATTCTTCTAGCCCATGCTGCTGCATTTGGGCTGCTGCCTCAGCAGGAGGTGAAGTACAGTGTTTCCCACCCTGAAGACAAATCCTTGAAAAATATATGTCTCTCTTTTGGTGACAGCTGCTCCCCAAACCTTCCACGGCAAATTCCTTTGCCTTGTTGTGACACCTATAGGGAATGGCCCAGCAGGTTAGCTGCCTGCTCATTTGCTTTCAAACCGCAGCAACCTTAGTCGCTCTTAGTATGTGAGTGCGTGGGTGTTCACGTATTCCGGTTTTTCTTTCTTAAGCTTGAAGAAGACCACCTTTCTGAATAGTGCTTGCTTGGACCTTTTCTGAGCATGATTTCTGCTGCTTTTGTCCTTCCTATAGAAAATTGTAAGTGATTTGGTAGCTGTATTTTAAGGTCTGCTATTCAAGTAAAACAGAGTTCACCCATCAGAGTCTTTATTTAAAAAAAAAAAAAAAAGAGAATAATTTTCTGTTCTGAAATATTTTTTTTAAAAAATACTTTATCGAGCTACTGAACTTCATTGCTCTTGTAGCTACTTTTGCTTTTGTCAGGAGGCCAAGCTGAGGCCAGGATGAGATCATACAGGGAGCTTTGTCAGAAAAGGACAGTGTTCAGTAGCTCTATAAAGAGAGAGAGAGATGGAGGAAGGAGCCTGAGGGCAGAACTGTGCAGAAAAGGTACTTTAGCAATCACTGAGAAGCCACAGCAAACAAATGCTGTGATAGCTTGGATGGGCAGCTAAGTGTTAGATTTTGATAGCAGAGATAGCAACCCCTTTTTGATATTGCTTTGTTTTCAGTCCCTAAGGCTCTGCCTGGTGTGCTTTTGGTTTTACTTTTCAAGAGCAGTATTACTTAATAATCTTAATTTTATATGAAGAATAAACTAAAACTTTATGGTATTTGAGGATTTTACATTATGTTTTATTTATTTCTTTAGCTTTAATTATTGTAATATAACTGTAAAATAATAGGGCTGTTCTTAGTGGATCTGGTACCAAAGCTGTGAATAAATTGGACCCTGGGTTAACAAAGGTATTTGCAGTGAGAGTACTGGCAAATGGTAGTGTTAAACCATCACTGGACAAGATACTGAGACCTAAGATATGTCCTGATTAGGGTATATCATCTAACATGTTTTACTGCCTTATTTCAAAGCAATAGTATAGATTGGGCAAAGTGTATTTTGGCATATTATCAAATCAAATGTACAGAAATGAGAGAAAAGGACAGAAGAAATGAGGCTGCAATATGAATGAGGAAAAGGTAGAAAGTAAGGATAACCTCTAGGTTATGGGGGACCGTAAGGCTAGATGAACGCTTTGCCTAAGTTTCCAATAATAATGCTCACATTATCTGTGGAGGCAAGGCAAAGCGGCTAAAAGGATTACAAGTATAGAATGGAAATTACTACGGCCAAGGCTGATGGCATCCCTCCAGCTTGAAGGGGCTGAATGATCAACATGCCTGCATTTGGAAAGAAATAGCGTATGAATTGTCAGTCTCATACCTCACACCAAAGATTTTCAGCAAATCAGTCAGGTCAAAACGGTCTCATATGACTGGAGAAGAAATACAAATGCTGTACCTGTACTTAGGAAAGTGGCTGATAAGAAAAATGAGTAGGCAGCTTTATAAGAGCAAAATAGAAGAGCTTGGCTTGGGTTGCTCATGAAATGAAAGCTGAGCAGAGTTATGAAATGTATGTAAATACTAACAAATAAACAACTTAGAACAAGAAGAGCTGTGAAGCTACAGGACAGTGTTGGCACAAAAACATAGGTGTAAGTTGAATAAATTATTAAAATAAGGGGGGAAATTCTGAACTATTAGAGCAGTTGCATTTGGAATAGGTTTTCAGTTAGAATGACAGCAGAGGGAAGGAAAATGGGAAATCAAACTGCCTTTTTAAAGATAAAACTCAATAAACCTATGAAACTGACTGTATAATGTGGTTCTTGATGTAGTTGGAAGCTGGTTAAGAACCTTTTATCTGTGTATTCCTGAATTCTTGCTGCATTTCCATGCAGCTGTCTGATCCAGTGGTACTTAGAGGTGGTGTCCTAAAACTGTCCACTTGACACTCTTCATTAAAATAAAGGCATCATTTTCTTTTAGCTGTTACCTTCTGAAACAGCTTTTGATGTAGAAGACTGGCTACATTTCAGGTGATCTCTAGGTTCCCTTCCCAGCTCTTAGCACAGATTCGCACCATGTGCCCTTGGCTGCTTTGCTCTCGGTTTTGTAGTTTTATATCTTTGAAGCAAGGATACTAATGCACCTTCCATCTCACTTTTATTTGTCTGGTTTAATTAAATTCAATATTATGCAGGACAGAAACTACCTCTTTCCCTGTAGGTATGTATCCAGTGCAGTGGAGCTGTGGTTTCAGCTGGGACACTTATGCTTTGTTATCATACAGATAAAATAATTCTGTTCTGGAACATATATCGGCAAGATATACCTTTGTTCCAACTATGGCTCTCTTTCGTAGAGATTTATAGTATAGATACTGCAAATAAATGAGTAATTCTTAATTAATTCAGATTATGGCGTTAGTTTCATTAGTTTCTACTAATGAAGTCAGCACCTCCCCTTGACCAAAGGGAAGCACGGTCAGTACTGTTGCTTAGTGGCAAGCAGCATTCATTTATGTCTGTAGTCTGTGACAGCCACACTTTGCCTGCAGAAAAGGGGATCACAAGGAAGGCAGAGTGGACTTCGCCTATTTGTCTTGCCCATGAGTTTACTGAGAACAAAACTCTAAAAGACGTGCAGTTTGGAAAATTATATCTTGTATCTTGAGCCTCTGTCAGGTTGGCTTGGCATGTGGCAGACTTCTCAGGAGTCAGCTCTCAAACATCGTGAGGTGGAGCACCTCAAGAGCCTGCAGAATGAGAGATGCTCTTGCCCACTGGGCCTTACTTGTTCGAGCTGTTCCTGTTCCCTTCCGCTGAGATGTCTGCTGCTGATGCATTTGGTCTGCCTTCTGCTCTTAGAAGAAACACGATCATACTTGTGTCAGATTTTCATTATCCTTGGGTTGGCAATTCCTCTTTGTCTTTAATGTGAGCTTTAGGGCCTCATGGCTTACCTATGTAGATAGGTATTATTTTTCTGGAATGGAAATTTACTTCCTTTTTGGCATTCACTGCTCTGCTGTGCACTTGAATGCCTATGTTTATAAAGGAGGTTGCATGGCCGAGCTACTGTTTCTTTATTCTGTCTAGCCAAAATATCAGGTGGTTTATCTGACCTGTACTTTTTGACATTTGACAGGTCTGTGTTACCGTGGTACCAATTCTGACTTATGAGAGATGTAGCAGTAAAACTCTGTTGCAAGGTTGGAACATTTTTGCACTAATGCCTTTACTGTAGCACTTAGGAAAATTGCAGAGACTCAGCTATAGCAACAAGCTAGCTCTGCTGTTTTCTTAGTCTGTGCCTTGGATTTTCGTGAGGCTAGTACTTACCTGAATGCTCACTTTGCTGTGGATTTGAAGTGTATAGTGAATTTAGCTCATTGTGCGATTCCTGGGCAGTATGTTTTCCTAGTGTGTGCAACACACTTTCACTTGGACTGGAACTGGAATTCTCCAGAGAAGATTTCTGTTGATTTCTATCACTGTTTTGTATCTTCTGCTTCAGGGACCCCGTATGTGCTGAGAGCAACTGAAAATTTGGTGATAGAGACAGACTAGAGCTTTGTATCAGTGTGAGTTTTGATGGTTTATTTTCTGTTGTTCTGTTGAGTAACATATCTGTCCCTCCAAACATGAGGTAAGTCACAAACAGAAAGTAAGAAGGGAGGCAGCTGTGAAAACATGCATATATTCATGGGAGAGAAGAAAGCAAACTCTTCAGAATGGCATTTGCCCTTTACAAGTTACCTTTTCTCAGCTTACAGCATGCAGTCCTGAACGTGTTCCCTTTTGAGCTGCAGTGCATCCAAATGTACCTCACTGCCAGTGCTCTTTTATCAGCCTGTGTGTCTTGGAGGCAAAGAAGCTCGTGAGGAGTCCAGCTGTGAGAATGGTAACATAGCAACTTCCGTGGGGATCGGTAGCTTTTTTGCTGCTGGAGGGCTGAACGGCCGAAAGCATGAGCCATGCGAACAGATCCGATCATCAAGCTCCAGGACAGCAAGTTCACTTCCTAAATACAACTGAGATTCCACTGGTCAAAATTTCAGATCCATTCCTAATTCCTGCAGGTTGGTCTGCAGCATGTGGTCAGCCTGTTAAGAAAAGTTCTTGCTCCGAATACTCTAGAGACGATACTCTGTGAAACACAGTGCTTAGTAGACAAGACGTTATATTTTGTATTTCCCTGTAAAAAGAGAGATTTCCATACTAAGAAGTCTGACTGAATAAGTGTTTTAGTGTTTCATCTTTTTTAATGTTCGTGTTTAAGTACACCTGTTAAAGTATGCCGATAGCAAGGTATTTACATAAGTGCTATGTGATAAAATACATTCATTTAAATATCAGTTAAAGAATAATCAAAGAATCATAAGGCTTCATCATCGTAGATTGTTCTAATTTGTATTAGTCTTTGTTGCTCTTCGTGAGAGGGTATTCAAGGAGAAAGACCACAGAATAACAGAAAATGGATTTGAAAAGAGATATTAAATAATATATTCCCAAAACAAATGTGGTATTGTTCCTTATAATGTGTTCTGTTTTTCTGAGAAGTTCAGTAGAGGTTAGTACGTTCATGTTTGATAAGGCTTCTGGATTGTTTCCATTTTATAGATTCTTTTTGTCTCAACTTACTTCAGTTTCAATAACGCATGTAAAGAAAACCATCAAATTGGCTTTCCTCTGCAGGTTTTCTGGATGTTGAGGTAAATACCCCCTTTTTATTTTTTGATAGTCTGATTAAAACTGCAAGGATATTTGTGTCTCGTCGTGGACTTTTGTTAATAGCCTAATAAATCCACACTTTCCTTATTTATTCCTGACACATCTATAGATGCTAAATCATGCTTTGTAGCAGTTATCAATAACACCTGACTTGAGGAAGAAATAAGATTTCACTCAAATAAAAGAAAAATTGAGAAGTTTAGTAGCTTAACAATAATAATACCCCAAAGGTATGGATCTGAAACTAGAAACTTAAGGTTTTTTTTGAATCTTGTTTCTGTGACTTAAACCAGGCTTTTATGAAAGTCTGGATGTGAAGTCCAAGAAATGAGTCTATGATGGTGAATGTGTCTCTGCTCCTGTAAGATGTCCCCATAGCTGACGTTGTTGTTGGGGCCGGGGCTCATAGATGGGATTTCCTAATTTGCTGGAAGGAAAAAATTATCAAACGTTAGGATGTCTGGGTGTTGTGCAGTCCTAAGCAAATCTCTTTGACTCTTCTATTTGTCTGTATGATAGGTATGTCTGTTGTACCTACGCTTTCTTTGTTGTTGTGAATATGTATTTCTTCCATGCACTGTTACAAAGAACCAGTGTTTCTTTGTGTTTTGTATGAACTGAGTATCTGCTCGACCTCAGTGGGTCACTTGTAGAAAAACTTAAAGTAGTAGCATTTCATACAAAAACTTAGTTTCTATGAAATATGTGATCAAACTAATGGTTAAATGCAACCTCCTTCAATATATTCCTTATTTCTTTGAGAAATGCCTGCATTTAAAGTGTGCTGGGGTTAGTAATTTTAGTGGATGGAACAAGTTACGGATTTTTAAATCCTGCCTGCCTGTGTTGTTGTTCGCAAAGCCCCGTTTAGGGCTCTGTAGATTCAAACCTGCAGCCGCAGACACCAATCCTTAGTTTCAGGTTCACAGACGGGTTTTAAATGTGCATCTTCTAAAACAAGCTCTCACAGGAAACAAATTTGAACATTTCTAAAGGCAAATATTACTGACTTGGCTTTGAACTCAATAATAGAAGGCAGAACAGGGGCAGCTCCTGAGGAGATAAATTGAACACTGAGCATCTGCGTACAAAGCAGGTTATTTGTTTCTTGTGTGATAGTCTCCCCTATGATTGTCTGGTCAGACCCAAATGACATTAATCTTGCTCACTCTGGAAGATATTGTCTTTCCATCATAGAAAAAACAAATGAAATTATTTAGTGTATTTACTACAGAAGCAATTTCAATTAAGGCAAAGAACCAGAGAGACCTCTAGGTTCTCAGTGTGAAAAATGACTCACTGTTGGTCTAAAATGAGATTGGGAGATGTAAATTGTTGGAAATTTATAACAGTTGCTGCCTCCCACTGGGAATGTTGGAGTGGTCCTTAAAAAGCCAGATACCGTTGCAAGCAGTAAGAGGGTTTTGCTTTAGCGGTCTAGTATTACAGCCAATGTGTTTGTTTCAAATAAATAGCAGTAACTACAGTAACTGTGAATTGACCAAAGGAAAAGCAACAAGGTATTGGAGTTGTGTCACTGTTGTGCTGTCTTGAGAGCAAAAGCAAAGACTTCAGGTAAATTTTTGTTAGAACCAAAATTGTGTAAACCTCCTTTGTCTGTTCTGTTACAACATCTAGCATGTTTTACAGGACAGTAAATTGTTTTTAAATTGTGATGTAAAATTTAACTCAATTTAGCTAAATATACATCCAATACCTAGGATGAGCATCATTGTGAGCTGGAGAAGGGCTAGATTGACATTGTGGTCTAGCAACTGTCAGAATGGAAGAAAGAAAAAATGTTCTTTCAAAAGAAAGAGATTCTTTTTACTTCTTTCAGTGTGTGGAAAAATTCATGGGCAAAGACAAGGTCTTTGGTTGGAGCAAATTCTGTGTTCATTTGATTCTTTGCAGCCAAATATTGCTCCCAACTTGCAGTGATAGAGATGGAAGGCAGAAGCTCCTCAGCCAAGGCAGTACAGTATGATGGCTGCCACTCAAGGAATTCCTGCATCTGCGCTGCTCTCAGTTATATCAAAACAATTGTGTGAAGCTGTGTGCTTGGCATGGGATCTGGGGACTGATCCACCCTTTAAAGTCTTGATAGAGGGGTGGAAAGAAGTGTTGTGTTGCCTGCTTGTTTTGTGTAAGTGGGATCAGCCCCCACACAGAATCATTCAGTCCCTCTAAAGGGACAGAAAACTGGTTGAGAAACAAGAATAACGTTTCAGAGCGAAGTCCTTAAGCCTGTGACACAAAGCTTGTGAATCACCACACCACTGCTGGAGGCTCAAAGGGATCCTTTGGTTATTGATTATAAGATAACTATGACATACACCAAAATTCAAACTTAGTTCACACTGAGTGAATTTATTGCTAATATGAGAACCCAAACCATGTGTCAGGGCAAAGAAGACAGCTGAGCACAGTTCAGCAGCCAGTCTTCCTGTAGAGTCCTTGCTAGGAGCTGGGCTTCAAGCAGACCTCAGTCCTTATGAAGGACAGCAGAGTGGTTTTCAGCATCCCTTTAGAACAGCTACGTGTGCAGAGCCAGTTCAGCATTTTTCTATTTTTCTTGCACTGTAATGTGTGGAGTAGCAAACATTGAAGGTGATGTTAGAAAAACAGAGGGGAAATCCTGACTGCCATGTCTGACTTGGCACAGTCCCCTTTGGTTCAGTCAGCACTACAGACTGCCAGGCTTCCGCAGTTGAAAGTATGTTCTGTGTTCCTCATATTTTCTTGATCTGGTAGAATTCACATCTTCGTGCATCAGTGACAAATGTATGCTTTCACTCAGAGAGAGTGGAAAAGCCAGAGTCTCCAGCTCTGGGGAGGGTTATGTTTTCAAATTGAGGGAGGATGGGAAATATATTGGCCCCACATTTAATTAAATCTTAAACTTGTCAATCACATAGTCTTAAACTCCATAGAAGGATGATGATGACCTCTAAGGATAGTCTTCAAAAAGCTAACACTGATACACGGCTGACAGTCTCTGCATGATGCAAATCATGCTGGAGGGGAATTTTGTAGAGAAGAAAATAAAACTAAACTGAGGATCTGGAAGGAATGCAAACATATATGCGCATCTATTGTGAAGTAAATATATTTGGACTGTGGTTTGAAAACATACTGGAAACTTGGAATAGTCGGATATTAATTATATAGGTTGCCTCATGAAAGGAAAACGTTTTAGGTGCCATTTAGTCTACAAGGGTGAAGAAAAAAGATCTGTAAAGGATCATTGTTCTATTGTTGTATTTATTTGCATAGGTGATGCTTTTATCTGCCTTTCATCTCTCTGTCCAAAACTCTCTACTTATCATGAGGTCGATAAAGCTATAAAGGTTGCAGAGAGATTGAAAATATAAAACTATGCTTGAGAAGGCTCATGTATGCAGAAGTAGCTCTCTTCTATAGCAAGGTTGGAATTACTTTTTAAGGTTCCATGTCTAGAAGCATTATTTGTTAGTGATGCCTTTTCTGAACTCTGTCTCCCCTTCTCTGGAGAGAAAGCCTTGATTGCTGGCTGCACAGGAGGGTGAGAAATTGTAGATGCGGTGTTTTCAGTGTGCCAGACCAAACAGCATCTGTCCTGCACATTAAACAGTGTCCGTTCTTCTGGCAGCTGTTAGTAAGCTTTTAAAGCAGTAGAAGAGTAGAGATGACAGAGTTGAAATAGGTCTATTCCTTTTACTGATGCAGCAAAAAGATAGAGAGCAAAGAAGGGAGAGGTCACGATATGGGAGCAGAGGGAAAGGACAGCATATGCCTGCTCTGCCTGCAAAGCTGGCAAATTCTAGACAAATGAGTTAGTGTGGGAGAGCCTCAATTTTAGGCTAAAAATAGAAATTTTAGGATGAAAAATCTAGACATGTCTGGGAAAACCCAATCATATGGTAATGCAAAATCCAAAGGAATGGGATAATGAAGTTTTATGAGATCTGCAGGTAATAATGTGGTTCTCATTATGGCATGCACAAGTTAATAAGCAAATAATACCCCCATAACTAAAATTACTAGCTAAATGGATTTTTTCCTACATCTCCTTCAACCCCAATATGTCAGCCTATCTTAACAAACTGAATGGCTTTAAAAGAATTGTATTAGTTCTGTCACTTAAAGCATATTGCTTTAATAATCCAACTGGTATGTTCTTCTGTTCTTGTGTCTCCAAATGCACTCATGAAGTAGATGGGTAGTTGATTTCTTTATATCAGCAGCTTTCTCTTCAGTGTAATTTGAGGCTGCACCTTTCTAAACTTTTTTCCAATGTTCTTTTGAAAGCAGAACGTTAGGTATGTGCCAACAGTTTTTGAGTAAATGAAGGACTATCCATCTTGCTACACGCACACAGTTGTAAGTGGCGTTTCTGAAAAGTCATTAAATCCATGGGATTTCTGCTGAGTGTTTTTCAAAGACCTGTTGGTATTTTAGCTGCGTATTTACCCGTACAATTAATACAAACTGCATAACAAACCCTTTGCTGTTCCAGTAGCTCGGCACAGCTCAGGCACCTGACGGTCATTCCATTAGCAGTGCACCCAGGCGCAGCACAGTCATCGCACCATGCGTTGCAGCGCCTTGGTATGGAGGAGGATCAGGGAACCCTGCAGTGAGCTTTGTAGATGAGGACTGTGATAGACGGCAGAGGGTCTTCAGAAGTATTCTTTGGGGTTCCTTGTTTATTTTGAGTAACAACTTCTGTAGTGTTTTCCATAACGAACTCACTTCTTGGTTTTCTTCCTGTTTTCCTCCTCCCCCTCCACTGCTGTATCCTTCCAAATCCACCTGTAATTGTAGTGTGCCTGCAGTTAATAACAGCTGTCATGTATTCCAGGTTTTAAAAGGCCATAAACACAGAAGAATGGGCTGAGTTAAAAGGCTTGTTCAAGATGCTATCTGTGTGCTGAATACAATTGCATGAGCATGTTAAAAGACATCTGATTTTCCTGTAGAGGTGTTTAGCCGAGCATCCCGGCAGGAGTTGGAGCTTTGATCTTGCTGCTTTGCTCTGGTGTGTGTGCTATGGAGGCACCTAGCTGTCTTTTGACCTCTGGGGACTTGAACTGTTATTTCTGTTGTCTGAATGAGTGGTGTTCATGTGCTCGGCATTCTTTGTGTAGTTGTTTTTGTGTTTTGGTTTGTTTGGTTTTGTTGGGTTTGTTTGTTTGTTTGTTTTTTGTTTTGTTTTTTTTTAATGCAATGCTTTATTATTTTGTGTTTGTTTTTACGTGGCTTTAAAATATCCTGGATATTGGGATGTAAAAGCCATCATTCAAGTGAACAAACAAGACATTTACAGCAGGCTCCTCCACACTGCAGGAACTAACAACAGTGAAAAAGGATTCCTATATAAAATTAATTTTTCTATGAAGTAGCTGCTTACTCATGAATTTTCATTTATAGTGTGTGAAGCACAACTTTTTGCACTTTATTTACATAAATGGAAAAGGATTTTCTATCTTTTAAAAAAAAAAAAATCTGACTTACAAAAAGAAAGACTGGACCACCCAATTTATGGTGTGAGTGGAATAACTCTATTCTCTCATCGTTCTTCAATCATGAAATTGTCATTATTCATGAAAGCACTTAGGTCTATGCTTGTTTTTTGAGACATGCTTAGTCTCTTTTTGCATGTTGTGAGTGAAGATGAGTTGTTTAAGTGCATTCCTGAATCAGAACCTTAGTGCTAATCCTTCAGTCACTGCAAAGAATAAATGAGGGGCAAAGACAAAGGGCCAAATTAAAATCAACGAGATTCTATTCAGATGGGCTCTGCTTCAGCAAGCACATATCTAATTATAAGCACACAAGTAGGCTCACTGACGTCAAAGTTAATTGAACTGCTTAAATTTAGGCACATGCTTAAATTCTTTGCTGAATCAGTATTTTTGAGCCAATGAATAATAGGACAGCATTGCTGGTCCAAAGCATGATTTTGTGGATGGGAAGGAGTTTAAAGTCCCCCTTTCCTCCATCAGTTCCTCTGAGGTCTGTCTGCTGGCATTTTATTTGGTGAAGGCATGTGTCAATACGTTAAAGTTCCTTAGAGCGTTTGCTAACACCACCTCAAACATGACAGTTGGATCTCTTTATTTTTAAGGCACCTTTCCTCCATGCAGTATGCTATGCAGTATGGCAGGACTGTGCCCAACACAGTAATCTTTTCAGCTTTGTTTTTCCTGATGCCACCCTTAAGAAATGAATCCCTTTGTCCAGTGTCTGAAAGCCAAATTACTAACTCATTTTCATAACAAAATGAGAAATGAAGAAAGCATGTAGACAGAAGTATTACATGAAGAATGTGTGTCACATAGAAGAAGCTTTGATTCCTTTGGTTACATGTGTTATTTTAATTTATGATGTCATAAATAAATAACCCGTTATTTGTTGGCCTTGAATCATTAAGGGCCTAATAAGAATTTCCCCTGTAGGAATACAAAGGACAACATGATACCTCTTTCACAGAAACACACACATGGGGGTTTCAGCCACGTTTCATAAATGAGCTGGGGCTGGTTGTGAGCTTTTAACTATGCTCCCTGCCTAAATAACACAGTAAAGTTGCCCTGATGTACTAGCAAGGGATTAATCAGGGAGGTGCACTGCAAAAGATCAGATTTCTTCCACTTGGTAAAACTCACGCCATGGGGACTTAGGGGCTGCAAAGGAAGTTAATAAAGTTATCAACAGCAATAAGTTCAAAAAAGAAAAGCAGGGAAGAGAGCTAAATAAATCTAGACTTGTGTTTTAAAAGGTACTCAACATTTTGTTCATGTGTACATTATCTTCTAATCACTATTTCCTGGTGATTGCCTGAGTCTAAAGCTTAAATTTAATCATCTTCCTTTAGAAGCCAGAAAATGACATGTATTCATATCTTTGTGGTTTTAAAAAAAAAAAAAAAAAAAAAAAAAAAGAAAAAAGAAAAAAATAGAAATTGCCTTCCCTCCTGATGACTTCTGCATCGGTTTCACCAGTAGTGACTGAAAGCTGTTGCTTTTGGAAAAGTGCTCTGTTACCTGTGTAGGCTGCCTTGATGGAGAATGTGTAACCTTGTAGTCAGTTGTTGTCTGTATCATGCAATTTATTTCATGCCAGTTAGCAGCTGTATTCACAGTCTAGAGTAGCACGGTCTAACAGGTGGCTTGTAAGTCAAGTCGGAGCTTCAGTTTGACTTGGTTCCCTTTGCTAGGTAAGGTAAAGTAAGGAGAGAGGGAGCAGCTGTTTGAACAGTGAGTGAGACACTGTTCTCTATAGAGAGAGCTGGGCTACTGCCAGTGACAACGCATCAGCTTTGCTCTGTTGGGTATCTCCCACATTATCCTCCTCCCCCCGCAGCAGCTCATCATCCTGCCACAGGTCAAGAGTATAACCTGTAGAGAGTCAGAGCAGCTACTGCAACTGCTGAAGTTGTGTGCATGGAGTTAGAAGGAGGAAGCAGCCCATCATGCAAGCAGCTTTCTCATGAATATACTATAAATTGTCTTTTTTGCTGGACATCATCTCAGCCAGCAAAATAGAAGTAACACTCAGGCCTGAATGATGGATTTTTTGACCATCTTTTTCATGGAGTATTCCTTGACTGCATCCCATGTGTCTCCCTGAGATGATGATTTAATTAATTTGAACAAAGATATTCCTTTACCAGTTTTCTTTTTGAGATTTTTTTTTCAGTCATATTTCCATATTTTGCATACTAAACAGGATTAAGTGTCAAACTCTATCCAAAACACTCGTCGTGATAACAGAAGGATCAAAGTGAGGGCACAGTCACTTTATATGTAGAAGTTATCTAAATGGATAACAGGTTACAGTAGAACCTGCAATAGAATCACCTAAGTGGGCAGGTTTAGTTATGATTAGAGAATGCTACCGGAGGTCTCGGGTTACAACTGGGGCTTCACTAAAGACTTGTCTCTCTTTTCTTCACAGCCAGCTGTCTGGATTTCTACTCTCAGTTACCATTCAAAGGGATAGCGGGTGGCCGTTAGAGCCATCATGCAATCTCTTGTTTGCACTAGGACTTTGAAATCTTTGTTTGGAAGCACCTCAAATATAAATATTTGAGATTGTTTTTATACAATCAGTTGAAGAGAGAAAACAGTCATTTGCTGACCACTAGAGAGAATTCTTTTGAGGAGAAAATCCATTTCCCACTCTTCATTCTTTTCCTTTTATCGTCTTTCTTTTTTGGGGTTGCTGTTAAGGGACAGTTAAGAACAAGTGGTATGATCCATCTGTCTCACATTGCAGAGAGCAAGAGCATGAGGCACCCCGTGGACTCTAAGAAACAATGCGAATCTCTTGTCTTAAGTGCTTGTAGCAAACAACCATCCAAAGTGTACGTATATGCGGGGTCTGTGCAGTCTGAAGTACTGCCGCTATGGGTAAATAACTTTCTCATTCAAAAGGCTAATCACACATTCTTATTAGAGAAGCTAAAGTGGAGTATCTCCAGAAAGCGTTGCTTTCTGACCTTTAAAGCTGTTACCTCCAGGGCAGAGTGAAGCAGGATATTTGCCTCACTATTGACTGTGACATTTCTGTCCTAAAAATAGATCACTACAATCCCTTTCTAGTTCAGACCAGCACCCTCTATGGGTATATAATATTCACTCAGCTCCTGATTTTCAGAGGTTTTGAGTAGCTGGATATCCCAGATGGAATGCTAAAGCCCTCAGATTGGGCCAGTAAGGTGAAAAAAGTGGAAGGAAAGTGCCTCAGTATGTTTTCATTTGCTGTAGTACAGAAAATGTTTCCTGTGGAAATCTTTAGCTTAATCTGAGTGTGCTGAGATCAGAGATGATTAATCCACTTAGTGGATCCTTCAGCAATGGAAAGTGGCTGCACAAATCTATGTAAACCAAGGGATCTTTTCTATCTCCTCGATTTACATAGTTCAAGAGTTACTACGTTCTTAGCTATAAGCATATGGGTTTATTCTGCACCATAACAAATGGTGTAGCTCAATAGCACTTACTATCAGTATTTTAATCATATAAAATAGATATTTAGTCATACTACTCATGTTCTTTGGATGTCTTTTATACTCTAGATGAACTATTCATTATATTTAGATTTTTATTTTTGTGCATGCTTTGTCTATATGCAAAAATAAAGCATTTTTATGAATACATTCTATTTCCTGCTAGTTTTGATGACTGTAAAAGGCACTAAATGTGAATTTACACTGGACTGGTTGAAAAATGTTAACGAAAATGAAAAATTTCATAATGTATTTTATTTATTTTCCATCCAAAGCTGTTAGAGTCACCCAAGGTCATGCAGACAGACGTACCGATCCTGTTTAGCCAAATCCATGCTGACCTTCAAGTAGTTGAGTTGCTCCTTTGATATCGGTATTAAATGATAACACATGTGAGTTATTGATCATGGGAATACCGAGAATTAATCTTTACAGCAGAAAAAACTCTTTTTCAATGGGACATTCAGCTTGGGCAAGCTGACGTGGTTAGATGGAGATCAAGTTCCCTCTCACTAAATCTGTTTGCCTACCTACATTTTAGATCACAGGCTAAATTATTTGAGGTGTCCTGCTAAGTCTTTTAGTGTTTTCAAGAAGACTTCATCGGCTTTTGAAGTTGGGGAAGACATATTTCCCTTCAGTGCCCTGGGAAAGAACTGGCATGCCATTTCAGCTTAGAGCAGCACAAAGAGCTATGTCAGATCCCCTTAGAAGACACGGTGGGAAGCAGAAATGGTAGCAGTACAGTTCCTTCGGGAAGATGAATGGTATAGGGGAACAGTCACTCGTATAGCTCCGGCAGGTAAACACAAGCATTTGTATTGATCCGCCAGTTACCTGCACGGAGGACACTTCTAGTTGAAGATCTATTCGAATTAGCTGTGGGACTAACCTTTTCTGTTTGCTTGTCATCTCAGAGAACTGTTTGCTCTTCTTTTGGGGATGGAGAGAAAGGAGGAGAAATCACTGTGTTACAGAAAAGATATGCTCATCACTTCAAACCTACTTACTGCTTCTGCCCTGCTGATCTGCTAGTACTACAAGAAAGTTATGGGAAGCCTGTAACTTTTGAGCTGAGGAAACACATTCTTGACACTAATAAGCAATTTCCCACAACAAATAGCAATGGGAACTTTTGGGTTCTTCCATTGGAAAGAATGATACTAATTGTTTGGCCACAATACAGTGGCTAATAGGAGCTCCTTCCCCACATCCCCCTTTTTTCCGGTCGGTGTGGCACATTCCAATTTGTGTTTGCTTCAAGGCATAGGAGGAATCCCTCATGGAGGGGGAGGGTTGTTTTATCATGCTCCAGCGGGCAAGCAGTAAGCCTTTTGCTTTCTTCAAATACCCCAGTTACAGAGTAGTTGGGAGGGTTCTGGATTTCCCCCCACGTGCTCCAAAAATGCAGCATTCTTTGTTTTTCCACCACAAATGAACTGAAACCCATAATCTCTGCACTGAGCAGAAGTGATTAAAATAGTGTGGAACAGATGGTTTAAAAGCTGCCAAAGATTGAATCTTTTGCTATTTTGTTTCTTGAAACAACATTAGTTCCTGAGTCAGCTTTGAGTGGGCCATCATAACTCGTCAGAGATAAGAGAGCATGCTTATTTCTCTGTCTTTGGCTGCTCATTAATAGCAATTAATTCATTTAAGTTTGGGGGGGGTGTTTGGAGTTTTTTTACTTTTTTAAAAGATCTGTATGTGCTACAGATTGAGGTAATGCATCATTTTTATGGAGAACAAAAATGGAAGTTTTCCATAGAGCTTTCAACAGTATTTTTTTTCTTGGAAATTTTGCTACTTGTGTTTGGGTTTGTTCATTGTGGGGGAAGACCATGCTCCAGTTAGAGTATCTAGAGAATAAAGATTCCACAGTACTTTTAAATGGTATGTGTTTTTGATTCTCAGCATGTGTGAGTTTGGCAATCTGTACACATTGATTTGTACAGAGAAGTTTCTAGACAATCTCATGGTCCAGAGACCTCTCATAAAGTTGTCAGCATCAGGTGTGCCCTCCCTGCTGTTCCAGAGGAACAGGTGCCTTCCATAGAAGGCTTAAGACCAGGAGACTTGCAAACAGTACGGAGTCTTATTCTCCCTAATGTTTGTTTTTAAACAGCATCTTCCTCTTTCAAGCTACCTTTTTTTTTTTTTTCTTTTTTTTAAAAAAAAACTGTAGTCTGTAGTTTAGGTCAAAGGAAGATTTTTACTATCGAGCCAAAGCACGTCAGCTATATAAGTGAATGTATGGTGGCAGAACACACCATGCTGGCCTCTAGTCTTTCACTTCTGTCATGGAGCCACTCCAGTGGTTTGGTAGGTTGCAAATTCTGACAAGTTGTTCGGATACTCCTAAGTACGAATAGTTTACTAGTGCTACTTACAGTGTATTTTACATAGTGGTTCTCTGCTCTCAGAGAGTAGATGAAGAAGTTTGGCATCCCCTTGAGGGACATTTTTAGAGATCAATTTTGTGGACATAAAAAAAAAAAAATCTACTGGTCACCTATGATTTTTGTGAAACCTTGTGATTTTCCCCTTGTTGTACAAACCTTGCATGAGCTGAGCCATTACCATTTTGTTGTCTTGACCCTAATTAAACTAAAAGTTTTCAAAAAGTAACTTCCTAGCAAAGTAACATTTATTTTTACATATTTGGTAACACAAAAAGTCCCAACTTTCACATTCAAGTTGGGAAATAGAATGCTACCTGTGCATAGCGCACTAATAAATGACTTCTAAAAAGGAGGGTAGCAAAACCAAGCTGCATTTGTATTTTTATTTAAACATGCTCTTAATTTTGTTAAGGTTTGCAGTTTTAAATTAGAATTGTAGAAATTTAGTAACTCTGATTTCTGTAGATGCTGCTCTGTTTAAGCAAAGCAGTTTTGAAAAATGCAAGTCTCACTGAATGATCGCTGGAACTGAATCTCGGGGCGATCTCCCCTCACGTTCATGGGAACTGATCTGTTTGGCCACCTCATTTTCTGTTTTCCTCTCCCACTGTAGCAGCTACCCAAGCAGACAAAGCTTAGCTGAACCATCTTTCTTATCTAGGCTCTTCTGTGAAGAACCTGGCTTCTGAAAGATGTAACTAGAAATAAGGAGGCAGCCCAGTTGCTCAAGTCTGGGGAGCACCACCAGCAATGCTGTTGCAAGTTAAGAGACTTGGATTCTGGAGAGACTGTCCCCTGGCTCTTCTCGGTGGAAGATTTTTGCTGTTGCATACGCTGCAGGTGTATTTGCTAAACCTGAGTTATTGCAATACACCTGAGACCCACTAGAATTGAGTAATGTTTCATCTTCTAAATATTTACTCTGTTTTGTTTTGTTTCCCTAAGGGATTAAAGGCTTGCTACTAAATTGGTTTTTATTCCCTGTTTTTTTCCTTCGGGGGATGCAGTGTCTCTTGTTGGTCAAACCTTGGTTACTCAGTTAATGAACTTTTTATCTCCTAAAGTACCAGTTTTTTTTCTAAGGCAGAAGAAGGCAAATGAGGGGAGAGGAAGGATTTTGAAGGTTCTCTATTGAAACTTCTGGTTTTGTTTATTTTTTTAATTCTCCTAAATATGCAGTCTAGGAAGTGACATAATTGCATACACTTTTAATTTCCTCAAGGCTCTGTGTGGTCTTCATCCAGCTTCTCAGATGTTAGCTACAGATGTTTAAAATCGCTTCCTCCCAATTAAACATCTGCTCTGATGTGACAAAGTGTAAGACCACATATGTCTGAAAGGCCAAGGTATGCACAAACAGTTTTTGTTAGTAGATATAATGGAAACTTTTTCCCTTGCCTCGGCTTTTAATGCACAGACGGTGAGAAATTGCTCTGCGTATTGAACTCCATGGGGGAGACTGAGTGCTGGTTTTAAGTACGTGTTTAAAAATGTGCTGCTTCTTGTTGATCTTGTGTGTAAATCTTTTGGATGTCTCTTATTCAAGGATGTCACTTGCTCTACTAAGGGTTATTTGATGTCCCACTTGGGATCTTTTTAGATCAAAAGTAGCGATGTGGGCTGATCTGGTGACTTTACCTTTTAGTTGGAGGGAATATGAAAAAAATAATTTTTTTAAAACTTGGTGCAGTATGGCTGTCATATCAAATGAGGATTCATGTAGCCAGTCTCATCCTTTGATCACTCAGTACCTAGTGGTCTTTGCCTGGAATGGCAGCAGAGTAGATGTACTCAAGAGGAAAACTGACTATGAATAAATGGTAATAACGGTACTATGTCTGAGAGAAGAATGGAGCAAATGGTAGTTAGGTGGTTTGGTTTTTTTTTTTGGTTGACAGAGGTAGAATATCGAATATTGATGACATTAGGTAGAGGTAACAAAAGATTACAAGAAATGAGTTTCTGAAGATGTCAGAGAAAAATCTTGGGTTTATTCCATGGGGGAGAAACCAACAGAAAGCAAACAGTGGTAAAGAAAAACCTTTGCTGATGGAAACTCAGTAATTTAAGTTAGAATTAAAATATGTATGGGGAGAGTTTGTGTGTGTGTGTGTTGTTGACACACTGTGGTGTTCAATAATAGCATTCTGTAGTGTGTTATTTCTTTTGTTACATCTTAGTCGGCAGAAGTGCAAGTGGATTGTAAAAGCACGATGTGCTTTGCTGCATCAGTCCTGCTAAGTAACTCTTTTAAGGATTTTTAGTGGGGGGGAAAAAAACGCTAAATGAGAAACATTCCCAATTACAGGTAAGGGATAATGTTTCAGGGATGCAGCCTACTCATTAAGAGCTTATTAGGCATTAGATGACAGATGTAAAATGAAATGTTTTCAAAAAATATAATGTTTCTCAAAGCAGAATCCCTATGTATGAAATTCTCTTGAACCATGGACAGTTGCAACATGAGCAAAAGATTAGCAAACTTTCAAAAGTAATTTAGGTCTGAAATTAACCGGGCAGTATCTGTTTTAAGTCCTTTACTTCTTGATCAAAATAGATTTCAGAGAGGCTGAATTCAAGATAACGAATGCGGTGGTGTAAGCATGTGAACTGAACTGTGACCAGTGCGCTCATTTTGTGTATGCTGCTGAACAGCTACTGATGGTAACAAGATAACCCAGGCCATATCACAACCCAACCATAGCGAAAGGCCATTCAACCAAGTTAACAAAATCTGGAACTCAGTTGTTACAGTCACATCCCTGACTATAATGATACGTCTTTTTAAAAGGAAAAAATATATCACTCCTGGCCTTCTTAAATGTATAATGTTCCCTTTTCAAACAAGTTATTGAAAACCTTAGTTCTTGCCTTAATCTGTTCATTAGATAGCTAAATATTTGTTATACCAAGGACTGGCTGTAGTCAGTCCTCTCTGTCGTAAGAAGGTAACCTCATCTGCCTCAGTCACCAAAGAAGAAAGTGCAGAACTTTTCAAAGGATCTAACGTATGGTTGTTCTGGTGCCCTGATGCAGTGTTGCTTGGTTGTGGTGTTGATGTTACCGGTGCTCTCAAAGATCCCATGTGAGATCAAGGCCAGTTGCACTGAGAAACTGCATGCAGTTTGAAGGTCGTCTTTGAAGAACTTGTAGCTGGCGTAGACAGGAAAGACAGAGGGTAAATGAAGGCAAGGGCTGGGGAGGAAGAGGTGGGAACTGAGTTAACCCTGGCAGAGAACTGGGGACTGCTGTCTTGAGTCTCCCAACTGCCTTGAACATGCAGTTGTTTTTCTGCTACTGCCATTTTGGAGAGAGGGTAAAGAATTTACTGTAGTCGTGAGGCTTCCTCCTTGATTTGACATCGTCTTCTCAGAAGTGGTGAATCTCCTGTGGAAATGAATGGTGTTAACTCAATTGCAAGAGCTTTTGGACTAATTGCAGTTTACCACTGTGAGTTCTCGTCTGAAAGCAGTCAGAAACCCGATTTAACCAAACATCTTAGTTTAAGGATTGTGGTTTTATGATCAGGTTATGGTTTATGGTTCAGGGCAATGCAGTCAGTGGCAGAAGAGAGCCGACCTCCCTACAGGGGACTGAGGGCTCTGTATCAGTACCCAACGCTGCGCCCCTCAGAGCAAGGTGACCTCCTTACCTACGGGATATACCAGCAGCCCTCATCGCTCATTTATTCCCTGAAGTGAGGAGGGTAGTAGACAAGTAGTGGATTTGCTGTTAGGCACTAGTGTAATCGATTACGTTAATGTGTTGAATTCCGCTCAAATGGCAACACAGTGACTTCTTTCCTATTTCTCTTCTCTGTTTACTGTCTTTGTAAATATAAATTCCTTCAGATTTGCAGTCTGTTTGAGCTTACTTGCTAGGTTGCATTACAGTTGATTGACGTGGTCATCCTCAGTAATGTTAATCACAGTACAGAAGTGTTGTTTTTCCACACCTTTTTTTCTTACCTTTGCATTCCTATGCCTGCAGGATGACTACCCTTAAAGAGCTGATATTTAACTAACAATGCTCTTTGATCTGATGTAATTATTTAGAGAATGTTTTCATGTTTCTGACAAAATCAGATATCTCAGTCAATACTTCGTCTGAAAGTAACATAAATATTTTATAAGAATCATGTAAATTATGTTCCACATTTTAGTAGGTTTAGGGTTATTACTTGCCCTCCTGTGGTGTTCTGTAGGGATTCATGCCTTTTTTTTTTTTTTTTTTTTTTCTTGCTGAATGGCCATAAATCATTCTTGCTGTCATACAAGGCAATGTTAAAGCCTGAAGAATTTAGTTTTATTTTTAAAGCTAAAAGTTAACAAATAGTACTGATCATTTCTGTTATGATGATATTCAAATCCTCCTTGGGTCTCTGGGCAATACTGTAACTCCAGTGATTAGTCACAGGAATATTAATTACATTGGACCCATACTTCTTCAGCCTAGCTAATGTGTCTCTGTGGCAGTGGTGATACTTAAGACAAAACAAAATGTTGATTTGAACAAAATGTTGATTTGATCAATGTTCGGGTTTTTTTTTGGTTGGTTGTTTTTTTTGCTTATCATAAACTGATGGAATTTGCATGCTTACTCCCAGAGTATAGAAACTATTTGTATGGGCTTTCTCCTTTGTTTTTAAGTAACTCCAAATTTAAAGGCATTTCATTTTTTTCCTGATTGATCTGTTACTTCATTTTGGAAACCATATTCTGTAACGTAAATTAAGTTGCAACAGAACAAACAAGAATGTGTGTCTGTGTATGTGTCAGGTTTTTTTTCATACCGAGGCCAGTGGAGAGAGCACAGGTCAATAGAGGTGAACTGGGTTAGAGATGTTATCACATATGGTTTCCCCTGGAAGCCAATAAAAAAATTTAAGCAAGAGTCATCACCTACTCCCATCCTTCCTAAAATCTTTTCCGTAGAGGAACTGCTACCAAAAACGAGGAAGAACTGAAGTAAATCGTGGTTGCTGTCATGGAGAACCTTGCTTTCAGGTGTGTGCTCCTCATGTGGAAAAAGAAAATTGTGCTATGGACTTGAAATAGCTTGCTTATAGTGTATCAGGAGATGGTTTGCAGTCAGCAGCATGCGTCTGGCATGGGACTAGAGGCACAGAAGTGATATATTGAGAGCTATTGAGAAACTAGGATTCTCTCTCTCCCATCCTCCCCTTTCTACTGATGTAAAAAACAAGTGAAGAAGCAACTTAGTATTTCCCTCCATCCTTCTCCTCCTTACTCCTGGGAGCATGAGAAAATTTCCAAGAGCATTAAAAGACATAATGCTTGCTGAAGCAGTCATTTCTCTCTTCTAAATGATGAAGCTGTTGAGGAACGGTATTGAAGGGTACTCATTAACTTTTCTGTTCCAGTTTTGTAAAGCTGGCTTCCATTTCCCCCTTTCTGATTTTTGATATAGGAGTTTATGACAGACCCCTCTGATTCTGATCTGATCGAAGTGAGGAGACTTAGTTCACTGAACTTTGCTCCTTCAGCAGGGATAAGAGCTACCATTAAATCCGAGAAAGTGATGGCAGATTAGAGTGGAGATAGTACTAGAATATAAACCCTAATTTTTTCGGGGCTATAAATATTAAAATTATAGGCCTTCACCCAGAAGAATTCTTCAAAGAAGGTAATGGTGATTCAAAGCAAGAAAAAAGCAATTTGGAGAGGACATCCTATGCATGAGAAAACAAAAATGGTTTTGATGAGATCTGAGGCGCTGTAGGATCTTTGTGTTTCCTTCTTGGAAGTACCTGCCTCCTGAAGGTTTAGTACCTCTAATCCCTCATCACAGAAACTATCTTTAAGCATAAGGCAGATTCTTTTTTCTGTTGACATATATTTCTGTAAATATGTCTACTGTTCCCTTTCCCAAAGTAAAAAGAAATGTAACTTTTGTAACTTTATTTCTTCTGCCTTTGGTAAAAGCAATTTGCTTTGAATCTACTAATTTTTCTTTGCAGGTATGAAAGTATATTACATCTTTTTAAGAAAGATTTTTTTTTTTTTTTCGTGAGTCATTTTAAAGACTGAACAGTGTTTTCCAGGCAGCAGTCCTCCAGGCCAAGATAAGTGGCCTGTAGAGTAACACTGACGCGTATTAAGCCTCATTTAAATAACCTGCCAGCACTTTTTAATTTAAAATGTTGATGATAAAGGTGCACTAGTCAGTAAATAGTTTGGAGAGCTGACAGTGACTGTTTGGTCAAAAGTTAAGAGCTGTGGTGATACAGGCCACAATTCCCAAAGCAGACTAATGACCTGTGGTTCCTCAGTTCTTGGATGCTCAACTGGAAATATGTTAAAGATGCTTAACTTTTAGCTTCAGGAGATCTAGCAGTTTTAGAAAATCAGCCCCAATTATGCTTTCTCAAGTCAAGGTATCCAAAATTTTAAGTCAATCTTACCACACCTGAACTTTCACTTCAGCTTTTGTAGTTAAAGGGGAGATGCTTCAGTGTGTATTCTCTAAGTACTTCAAGAAATTAAAAGAAATTAAGTGATTAAAAATACAGTTGTCTGGTTAAGCTTCCAAAGAATATGTTCAGCTCTAATGTTCACTTACCAGTGGATTTAAATATGAAACAAAAAGCAAAACCACATTTACAGCTTAAGGGAGCATGCAAAATTCTTCTGTTTTAATTTGAAGGCTTCATTAAAAATAAGTTGCCATCAAACCTCCCATTCTAAAGCTTTTGTCTTGAACTGTTCAGTTCTCAATGTTCAGTCTTTTGGCTGTGGACAATCAGCCCATCAAGGTAATGTGTTGTATATAGTAGACAGAAGACTCATCTGCTGCATATCGATTAAAAAGAGGACGGTTCCTGTCATTCACAGTGGAAGTGGAAGGATTCTTGACTTGATCAAGCTATTTCAAAGTGTCTGTTATGGACAAGATACCTTTCTGGTCCCTGTACATCATTAAAGCGCTGCTTTTGTGAAACTCTTCGTGCAATGTTTCAGGAGAGAAGTAAGAAATAGTGTTAAATACTGATGGATAGTTTCCAGGTTATGGAGTAATGTATATTTTCATAGCTGTACTA
Organism: Platalea leucorodia; assembly: GCF_965183815.1. Lineage (NCBI taxonomy): Eukaryota > Metazoa > Chordata > Aves > Pelecaniformes > Threskiornithidae > Platalea > Platalea leucorodia. Next base: position 28,195,820 of record NC_138826.1, read on the forward strand.
CTGCTGCATATTCTAGCAGAATGTAAATTATTTAACAGATGGATGAAGTTATTAAAAATCTTGAGTGTGAACTTTAGTATTTCTCTGTATTCAGATATAGGAAAAGTGTGTTTTGGGGGTGGGGATGGAGGTTAAAGCCCCTAATAAGCTTCTCTCCTGTTTCATGAATGCAGAAGTCCACTACATTAAAGAATAGAAACTTCTTAGGTCTTTTGTCAAATTTCCTGTGTAGGATTGTTCCTTATGTTAGATTTCCTATGGCTGTCCATGGCATATTTTTAATCACATCAGGGAGTGGGGGTAATTTTCAGTAGTCATAATAAATATTATTTCATTTCAGAGAAAACATTGGTAATATGTTGCCTTATAATTTTGTCTCCTGCGTTGTCTAGTTCTTGGAAACTTTGCAATAGCTATAGTTGTTGGAAATACACTGTTCTTTTATTTGATCACTGCACTGAGAATTAAGGGCTATTTTAGATTATAGTTTCCTGGAAAGATGTTGTCCATAGTGAAGTTCTGAAGAGCATCTTTAATTTTGCATTTTTATGAAAAGGAGCAGGTCCCACGTGACAATTGGTGATTTTTCTCGACCAAGTAGGAACTTTCACTGAGAGGAGTTTCTGAAGAGAAGGAAAGTAGTTCAGTAGAGATACAGCACAATGTAGTAGAGATACAGCACAATGTAGTTCAGTAGAGATACACACACCCTGAGACTGCAGCAACAAACCTAGCTCTGGATTCAGAAATGCGATAGTCAATAGTGAGGTGCCCAAGCTAATAATCCCTGCCAAGAAGAAGGGTTTACAGTTCCTGGTGGACTAGTATGATAATAGACCTGTATGGCTTTTGGGACTGAAGTCAATGTCATAGTACAGGACAGCCTTGCTGCGTGGGAGCATATCAATGGCTCCTGGCTCTTTGTAGTGCACATCATTGCAAGGTGTAGACTTGCTCTTCGTCTCAAAGTAGACTAGATCTATGCTAGAAATCTGCTAGTAAAATAAGACATGTTTATATACATGCCAGAAGCCCTCTTGCAGTGAGATCACATAATCCCTTGATTCTAAACTTAATTTCAATGGGGAGCCAATAAAGGCAATATAAGACATAGCCTCTTGCCGGTATGAACTGTGTCTACGCTTGGTAGGAGCTGCCACTATAACTCTCTTCTATCGTTGTACTGCTAAATATTTCTCAGAGCAGAGTAGGTCTAAAAGACTTTCAGCCTCATTTAAAGGAATACATATGCTGCTTTAAACAGGAATATGCAGACTTAAGAGGATAAAAAAATCAAAAATGTGAGTGTAGCTTTTTGGTAGGAATGTGCTGGACATTTATTGATGATCTCAGATTGAGAGATACTTTTGTGTTGCGTGGCAATAATATGTTTTGGTAACTTCATGGTCTACTGTGTTCAGCTTCTTTAGTCTACAAGCTATGATGCTTTAAAATGAATCACAGTTTAAGAAGGATTAAAAGCTCTTCATGAATCCCTCTATATCTAGATACATGGTTACCTAGAGTGCATGCCCTTGTATTTTGTTCTGAGCCATTGTATTTTCATGGTTTTATTTGAGAAGATGCAATTGTTCTATATATATAAGGAAGGTGCTTCTTAAATCTAAGTAATAAGTGATGAAGGGTTAAAAATCTGAGGTCCTATTAATGTAGGGAAATGCTGACACAAGTTCTTCAGTCCTTTTCCTGACAGAACACCCATCTTTAATTTGCTCATCTCTTTACCCATATAACATTGTACATCTGTCCTTGAAAACAGCTCTTGCAGCGTAAGTGTAGCCAGTGGAGTTAATTTAGCAAAGGTTGCTGTCTCTGTCCTAGCAATACAGGCAGACAGCCTGGAGCTATGACTTATAATCAGCTAAACAGGTATATGAATAATTACTAAAGATAGAAGTCTGTGTTAATTGCTGGTTTTAATCTTGTTCTCATAAATTGTTACAAAATTATCCCCCCCCCCTGCCCCAGCAACAACACGTCAAAATGAATATTTTTCTCAAATTCTAAGTAATCTAGTGGATTTCGGAACATTTTTAGTTTTAAGAAGATCCTTGCTAAATATTTAAGCATACACGTACTCCCTGAGAATCCTTTATATCCACTTTGTTCCACTGCCAACACGGTGGAAGGAAACATGGCACTGAAAAAGCATGAGGCCTGAAGTATTTGGAGTTGACTGAGACCAGTTTGCCAGTTTCTGAAAGCAAAAACCGATATTAAGCTGTTGTTTCTCTTAAAATGATTGTCTACCACAATGTTTCCTTGACGAATCTGAGAAAAACCACTTTCTTTTCAGACCATTTCCTTTCTTCTGCAATCACTGTATATTTGATTATCAAAACAGACAAAACTATAAAGATCCCCTAGTTCTATCTTCTTGTTGCTAATGCAGTAATCCTGCACAGTAAGCGGGGAAAAATTAAGGGATGCTTTTAGAGATTGATTAGTGTATGGGGGGAAGAGTGACAGTGACTGCATTTGGTCTTCACCACAAAGATTTTGCCTTATTAGGCTACTTTGCAAGCTAAACTGTACTTTATCTCACAGTCCGCTAAAAATAACTCTGTATGGCTTTCTGGCAGATTGATGCAAAAAGTGTATGATGATGGTACATGGATTTGTTTAAATACAAAGCTAGAAGCATGAGCTGGCCTCCAAATGATGAATGTCTTTGTATTCCAGAATGGAAGCTTTCCAAGACAGTGATGCATAGCCACCAATTTGTAACTTTTCTTTTAATTTGTAACTTCGGACTTTTATCTATTTGTTTATTTATATAACCTCTCATATGCTAAATATGGCATCATTAAACATCTATATGCACTTTTGATGGTTTTCTAGACTCTGCAGTTGTCTTGGAAAAAGTGACATTGTGTTGTTTTCATAGACTTTTTTTTTTGCATTTTTTTTTTTTGCATCTCGGCTTCCTCATTTGAATGCTCTCACGGTTCACTCATAGCACAGAAAAAGGGCTCTGTCATGAACTTTCCTATGTATAGAGTGTAAACACTGTGGCTAATGAAGGGCATATCTTCTCTTTACATCTTTTCTTATTCCATTTATGTCCCACTCAGGCTGTTTGTATCCCATATTCCTTCTCACTACTGATACCTTCCGTACTTGAGTGGATTTTTTTTTTTTTTAAAGTAATAATAAAAAAGGATATAAGCAAATAGCCTAGGTTTCCTCTCAAACCCATTTTTGGATTAGTGGCAGCTCAGTAAAAGGGGGCCAACAGGATTATGCAGAGGGGAGGACAAGTCAGATTGAGGCACTCCCCAGAAAGCCCGAGCAGCCCTGCTCCCAGCACTGCTTTGGCAGGGCTGGATTAAGGAGAAGTGTCAACTGGAGACGAATGAATGTATAACCTAGAAGGAAAAATTAAAGGAAAATAGTTGCTGGGATTGAGTGTTTTCATGGAGGGCTTATTCTTTTGAGATCTTAATGAGGAATATTCATACGATTTATATTTCTGAAAAATATTGCTAACAGTCAAAACAGGACAAACTGGACTAACAATGCCAAGAAAAGACCAGGAGCCCTAGCAGGGCTTCTATTTTCCAAGCTTCAGTTTCATTTACTCCTTCGCATCCCTTCAGTCCTACACAGCCTCACAAGCTGGTGTTCTGATAGTTCTCTGCCTTCTTTCAGTGAGACCTGATTAGGTTGCTGTCTTCAGAGCTGCCTCCTTATCCCCTTGAACAGTTAAGCAGGGAGAGAGGAAGCTTAGCTGTAATTAACCCACAGGTTGCTAGAGGTGGGGTGGGGCTTCAGCTACCAATGGCTACAAGCTCAGTAAAAACAAACATTTTTGTCTGAGAATATAAACTTGAGCATCTCAAAAAAACAGCAGAAAAATATGTTTTATTAAAGTGCGTAATAAACTTTCTTAGAAACAGAGGCAGGCTAATCCTTATTGCATTTGAAAGTCTTGCTTCATGTATAACAAAGTTTTTAATCCTTTGCAGTACATATGAATGCTAAAAGATTAGTTTGAAATCTAAAGAAACAGTTGATCAGATATGCCCCCAAAGTGGTAGCAGGCTAAAAATGTCTAAACTATATGAGGAAAATTGAGCCATTTGCAAGATGTGGTATAAAAATCTCCTAGTCAAAAGTTAGTGAAAAATATGGATGTTTTAGAAATCCACTCGATCATGCCGAAAAATTTGATTTAGTATGGAAAGAGCTTCATTTAATTTCTATTTCTGTCTGATTTGCTAGAAGAGATGTCATGAAGTCTAGCCCAGGTGCCAAAAGAGGCACTGAAAGTGGAGATGCACACTGAAGACGTTTGTGCCATGCTCCAGTTTACCAAGGAATTTGAATGAAATTATCTAAATATTAAGACATCGCTAAAATTTGGAAAAACAATAAAGCCTCCCATGTCACAAAAAGCAGTTTTTAAGACATTCATTAGTATTCGCAGCAAAATGGATACAGTAAAAGAAGGGCAGAGCATCGCAGGTGAGGTATGTTCTGTCCGTCTTTAGAATTGCCTGACGGACAAGCAGGTATGGGAGGGGACAGCTGCAGTAGCTCGGTTGCGGGTGAAATAGTGCTGGAGACAACTCTGAACTGATGCCGTCATTGTACGGTGACTTTTTTTTTTTAGTTCTGTAAAGCCTCTCTTCTGACTGTCATCCTACATTACAGATGTGATTTTTCCTTAGTGTACTTCATTCTTTATTTCTGCATGGTTTGGTTACTTTTGCTTCCAGTTTTCTGTAAAAGTATAGCTGTGAAGAGAATGAAAGATACATATATGATGAATGTGGCTTCACTCTGTAATTCTGGGGGTTTTTTTCCCCCATATTTCATTGTAATTTTACAGATTTTTTTTGTTTCCCTGCGCATGGTAAAGACATTTAATCAAAAGAAGGAAGGAAAGAAGGAAATAGAGATTAGATAATTGCAACATTGCATTTTATTAGATGGATTTAAGGTAGACCTCCTTTTCCAAAGATTATGGCAATTGACAGAGGTGTTTTTCATTGCAGTGCCTACAGGTCTGTCCTGAACCTCTGCATAAGTTTGAAGGAACGATTTTTCATAATGGGGTAACAAGAACATGAGCATTTCTGTGGTCTTGAAAGTTTAAAAGGGCGTAAGTCTCTTTCAGAAGAGTTTGAGTGTTGGGGTCCAATTGTTGTGTGCATCCAAAACAGATTCAGTGTTTCCAGGTGTGTAGTCCAGATCAGAGGGTCCATCAAAACATTGAGCTACCAAGGGCGCATGCAAACGGTGGTCATGGGCAGCAGGAGAACGGGAAGCGCTGTGTTGTTATATTTTGTAACTTTCCTACCTTTGTTTTATAAAGCTTGACAAAGAAGGAGACTGAAGTTACCTTTTACTTTAGTCGAAGTAATCTTTGACTTAAACAAGACAGGACTAAACCACATAAAAGAGTCTTTTTTACTTTGCTTTTTATGCTGGGTTTTCCTCTCACGCCTCTCTCTGGATGGAGTTGGTTTGATCCTGGAAAAGTGGGTTATGCATGAAAGACACTTGATGCAGAGTCAAAGGATTTTTTTTTTTTCCCCCCAAGTACATGGTTGGTTTCTGACTGGGATGCAGCCCTGTGATTTATAACGGCTTCAACTGACTCAGCCTACTGTGAAACATTAGGAAAAATCCACAAGTCCACTGATCCACGTATTCTGTGTCTTTCAACTATGTAATCGTAAGCCTTCTGAAGAGTTTTTTGAATCCTTTGAATCAATAGTAAAGTATATGCATGTCTAGGGAACTAATTCTTGGGCAAATAACCTGCTCTAGACAAATGTTGTAAGGAACTACCCTGCTGTGTTCAGCAGTGCAGCAAAACTCTGATGAATAAAGATTGGTGCCCAAGATAAACCTTTAAATCTTTGGTCATAGAAAATTTGCATTGCTAAAGGGTTATATTATGACTCAGTGGGCAATAACTGGTATTACAGCTACTTGAAGAGCATTTCCTTACCCCTTGTGTTTTCTTTCTCTAAACAACTTCTCTGCTCTTTCCTCTGTGCACCTCTCATAATGAAATTACAGTAGAACATGATGATGTCCCCCCTTGTACAGTCTACTTGATACTGAAACATCCAAATGGGGGACTTGATCTCTGCCCCTCTGCAGTCTTTCCTTCTTTTCCTCTTGGCAGTCTGTGTCTTAATTACAGGTGTTCATGTATTTGGTTCATTTTTTGCAATATCATCAAAGAGGAGCAAGGAGGGAGAAAAGCAAGAATTACACCCAAAGTCTACCTCACTTGAACTAGTTGAAGATAAGTTTTGTGCCATTTATGTGGAGCAATCGAAGGCACCCGAACATACAAATCTGTCCACGTAGTTCTCTTGTTCACCATAAAAATTGGCGTTCCATGGGCGTGCAGGTCTGTTGCACCATCATGACTTAAGGATGGACTTCTGACTTTTTAAAAATACAGTCCTTGAGAGAGAAGCATCTTGGGCATGAAGAGCAAAGAGCAGTACCATATGGATGTGCTGGTGGTGGTTTGTTTCTGTGCCAAGTGGTGACTGACAGGATTGAGATTTGGGAGGATTCTGATCACTAATATTGCTTGGCATTGACAACATACGTTAAACAGACAAACGCGGCCTCCTGTTTCAAGGTAAATGGGACTGCTTTGAAGATCTTTCACCTCTTCTCCTTAATCAGCTAGAGGTGGCCCAAGTAAGTGTCTCCTCTCCCGTGCATAGGACTGAACGATACCCTGACCCCGTCTCCCCTCCCCTGTGGGGCTGAGCATCTCGCTGGCCCTGTGGGAGAGCGGCCGCTCAGGATGCGAGGGGCCAGGCACACCGCCAGACAGCGGCATCCCTGGGGCGTCAGTAGCCGCACAGAGAGCAGCCAAAGAGTCTGCTCTCCCATTCCTGCATTTAAAAGGTGCTTCCCCAGTACGGACCTGCTTCTCCCAGTAGTAGATGTCTTCAGTGCATCTTGTTAATAGTTATCACTGCCTGAGATAACCTTCCCTGTGATGTAATTTGACATACTGCTGTCAGTGGGGCTTAAACATAGTAATCTTTAAAAGTGATTGGGAATTTGCCCTAGAGAAAAAACTGTTATGATTAATTTCTACAAATGATAAACCACTCCTTCAAAATACTGCATGCTATGAAGTGTGATTTAATCCATTTAACTACAGAGCCTGATGCTTCTGACAACTGTGACTCAAATGTCATCACAGAAAGTGATATTTCAAGTGGCAGGGTGGGATTAGAAACCTGCTGAAGATTTGTCAAAGGAGAAGTAAGTACATAATTTTTAGATAAGTGATTTGTCTACTCTAAACCACTTCCGCTGAAAAGACAGGCAGCTTAAAAGAGAAACTTACACTGTTACACTAGAAAGAGCATTTAATTGCAGAGGGGGGAAAAAGGCAATCCTCTTACTTATGGTGGTAGTTAGAGAGAAAAACATATGGGTGAATATGAGTTTTCTATACAAAAATAATAAAATTATTTTTTGCCTCAGAAAATAAGATTTCATTGAGGCTTGTATGAGGAAGGAGCTAGTCTCAATATTTGGGACCTCGCAACTGCCCGATACGTTCTTCTTGTTGTTGCTTTGTGTGTTTTTTCAAAATATGAAGTAACACCATGATAGCTTACGAACTGTGTGAAAATTTTGTAAATGCAGTAAAACCTGAAATAAGCACAAAAATGTACATTCTGTGTCTATCTAGATTTTATCTACCGTTATAGTCAATTATAAATTTCATTCGCATCCACCAGGTCTGAACTCAGGGCAGTTATGTTAGCAGGGAATTTGGTCCTTGTTTGGGACTATTGACATACTTCTCTTGCTGCTTTGCCAGTCCTCTAAAACTCATGCTCGCTATTATCTATTCTGCCAGCCTGGCTGTTTAATTTACGTCTCCCTAAAGCATCTGTCCACTCTGAATGGCGATAAAACCAGTTGTATGAGGTTCTGTACTTTTCTTTTGTGTGACCGAATCTCAAATTTGATCAACTGTAATGGAAAGTACATTTTGCGTAAGAGTTTGTTCAGCAGCCCCATGGGTCCACCTGGGTCTCTGAGGCCCTGGAGGAAGGCTTGTCCACGCTGTGCGGACTGTCTGCTATGGACACCGGCCCAGCGCCGTGTTTCCTACCACCTGTAGCAGCCATATTGTTCAGAAGTCTTCCTTCGCTCAGGCTTGTGCAGCTCTGAGATTGCAGAAGCATTACGGAGGGTTTGGTCTGCAGTACTGCCAAGTCTGATGGCTGAGGAGCGAAAGCAGTCACCCTGTCTGACAGGCTGACCTTGAGCGGGTACTTCAGGGGTGGAAGTTAGGTGAAAAGCACGCATACCTTTTACTTGTTTGAAGTGGATTCCCTGGGAAAAAAAAATGAACATGGAATCTGACAGTGCTTTTCTGTGGAATCATTTTCAGAGAAGAGCTGCTCTTTGATATCTGTGATAGTTTGCTGCTCCGATCTGTCATGTTGCAGACTCTTTCTGCTGAGGTGTTTACGAAGCACGGTTAAGTGACTGCAAGCGTGGCACAGAAAGCTGAGGCCGTTTTTTTCGCCGAAGAGAATTTTGCTGGAGAGCCAGTATTTGTTTCTTGAGGTCCTCCTTTGTTGTCGTTTGGTTGGTTTGGTCTGTCGCTGGAACCTGCAGGCCGGCTTCCCTGCGAAAGGGCCGGGTGCGCCTTTAAGAGGTGGAGGTGCCTTTGTGCAGGTTGTGCCGGGGAAGGAAGTGGCTCTGCGCCGCAGGAGGCTCGCAGGAAAAGGCTGGTGCTCGGCTGCCCACAACTTAAACTGCCAGTTTTCCCTCCGAGAGGGAACAAGCAAATAGTCACATTACCTTCCTCTTTGGTTTTCTTTTTTTCTTTGACACTGTCAGCTGAAACGCTGTCCAGCAAAGGCTGCGTTGCGGCACAGTTTGGTACGTGAAACTTGCTTAAAACTCTTCCACGGGCAGCGCTGAACTCGGAGTGGCGTGGGAAAGGGTGACGCTGTCAGGAGCCGCGGGCGGCCGGCAGAGGCGAAGGTCTGAACTCCCACCGAGCAACCCCAAGCAAGGAGGCTGTCCCGCTGGCGGCAGCGATTCCAGCCGGCAGCCCGCAGCCCCCGCGCCTGCGTGCCTCAGTTTCCCCTCCGCAGCGGAGGGACGATGCCCGTCGCTCCGCCGAGCGGGAGCGCTGCGCCGGCCGCCGAGGCGCCCCGGGCGGCTGGCGCTGGCCACCCCCGGCCCCGCCGCCTCGGCGGCCGCCCCCCCGGGCCCGGCCCGCCCCGCCGGAGCCCGCCGGTGGCTCCTGCCCCGGCGCGGGGCGCGGCCGGTCCGGAAGGAAACTCCGGGCCGCGGGGGCCGCCCGCCCCGGGCGCTGCTCCGCCGCCGAGGCGGCTCTGGACGCTAATTAGCATGGCTAGTTTGATGGATTTAGTCAACAGCATTCGGCAAACAGGGGAGGGGGAAACAAGCGTGTAAGGTTTCCCAAATCTAGAGGCTTTTCAGCCCCGGTGCCCTCAATGGTTTGTTATGCGGACTCGAACAAGTGTTGCTTCCAATTAATTGATCGAGGGGATTTATTTTAGTATTTTGGCTGGGTGCCAGAGACAGAGGCTTTGTCCTAGCGTTTTAAGCACCACCCCTCCTTGCAAGTTTGAAATGTGAGCTGCCTGGGTGGTGTGTTTTTTTTTTTTTTTTTTTTCCCTCCTCTCTTTCTCTCTCTCTCTTCCTTCTGGCAAAGTGGCTGTGGCTGCGTGTGCGTGTGTGTGTGCGTGCGTGCATGAGTATGAGAGGAGGAGGGAGAGGTGTAATGGGAAAGCAGGAGATGGATCACTAGAGACAGAAAAGAAAACCATCAATATCAGTAACATGCAGCTGAGGTGAGATTTTTCTGAGCGTTTGATTTTCTTAAAACCCTTTCAGAAGATTTAAAGCAGCCTTCTGCCATGCTGTATGCTGAAGACGTACTCCGAAGCAATGTCATAGGGATGCTTACATGTATATTGCCGTTTTAGGTCTGTTCGCGTACGTGTGAAGTTTTAAAGCTTAACCTGATTCTCTTTATTGTCTCTGGAGGGTTGTAGCTTGAGCACAAATAGCCTGTTGGCAAGTACGGCATGAGCCCATTAGCAAGACTCCATCTGTGATTGGTTTTGCCTGGAAACCGGGAGACAAGCAATGAATAATTGATGTGTGTTGTGCAGTAGCTGGACAGGCAAAGAGGAGAGAGAGGGAGAAACAGAGCAGGGTGCCCTCAGAGGGGGGAGAGCGAACAAGCTTGAAAATAGCTACTGGCTGCCTTGTGCCGAGATGAAGGCAACCCCGGCTGTCTTTGTTCTGCACTGGCTGCTTTCTGCCTAGAAGTGTTTGCAGACATATGTGGCCTTTTTCCGCAGCAGAAGAGAGGCAGGCGAGCAGAGGAGGGGGAGCAGAGGAAGCCTAGGGGTTCTGAATGAAATATAACTTGTGGGTAAGTTGGTTTCGGGGGGGGGGGGGGGGCGTACGTGTGTAAGTGGGGACGTGTGTGTGTGTGTGTGTCTGCCTCAGCCTGCCTGGGAGTGCGTGTGCGCGCGTGAGTGTGTGTGTGTGTGTGCGCGAGCGGGGTGTGTGTGCCAGCGCGAGGGTGCATTGTGGGTAAGGCAGTGCTGCATGTTGTCAGCGGGGACGGGATGGGATGGGACGGGGTGGGATGGGATGGGATGGCAGGCTCCGCCGGGAGACTGGGGCGGCTGGGCGTGCGGCCACCCTTCCTCCTGCTTGCCCCTTGCGGGGTTTGGGGACGCGAGAAGGAAATTCACGGCTTGCTAATCTAGCTGGGCTTTACCATGTTTTTATTTTAGGGGGTGAACCGTTTGAATTTTACAGGAATCTTGCTTATTGTATCTGCAGTCATAAAACCAAAAGGCAACAGCAATTATCAGGGGCATTTTCTCCAACTTCAGCCTGTCTGGCACTGTCAAAACGTGACGTGCTGTTCTGCGAACAGCGATGACAATACTGCTGCCACCATTTCATTTTTGCTATCTTTGTAAAGACCCGGCCATGCAGAACTCACATCTGTGGCAAGTGGTTTCAGAGAAGATCCCAAAGAAGTATTACTATCAGTGGCAGTCTCAGGTATTCAAGTTGACAAGTTTTTTGCCCTTTGTGTTGAGTAATAACAAGTGTCTTGTTTAACTCTTTGCCTGTGTAAAAACTAAAAAGATTATTTAATTTGCATATGATTTATGGAGTTTTCAGAAAGTTTCAAACTAGCAATGCTAGAGTGGAATTTGGGAGGTTGGTTTATTTTTTGGTGTAGTTACTTGGGTTAAAGCAAATAATAACTTAAAACTGAATGAAATGGCATATATTAACGTACAGCAAAAATGAAATGCAAGGAATCTATACAGCTTCGGTCTTGGCAACTCAGACAGCATGGTTTGTTGGGGGAAGAGACTTGCTATTGTAGATAGCAGCCCTTCGATCAGTAAAATTGCTGCATAAGGTGAACTGGACTTTGCCTAAAGTAGTGTCAGTGATCCTGTGTCCACTGAAGTCACTGTCAAAACAAGTGTTGACTTCAGTGATACAAACTACTTCTCCGAGTTCAGGTGAGAGCCCATGATAAGATCCAGCAGAAAATCCCATACTGTCTGTCAACTTTTGATGAAATAAATGCTCTCTGTAGACAGATCTCATGGGGTGAACTGGCCAGTTTGAACCCCCTTTTATGACAACAACTTATCTTGGCTCATGAAACTACAGAAGATGATGTTTGTTGTGCAAATCTATAGATTTTGGAGAGAAAAGTTACAGTGGAGACAGTTTCTTTCAAGAAGTCGTGTCTCAATCAGGTTAAGCTAACCAGGTCATTAGGCTGGGACGACCTAAGAGAAACAATTAGCGTGGCTGAAACACTACCTGGAAATGGAAGCGCATAAAATTAAGATCCAACTTAAATTGGTCTGAGTTACCCGGTATTTCCTTTAATTTTTCCTCAAGTTAAAACTTTATTACAATTATATTGGTAAAGAAAATAATTATCAGCAGCTAATCATGCATAAAAGTAGAAGATCCTCTCAGTCAAGCAAAAGCATGTTTCTTCTGTGTTGTCACCGATCTGCTTAGCAGGATTTTGTTCCTCTTTTTGCTTAGCACTTAAATCGAGGCGGCAGTTGAAGTGCAGTAGAACTTGAGAACAAAAGTTTGGTTTTATGTAAATTTACTTCAGAAGAACTCGGTCAGTAATGCTTCAGTTTAAGCCAACACAAGAGTGTTACCAAAGGCTCAGTTTTGAATTTATGATTAAAATTTTGATTTAAAAAAATACTTAACATTAATTTGATTCCCACCCACCCCACTTTTACCCCTTTCTGGAGGAGCCATCAGAAAATTTCTGGGGAAATATGTCTGTAAATGCAGCGACATTTCACTACTAAAGAAGTCACCTGAATGTGCTAGGTAGAGTTTCATGGTAGCAATTGAAAATACTGATCATAAGAGAGGTTTGAAATTTAGTCTTCAGCCTTTAATCTTGTGTAGATTGTGGTACAATGGGCAGAAATGTCAAATCTGTGCGTGTCAATGTCTCAGTGGTCCTGGCAGAAATGTTGCTGCGTTCAAACTTCAGTGAAACACATGCACTCTCATTGGTATTACTTGTGCTGAAAGTAGCATTTAGTCCTGGAACCCTTATGCTGGATGCTCCAGGAACACCCAAAAAAGCTTGTCCCCATGTAGTGCACAGGGGACAGCTGTTGGTTACAAAGCAAAAAAGAAGAGCATGCAAACTAACAATGAGGCAATAATAGAGGATACTTTGGGCTCAATTAATAAACAATTTGTTGTGGTAGTAACAGGTACTGTATTACTTACAGTGAGATAATTTAGAGAGAATGGTCTGGCAAAACAGGGCTTCTGTTGCCATAAACGTTAGTATAGCAATTAGATTAAGAGAGTCTCTGAATCCAACCTCCCAACCCCCCACCCCCCCCCCAATTACAAGATGCGTAATTAAGATGAGAATAGTGTTTTTCTATGTCACAAGGTAAGCTGAGGGCGCAGAAGTTCCCGTGTTATCCTCAGTTGTCGCTGGGGCTGTGACAATGCAAGGCTGCTTTCTCATGACCGGGACACCAGCAAAAGGGTTATTACTGATCAGCAGCAACAAAAAAATCTTACTAGAGTGCAGCCAACAGGAAACTGTCACTCTATGGAATTTTACAATTGTCACTCTATGGAATTTTACAATTGTGATTTCTTTTTTCTTTCACAACAGAAAAAAAGACAGAACATTATATTAAACAGCAAAAGAGCTAACTGGGGGAAAACAAACAAACCCAAAACCTTACCATGTGGAACATTGCTAGAATGATGTTCCAGAGATCTCGGTGAAGATGCACTCTGCTTTTGTTCCTCTCAGTTTGAGAACAGAGACTGCCACAGGAAATACCTTCCTCTGAGGCTGCTCTCGCAAGTGGAACTTCTGTTTTCTCTTGGGTGGAACAAGCAGAAGAAGCTGCTGTTAACAGACCGCCATGAAACTGCTTGTAAGCAGCTGGACAGCAAGGCTTTTGCTCAAGGGGGAAAAAAAAAAGTAAGGAAAAGCGGCTTCCTCCCAGTGCTGCTCAGCTATTACTACATTGTAGTTCAGAGCTATCCAAGCTAGAGCTGGGTGATCTAATCTGAGTATCAGAAGCCTAGCTGGGCCATGTGGATAGCTGTGCAGGCTGAGTGGATGGTTTACCTCCGATACCTTGCAGGGTACAACATATGGTACAACATAGATACATCCTGGGACCTTTGAAAATATTGCTGTATCAAATGACCCCACTGCCTGTCCTCTAAATTTCCTAGAGTTTGCTGTGGTAGTTTTCCTTGTACTGCCTTTCCAGAAGAAACCAGAAAGTTCTGTGAAGAAGCGCTAGACATGGTATCGTTTCACTGTAGTGTGGAGTTACTGATCGTTTTGTTGGAGTGACCAGAACAAACAAGTCCTTACAAAAATAGCTAAAAGTCAACACACTGGAAAAAATGTATGGTGTTAATATCTCTTGACTCTTCTAATGGCAGGATAGGGACAAAAATTCCACCAGGTATACCTGCTTCTAAAATGCCGTAGCAAAAGGATGTTTAGGTATATAAAACAGTTGTTCAAGAAGTAACTAAAAATCAACTTCTTCAATATCAGAACAATTTAAAGCTACTGAACAAAACCTTCTAAACCAGAATGTAAAAGGATGAGCTAGCCTTCAAATGAAATGGATGTTTCAATAAATATCAGAGGTATACCAATGCGCAATAAAGCAAAGCAGTAATAGCTTTTAAGGCATGGTGAAGAGTGCGTATCCGTTCATCATCAATGAGAAAGCAGCCAGCCAGTCTGGCATGTACGTAGGCTCTTTCACTGAGGATTCAGTAAGGAGACAAGAGGAGCCCAGAAAGAACGCAGACAGGTTATTTTCCCCGTTTTTAATTGGAAGTTCCCTGAAGAATTGTCTTCTTAAAATCAAGACAAGGTGTAGTTATAAAATAAAATGAGTGACACTGGGACAGTAATAACTTCAGCAGTGTGGAAGGCTGCTGCTCAGCCTGCCTGTAGTAAATACTATACATTTCTCCAGTTCTTGACCTGGATCATTCTCAAATGTCTTGCATTCTCTGGAGTGTGTTACTAATCCTGATTCTTAGCTCATTCTTTGACAGTAATCCAGTGCGACCAATGGCAGTTTTACCTGTTCCAGAAAAAAAAAGTTAATTTTGTTCTCAGTTGTCTTTATTAGTACCAATAAAATGTTCAGACGCCCAGCTAAGCTCCTAATTCTTGTTGTTTATTATAACTGAAGTACAGCTCTCACCAGTTTGAAAAATAACCTTTAACGTTTCTTTATCAATCCTCTAACTGAATTTTCTTGTTAATAGTTGGTGTTCTTTGTACCTTCTCAGTGCCCCTCACATCTCTTAAATCTTCTGGATTTCAGGAGGTAGGCAAGCTGGACTCTTGTCTGTGTTGACATCCTGGAAGCAGACAAAAACCCACAATTATTGGTAAATACGAGCTTGTTAGAATGCTGTTTGGATATAATGTTACAGTACCTGGATGGGTTGCTTTTTTCTCATGCTTATCATTAAAACTATTTGTACTGGATTTTCAAAAACATTCTGGCCTAACTTAGTTACAAATGCAGTGAGCAGAGGTTCAGCAGAAGGAGAACTAGGGCAACCTGGGATGCTCATAGAAGTCACTCCTTTACTTATTCTTGGGTATCTTTTCAAACTCAAGCCCAAGAAGGTAACAGAGCGAGCTAACAGGAGATTGTCATATGGCTCTCTTCAGCACTCAATTAGCTCTGTAACCAGCTTTACTGACTTGTTGTTTGTTTTAGTGGTTTAATATATTTAACATTTTATTAACAACCTTATTTCTGCATTAGTTAGAAAAGGAAAAAATACTGTGGGGTTTTTTTGCCGCTTACTTATTGCCACGTACTTATCCATATTCTAGCCAGACTTCAAAGAAGGGTGTTAACAGTACGTCTACTGTCTTATCTACTGACACTATCCAACTGTTTAAGAAAGTTGCGTTTTCCAAGCATTGCCCTAACACCACAGCTTTCAGAGGAGCCTGTCATGATTTACTTATTCATACAGATTGCAGTGGCTTATGTAGTCTTGATCCTGCTTGATCTGCCAGCAGTATTTGCTTCTATTGATCACAGGCTGTTATTTGACTGCCTTGAGCAGCTTGTAGGTCTCCCTGGTTCTGTTAATGGGGTCTACTGCGGATATTTCTCAACATTCTTGTTTTGTTGCTCTCGATAGTTTTAACTCCAACCTTCCCACTCAGACAGATGTGCCACAGGATTGTGTCACACCTTTTGTGGTTTTTTTTTTTTATAAGTTTGGTAATACCTTAGTGAACTTTGGCACTGTAACTGGGGTTCAGTCCAGATTTGGCTGTTAACTCTGATTTATAGTGCATGTTTGGCAGTGTGCCTGGCTGTCGTGTTTGGTTTTAAGTGTGTAAAAACTCCTCCTATCCTAGGTGTGATAAAACGGCATGTTTTTGGAAGTAAACACCAGTCCTTCATGTTCCTACGTACCTTTTCATCCGTATGCATTCCTACTGCTTTTCCAGCAATGGGGCGATTGAGAGGTTAGTCTGGAAGAAACTTCTAAACCATGTCATCTTCTTGCACACAGACAAGCACTGTTAAATTGTTCTGTTCCAGTCAGCTTTCTAAACGGCTATATATGTTTTCTAACTGTTCCCCAGGGTGGAAATACTGTAATTCCTTTATTGGCCGATTTACCTGGAAGGTCCTTACAGTGACTCAATTAGTAATTTGTGGCTGTCAAGAAACACACTTCATTAGACAAAAGTTGCATTAGAATCAGGTTCAAAACAGAAGCATTCATGTAAGCTTTTATATGGTCTGAGTCCATTAGAAACCAGAGATTTTAATCTTTTTGCTAAATGACTTTATGGATTGTGAATATAGCTTTAAGCTCTTTGAAAAATAGAAACATAGATGGTCCTTGTGTATTTGTGTTTCTGGTTTTAATATGAGGGTGACCTTTTGAACATGCAATTAAGCTTCTGTCTGTTATTATTTGTGGCTCCTTGTACCATTTTCATAGAAAAAGGGCCCAGCAGATGGTGTTTGAGAAGAAAGATGAGATAGCCAGTGGCTGCCTTTTAGAAGAAATATTTGAGATGGAGAATTATGGGGACCAAGTGGTTTTACTTGTAAGGAACACATTTAATACACGATGACCCACTGTTTTCACCCTTTCCTATAGACGCTTTTGCATTTAGTGAGATTAGGATGTTGGCGTACTGGCTTGCGTGACGTTCAGCAAGCTGCTTCTTTGTCTCTCCATCTACAAGAAATACCAGGGGGGATTTATTCTCTTATCGAGAGAGTTTTGGACTTAAGAGACTTGGTTGATCAATAGTACGTAATATCCTGCAATCTTGGATTATGTATTTTGCAATAAGCAGAACAGAAGATAGAGTTCATAATTTCGGCTAAGTAAAGAGTAGATGATAAGAGATCAGAAAAAGGAAGTTTTAAAGTCCCATCTTAAGTGTTGACTTAAAATGGCTCACTTGAAGCACTCACGAATCACGTCGCAAAGGCAAAAATGTCCTTCTTGTTAAATGACTGTAATCTAAAATGTTATAGAGAGCTAAATGATTTATTGATGTCTATTTCTGAGGCATTTACCTGCACCTGTAGCCAGCCCATTCCATTTATTTTGGCTTGCTGACAAATTAGCAAGCTATTTGTATGTCAGATTTGGTCAGTAGTCAACTCCCTCCCCCTTACGTATTGAACAGCTTTTAATTTAATTGTTTGTGGTGTTGGCAATTTATTATCCAGATAGATGTCACTCAGAGGAGCTCTTTTAAAAAAGGAAAAGAAAAGCCTGAAGATTTATTTGTGAATATCCTCATAGTGCCTTATAGAAGAGAGTACGCAGAGCAGCTTTCAAGCCTTTTCCACACACACAGGCAATGATCTGTGTGATGCCTTCCTTCCCATTAACTGGTTGGGAATGGGAAATATTAAGTTTTATATTTAATGACTGGAATAAGGTTAATTCTGTGATTGTGGCCATTGTCATTGTCAAGACGCCTTTAAGGAATGAGCAATCAAAATTACATGTCAGAGTTGCAACTGCATAAATGTGTTGCATAAATACTCGCAGGCAGAGTTGTAGTGTGCATTGCCACCTGCGGTGATTACACCGCTGTTCTTGAGTAAGTTTTGCAGGGGATTTAAGGCAAAATTATTGTCTTGCTAAATTGTTTTAACTGTTGGCTTAGATTCTCATCATGGTGAGGCTCTGAGTGCTACTTTTCAAAGTCAGAACGCTATACAACGGTATAGCAAAGAGGATTTTCATGTCGTGTGAGCATGCCCGGTGCTGGCCATCCTGGCCATCTGATTCTGCTAGGGCTCCCTGGGACTGCAGTTGGTGCGAAGACCCAACTATTTTTTTTTTTCCCTCTCAAACAGTGCCATAGTTGCTAGTTAACATTGTTGGCACTGTACAGCTTGAAATGTTTTATGGTCTTACATCTACTTAACCTTTAATGTTTTCTGTCAACATCTATCATGACCTGGTGGCCTATGGTTAGTAAAATGTGCCCTTGCAAGCTGCCAGATACTGTAATGGAATTAGGCCTTTAAAATTATCAGACCTGTCAAAGGGGCTTATAATCCTGTGAGAGCTTTAAGTGGTTTCTTACCTCCACTTGAACACACATTTCACCCAGTTGACGTGTTTTTTCTTTCTTGTTTTGTTTTTACTTCCTATTAATACTTTAAAAACTTGGGGCGGGGGAGGGGAATGCTTTCCTTGGCATCTTTATGAGGAAAAACGTGGAGTCTCCTCAGTTCTGTCCCAGATGTCTTTTTTGGCTTGTCTTCTCTCTTTTGCACTTGTAGATTAAGCCTTACAGATATTTCAGTGGGAACTTGTTCCATTAAATGAGGCAATAAGGACACTCCATTATGTGCATGCGTCAGTCAGTCAGTGTGCACCGATGGCTCACACAAGTCAGGAGGGAATGTCGGGGTTGCTTTGGGGGGGTCAAACTCAACGTAGTGCTCACAGAAGGTGCTGAACTGACAACTCTTGAAACAAATGTCCTCTGCAGAGCGAGCGTGGGAAGGATGGTAACACTGCACAGTTACTCATATTTATCACCTCTGTACTTTATCCTGAGCAAAGGATAGCACTAGAGATGCGAGATGGTTTACCTATTGCTAGTTAGTTTTCCATTACCTGTGGAAATGCTGAAAGTAGTTTTGTAGCACCTTGGTGGTCTCCCTGTGATTATAACACAGTGCCTGGTGGTCATTAACACCGTGAGAGATTCTGTAATGCTTCTGAACTGAGAAATATTACATGTGCCATATCCAATAGAAATTGAAACGTGCAGTAGAAGAGGCGATTTGACCGTGTCATACACAGCCTGTAGCTGAGTTTGGCAAGTCACTGAATCTGAGCCTGTTTTCCGAGTCCCACTTCAGAGCAGCTTCCTGTCTTTGTGAGGTGGTTGCATCTGAGCCGTTTGCTTCAAATTATTGCAAGTTGTTAATACTGCCTTTTTTTAGTTAAAGGGTGATCCGACTTCGCCTTCTGAAGTAGTGCCATGCTGACTCAGTTTCTTACCACCAGCAGGGTGATGCAAGGTGAGGAAAGAGAAGAAAGCTAATAAAATGCTGCTGTTTGAGTCTTGTTTGAGATCTTATGCATAAGTGATAGAGGGAAATGCACTGCAGCCATTTCATTTGCAAGGAAAAGACCTTCTATTACAGAGACTTTTTCACATTTCCATTGTTCTCATATAGCACAATCAAGCAAGGTAAAAGAAAATGTCATCCCTGATACTAAACTGTGTGTAGGCATTAGTCGCATAAATAAAATTAATTAAAAAAAAAGTTTGGGTTGTCGGAGGTGACATTAATTGGATAGATGCTGGAACAAATGGGCCTCTGAGCAAGGAGGACAAATTAGACAAATACCCATCCTCCAGGAAAAGTAACTCCTGTTTCATGTTTTAGAGCAATTGCACTCAGTACTAAATCCTGAGCTGGAATGTTTCAAAATCCCGACCCTCCAAAAGTTACAGGTGTACTTCTCTCTTCTTTGGCATACAAATCCTGAGAATCTCCCAGGGCCCCCACTGCACTAAGCACAAAGAGATGGAGATGTAGGAATGAAATCAGTCATCAGGCAGCCCTGGAGAGTGTCACGAGATGGTCTGTCCCTTTGATCCAAGAGCATGAGTATATTGACGGGTAGTATTTTTACTTCATGACAGTCTAGTGAATGATTTCATCAGCTGTTGCTAGCAGATGCAAAAATGATGAGCTTGTGGTAGCAAGCCAGACATTACACTGTTTTCTGTGCTTGTCTTGGGATACGAGTGACAGGCATGTCATTGACAGTTTTCTTTGGAATCAAATTGTCCGCAACATTTTGGAAGGGTTCAAAGTAGATTACAATTAATTGCTTAGTAGAGGGAGAGGAGAGGACCCTTCCCAGGCAGCAGCTGCCTGTTGGTCAAAGTCTGGGATTGTGTCTGGCTCCTGGGAAATGGGTGGTTTAAAGGTTGTATAGTTGTCTTAAGAGGAAGTACCTGAACTATTGCTATTTCTACTTTCATGGCAAAGACATGATAACAGCTTTTAAAAAAACGAGGAGCAATGAATGTTTCTTTTCAGTATTCTGTTGTTTATTTAGCTGGATCACAAAGACCTCAGATACCTACTTTTTAATAAGTTTTTATTAAACAGCAAGGAAAAAGCAGTGTATGCAGTCAGGCAAGCAGCTTTCCACAGTGCCAGATTCATCGATCCTGATTCTCTGCTGTGTTCTTCCAAGTGTGAAGTCAAGTAAAGCTGGTGCAGACCACTGGAAAATGGGCCCTCTGTCAGTGTTGAGGTTGTTTAATCCTCGGTGTTGATTCCCAGTTGTGATGGTTTCTGTTACCAGTATGTTCACTCTGAGCTTCCTACTTCTCAGGTATAAGTGTCTCTCCTGTAGCCAGAGCACATGTGCCTAACTCATATGAACACTCACAGTTTGTCCAAGTCATCCAAAATACTGGGTGACAGATACTTTACTTGAAATATGCATTTGGTTTTCCAGCCATTTAATCAGTTTAAGGATGTACAAATTGCAACAGGTGTCAGGGTGACCCAAAGCAGATTGAAATGAGGGAATTTATTTGAATGAGGCAGAGCCTGATCGTAAAATAATACTGTATGCGAGCTGAACATTACTTGTTTTAGTGGAGTCCTATGTAGTAGCCTGAGTATTTCCTCTGCAGCTCAATTCTGCCTACTTTCAGCTCTGTGTTTAATACATAATGGCACTTTCCCCTAACATTGCCTTGCTTTTTCCTTCTGTGCCTGCATTTGTGCAGTACCTTGACTGTCAAAATGTCTGTCTGACTGCAATGTGAAAGTTAATGTCTTAGTGTGAAAGTAATATTTATTATTCATTGTCTTTACACTGAAATGTCTATTTGTTGATCTTCACAAAGCATGTCAAACAGCTGATAATTTTTCAAAAACATCATTTTAAATAGTGCTTGTTACCTTAAACTGAAGGCTAATTGTGGCTCTTGGTTTTCTATCAGTGGACTCACTATAAGCCACCCTTCTAATTTATGCCATTTCAAGCTGTTGTACAGTTTCACTTGTAGTATTTGGCAAATTTTTCAAAATCTTCTTCAGAGGACTTTAGATTGTTAACAGAGTAAAGCATTTTTAAAAATTTTTACCAGTTGTCACCATCCAAAACTGGAGTCTACAGTTGAGTTTTCCCATATGTATTTTCATTGTTTGCCTAATCTGTTTTGAGATCAGTTTTGCATGAATCAAGGACCCTAGGGAGAGAAAAAAAAATTAAGTGGCTTTCTCCAGAAGCTTCTGCTGCAGATTTCATTGATGATTAAGATATTTCTGGCCTGTCCTTAACTCCCCTTTTTCTTCCTAATTACACTAGAGATTGAAGATTGTGTTACGTACTGCATGAGTAGTAATATCTGCATATGCCAGTATTGACTCAAGCGGCAAAATAAGCCATAATCAGATTTCCTCCACTGATGGTAATTTCTCCCTTAAAAGCTGGAAGATAGCTCTACCTGTGTAGGAAATAGAATAGACCTGTGTTCTGGTTTGACAGTACTGTAAGTAAGCAAGGAAAAGAGAAAAAAGAGAAAGGGGAAGAAAAGGTTACCAAACCAACAATTCTTTGGTAATTATGGAGTTACTAACATTTCCAATTTAAGTTAAACTTCGGCTGCTATAAATTAGCCACCAGACTGGTAACTTTTGCCTACCTCGTACAACTCCTTCACATTTTCCCACAGAGCTGCATATGCTTCCCTTTTTCATAATCTGAGCTCTGAAAATTTACCTACTCTCCACTGAACTTCAGTTTACATGACATGAAAGGCATGCACCATTTGGGGAATAGTTTGTTACTTGGTTTCAGTGATTTCTCTGAAACCTGGAAGAAAGGCATTAAGCTACAATGGTAAGGAGTTTTGCGGAGTGAGGATGAGGTCACCTGAAGTGAGATCTACACATAAAACTTGTGTAAGCATGGAAATGTCGTTAAGGACAGTGCTTATTTACAACTCTCAATACAGGCAAAAGTGCTAGGGTAAGTATAGTTCTACAACAAAAGTGGCGTTTGGCTGATGCAGCTTGTTTCACTCAAGGAATTACTGGTATAAGCTATAAACTAGCAAGACCACTTTTCTTTGCTGATACAAACTGTATTTGCAATAGGTACGTATATCAAACTTTTTGAGGGTGGTTGTGCTGGCAGAATGTCTATTGAAACGGTCACAAGGAACGGAAGAGGCAAGAAACATGCTCCTGGAAGTAGCTACGTCTCTTACTGCTTATATGAACTTTCCAACCTTTTCACTAAGCACCATTTTCTGGGTAATGCTCTGTTGCTATCTCATACTGCGTATTCAAACTCAGATGGTGCCTTTAGCTAGTCAGTGTAGTTAGTATGAAAACATATTGGTAGCTTATGAGGGTATTTGAGGTGCGTGTTCTAGTAAATTTGTTTCCAAAGACTTTCTCCTGGATATTCTTCAATATCTCCTTCTGAAACAGTCCTCTTCTCCATAGCATCATTTTTCTTTGTGTCATGGATCATCCGTGAATTAACAGTAAACCTGCCTAGTCTACACATTCTGTAGGGGAAAAAAAGGTTTTTTGGCTTTTAAAGATTGGTAAGCAGTTGAACTACACCAAAATGTTATACACTCATTTATGAGAGTCGTCTTGGCATTATAGAAATGCATAAATAAAGCTTTACTCCTTGAGAGTTGTTTTTAGGATCAGTCTGATGCAGACCTGTATGTAATTCGGAGGTTTCAGTCCGGAAGGGCTTGATCCCACCCCGAGTTTCATTTTGAGTTTCAGGTTCAAAGAACTATCAAAGAAATTATGAACTCAATTTAAGCGGGCTTGACTTTATTAACAGCAACATCTTCCATATTCTTCACTGAATATGTAGTTGCCCAAAACTGTTGACCAAAATGCATCCCAACCCCTCTTGCTCTTTCAGCAACCTCAGCTGGGTTTCCTTTGATAATTTTCTGAAGAAGCAGCTTAGCCTGGTTTCAGTATAAAAATATTCAACTCGAGCTCTGAGTGAAAACTCTTTTTCATGTATTCCCAAAGCTGCTTGGTTTTTTTTTTTGCTCTTCCATGCAGCGACCTACCCTTTGGAAAGAAATTGGGACTTGCCAGAGCAAGGCGTATTTGCAATTTGAGCAACTCCTGTCTGAACCACATCTGTGAGCTTTTTGTAAATTAATTAAAATATAGTTATGCCTTTTACACCAAAATTGACGTGGTCCGTTTTTTCCAGCCAAATGGTCTTTAACTGTTTTTGGAAGATCTGTTCAAAGATAAATATTGCTGCTGGTCGTCTTTTTCCAGTGTTGGTTTGCTTCTGTAGAAATGTGATAATTTATTTTTTTACTTATCTTTTCGGTTTTGACAAATAAACCAGTATTTGGATCAAATAACAATAACATGGGACAACCTCTTTCCATATTCTGGCAATTTAAGTGTAATAATTATTTCTAGCATTTGATAATTGCTTGTCTGGAATATCATGTTTAGCCTCTTTGTTAATCCTACAGTAATGGCGTGTTGATGTTACAGTTAAGTGAATCCAAGCCATAAAATGATAATCCACTGATTGACCAGCCTGTTACCCAAGGTGGGCCTGGAATTCCTCCTCCTGTGGAGCCAGTTTGCAGAGCAGTGTACTTTCCCTACCTGAGGAAGCCTGTGCTGAACTCAGAAATGTAACCTTTGTCCGTTCTGACCCATTCCTGGGCACTGTGTGCTTGCAGGCAGGGATGCACAACGCAAGTTATTTTGGTTATTTTGCTGTAGGTAGCTTTTCCATTTGAAAATTAATTGTGTTTTCATCTGCATGCTGGTAACTTGAAATAACAATTTAGAGTAAAAACCAATCAGTATTTTGTTTTGGTTTTAATAACTATCAAATTCAGCTGTTTATCATAAAGTGAATTCTTTCATTTCGGTTAATGACTATTAAAAGTTTCTATTTTCATTGGAGCAGAAAAAGTGGGAGAACATAAGTTCAGGCAAAACCTTACAGCTGCAGTCCTACAAAAAGCTCAGGTTAGGTGAAACGCACTCAGGACTGGGACCTGCTGTGTGTGAGTAGCCAGCATAACAGTGGTCCTGATCCCCACACACAGCTTTGCGGACATGACACACATTCACTGTCCCCCCGACCCCGAAGCTAATGTCTTTTCTCTCTACAGAAAGATTGGGTCTGTCAGCAGGAAAGAAGTTATGTTGTCTCTTTGGGCTTCGTAATTAAAGGTGCTGTTAGTAATCCAGTTGGAGAGTAAAGACAGCTGAATAAACAGTTGTAACACCCAAAACATAAGCAGGATCTCTGAAGTCCATGAACACAGGAATAACAAAATGCCAATACACAAACCGTGGTAGGCAACACACCTGAATCTGATCTCAGGGTGAGAAAGAACTCCCTAAGTTAAAGAAGATATTAGGTACAGGTGAGGGGAAAATCAGGTGTCTAATAGCAATATTGAAGTTCAGATGTGCTTTTTGCTTTACAAGCTTACACTTGGCAAGAGTGCTTATGACTTTGAAAAGTTCAGCTAACAAAGCCTTTGAAGAATTGAAGTATGAAGTGATATCAAAATTTTGTCTTGAGTTTGAGAACAGGTTTCCAAGATTTCTCCCTTGCTCGGGGAAGGGGCTGGCCAATGTTACGGTAGGTCTGTGTGCGTAGGCAGATGGGCAAATGTACCTGCCTGACTTTCCTGCGTGACAGCTGTACCCATTAGTCTGCATTTGCTATCTCAGTATCTCTAGTGCCATATGTTCTTTTTCTTTAAATAAACAGGTATATAATCGGACAGATGTGAATAGCAAAATGGTGTAAGCAGAGGAATTATTTGGAACAAGACTCAAATGATTAATCTTGACACCAGCAGACTTAACCGGTTTATGATAGAACTGAATTAGTATGTGCCGTACAGTTCCTTTCACTGTCCCTGTCAGTGGAAGGGTATCTTTAATCAACTTGTAATTTTACTTTCTATCTGTCTGCTTATGACTCATTAGTGTTTGTAATTCCATCCTTTTTGAGCTTAGTGGCTTGTATATTGCTTACTAATATGCTTCAGGAATGTTGCAGATTAGTTTTGTAGACAGTCTAGTCAGTCTATGCAGCAGAGAGGCTCATGCGACTGTTGTTGTTTTGTTTAATTTAATTTCACCAGTACAGACTCATTGAGGTAAATACTTTTTTGAAATGCCTTAGAAAACAATGGTATTAAAAGCATCAAATATAAACATGAAGGAATTAGCATTAAATTACAGTGAAACGGCAGCTGGAAATGTAATCATGTAGACAGCTACTTTATAGCAAGAAATCCAAAAGCAGTTACGCGATATATTGTTGAGTTACGCAGATTTTATTCACATATATATCAGGCGTGGGTCAGAAGATGGCAAGGGGTAGGACATCCCCCTTCAGATATGCAATGGAGAGGTGTAGTTTCCCCTCTCAGGGAGGAGTTCTTTGATTTCTATTTTATTCTCAATTCTGAAGTCTAGAAGGTTGTTTTTTGTTCAGAGAAGAGCATCTTTAAAAACAGTGTTGTCTACTATGAATCTGATCTTTTCCTTCCTTTTCCTTGTCTAGTAGTTTTACCACATCTGGTTATGAACGAGTACAGCTCTAAAACGTGAATGGGATTCTCATTATTTGCTACCTGCGCTTGATTTCTCTTTCTTCCCCAGCCCTTGGTGTTAATGAGCGTTAGTTCACAATAGTTTCCTGTTCTCATAACATGTTTCAGAACAGGCAATCTTAAGATTAAGGATCAATGAGAAACCTTAAAAAGGCCTTTTCATAGTTGCTTATCAGAGTTTAATTCCCACACTGATTACATAAGGTAAGGATTTATGATATAAACACAGTTCTAGACTACGTTTCTCCATGACTGGTTTTAACCTGATTTGTTGCTGCTGCTTGTGTATTTATACTTCTTCTTAAGGTAGTAGGAGGAAATAGCGTATTGTAAATAAGACATCAGAAGGCAATTTAGTATACACCTTAGCATCTGTTGCTAGGAAGACAGAAAAATAGTTCCACTGGCCCGATTCAACACGATTTTGAAAGAGCAATACTGTGCAAGGTCGCTGGGAGAAGATAGGGAAATCCCAGATGAGCTGAGAAATCTGTTGAGTGAATTTACTATGGGATTCTCTCCTTAATAACCCACTTGGCTTTCCAGGGTGAAGCAGGAGGATAAGCTCTGCACCTTGGTATATCCTCCTTGATGCGCTGCAGTGGTTAAGTGGGCCCAGTCAAGTCCTCATGCCCACTGTAAGAAGCATATGCATGTGGAACTGGGAGTGCGGAGGGGGACTGAAAGCCTGACACAAAGGTCTGTGCTGTTACTCTGCCCTGAAACCAAGGGGTCGCTTTGTGATGGAGAGGGTGGTGTCAGCATCCTTGGCCCTAGGAAAGTAGCTGGAATCCTACCTAGCAGATAAAATCCCATCCCTGAAGTAGTTGATGTAGGTTTTGCCATTCTCCTGCACACACTCAAGACTTCACCAGAGGAGTTCATTTTCCTGTACTTGTTTCTCCCATTCCCCATAAATGAAAGAGAAACTATTGAATAAATTCTCTCTTCAATTTGTATGTGTTTTAGTTTTGACATGATAGCTAACAACTCCTGATACACATTTTATAATTCAACCTTTAGGTTTAAAATGCTTCCTCAGATGTGAAAATGAACTAAGCATGTTATCAATGAGACCTGCACATACCTCTTGTCTTTTGGACGTATAATCTCTATGCATCATCGTGTTTCCTTCTTCACATTCTATTAATTTTTTATGAGCTTCATCAGAACTGTAAAGCACAAGCTGTTTCATGTAGATGGTTTTTATGGTGACTAAACATTGGAGAAAGGAAAACAAATAATTGTCCCAGTATACATATTGCCTGAGATGAACAGATTGATTTAAAATGCACTGCTCCAGTGCTTTGTATAGGCAGCAGGCTTGTATGATTCAGTTCTTATTTTCTGGCCTTCAGTTTGCTAATCCTGATTTTTCAGCTTGTCATTTTTTTTAGCTAAGCCTATTGCCTTTTTAACTAATTCAAGAAGTTTATACGTGTTGCTTTCATTGTGGAGGCAAACATTGAATAGAATCATTAGGTAAGAATAATGGCTGGGTCTTTTTTGAAGTTAGTATCCTACATTTGAGAAAATGACTTTTTTTTTTCTTCCACTTTCAATCTTAGATGTCACAAGTGACAAATGTATGAAACCTGCTATACTTCTAGGAACAAGAGCTAATGTTTAATGTCCATTTATGTCATTTATCTTTTCTAATGACAGTGAGCATGCGTACATATAAATGCTTAATTTTATTTTGAGTTCCACTCTGTTCTTGGCTTCATAAATTCTTTGTAATAAGGATTTCAATGAACTTGACTGTTTGAGCTGTGTGAAAGAGAAAACTAGCAGTAGTAAAAACCATGTATTCATTTCTGAATACTAGTAACATAATTTTGAAACCTTTTCTATCAAGTGTATCTTTTCCATGAAGCTTGATGTTTCTATATACCTCTTTTTATCAATAATATAGTTTTTTACTGTTTACTCGTTCAGGTCTCTTTGTGTTTCTTCAGTCGAGTTTGCTGATCTCTGAATCTTTTAACTATTTGCTTAGCTTTTTAAGGCAGAGAAACAAAAACTGTATACTATATTCCATTGAACAGTGAGACTTTGACTTAAGTAGCAATAATTAAAGTATTGTTGCCATTTCCTTCTTATGTCCTATCTTTCTATTTCTTACTACATATTGATGATTTAATCTAATTTTTTCCAGTGCCATGCCCTTATCCTGAAAGGCTGTACAGGTTTAGAACCCAATCATGTTTTAAACTGGTACAAATGGTCATATTCATCAAAACAAAATGTAGTGTGGCATCCACTTGACCGTACACTTTTTTTTTTTCTTCCCCATCTTGTCTTTTTCTAACCCAGAAATGTGCTATCTGCAAATTTTGTCATCTTACTTTCAAACTCTTCTTCCAGAGACTGGGTGAATACATTAACCACCTTTAATTTTTGACATGATTTTGATCCCCCTTGCATGTTAATCGTTTGTCATATTGAGAACTGTTGATTCTGTTTGTCTTTCTGCTAAGCTGTTCCAAGCGGATGTCAATGCTGTTTGCCACAGATCCCATGACTACTGAGTTTCTTGATAGTCTGTTGCTGGGGGCGTTGTCCAAGGCTCTTCAAATGGGCAGTTGAGTTACATGAACAACCTTCACTTCGGGCGTGTCTTCATTGACACCTCCAAAGAACTGTACTGGTTTACCTCTGTCCTATGTTAAGTGTTTCTGGGTATTAAATTAAGGTTAACAGATCTGAAACCCTTTAAACTGTGACTAGGCACACCTGGGATGTTTCACTGTTAAAGAAAGCAATGGGATTAAATGGCCAGCTAAACTCTGTGCACCATGAAGGACAGCAGTTCTTGTTACTGTTGCTTGCCCTGTTGCGACTGCAGAGTGTAAGTAATTTATATCCTCTGTAATTGTAAGGCACATGGTAAATTGAACTCTTGGAGCTCTTGTCTGGTGCTGTAACTGTCCATATTAACAAATATTAATTGCTGTACCTCTCCTTGCACAAACTTTTCAAATGTCTTCTTCATAAGACTCGGATTTCATGTCAGCAATAAAAGCCTTGCAGGCAAAGTAAAAGCGGGGGTTTTGCTTGCGTTCTAGTGCAAGTCAGCTGCCTGCCCCTGCGCTCTGTATTTATAAACATGGTACGCTGCCTCTCGATCTAGCAGATCAACAAGGTCAGTTTGAGAGAACAGATAAAGGAGACAGTAGTGTCTGCCTGCTGTTTGCACCATGCTGGATAGATGGACTCTGGTCATGTTGCCTGTGTGGGATTTTTTTTTTTTTTTTTTTTTAATTCATCATGCTCTACTGTAGTCATTTGCACAAAGGATGCTTTTAAACGAGTAATGAGTGCTTTCCTGTTTGGCAGTTGGTTAAACTGAACTTTGTGTCACAGCTCTTTACGATTCACTCATACAAGACCTAAAATATTCAAGACTGGTAGGGGGGCAAAAAGCTCTGTCTGGCTCATGCTGTTTCTAGGAAAAGGGAGTCTTGGGGGTGGGAAAAACCCTGCAAAGACCTACAAATTATGCAGTGTTCTTTCTGTCCGTGAATAGTTTCTCTTGTGAGTGAATGAGGCTGTATTTTTGGACTCGCAGACAAAGCAACTTTTGCTGCAACTGGCTTTTCTCCAAAGCACACTTTCTGTGCTTATTCTATTTATTTTTATTATTTTAAAAATATGATAGCCTGAAAGTCATCTGAGGGCCTGAGTGAAACATCCAGTGTCCAGTTGGTCTTGTCTGTAGTAGTATTGCAGATCATCTTCCTGGGCAGTGAGGCTCCTTTGAGCCTCTCAAGCAGAGCGCCTCTCTGCTTTAGCAGAAATTTTGTTCTCTGGCTTCTCATTTTCCTACTGAGAACTGCCTCATGCTTGCACAGAAAGTCAAAAGCTGAATCAAATTCAGATTTCGCACTGTTATTTACCTTTTACTGCACCTTGTAAATAATGCTATAAAATTGTACAGTTTCATCCTGAATTAGGATCATTAATATAATACACACGCTCAGCTCCTTTGGGTATGTGGCCCTCTGTGACCTCAGGACCTGATTTGAAAGGTCAGTTTAAAATACGCTAATTTTAACTTCTGGAGCCAGTGGGGATCTGCTATAGGGTAGCAGCTTGCTTGGCTTCAATTGTATTTCATCCTACTACTTATTCCAGGTAGGAATTCTTACTTCTGTGGTTTAGCCTACCTGACTTTCATGTGGGAATAAAACAATTTTGTTGCAGGTTTTGTGAGAATTCATTGTTTTTAACTTTAAAAAAGAATGTGCAATAAAATCTAATAAGATGACAAAATTTACTGGCCTTTTTTAACTACAGGGTGTTCTAATAGCTATTCAAACCAGTGTGTGTTTATCACTTTCAGTATGGTTTTACAAGCTTTTCCGATCGTTTCTCAAGACATCTGCATTGCAAAGTCCAGTTTCCTGAGCTGTAAAAGTTAAAAGATGTCTCATGAAAAATTAAAATAACTTGTTAAAAGTAAAAATTGCAATCCAGCAAGTTGAGGCAACTTTAAAAAAATACATTTTATTACAATTAAGAGACCCCTCTTGCACTGTAGTTTAAGTAGTATCTCTTTGGTGGCATCACTGGCAGAGGTAAAAAAAGAGAATCTTCTCTAGTTGGTGCGTCTCTCTGCACTTATACTGGTCATGGAGGTGGGAGCAAGTGGTGGGAGGAGCAGAGTATTGAAAGGTTGCAGGATAGCACTGCTATTAAAAGTGCTTGTGAAAATACATTCTTGTTTTAACAGCTGTAAGTTTAAGATCTCTACTTGGACGCTTAATGTGGTCTCGCCTCTTCTCTGTGTTACTTCTCAAGTACTGAGAGAAGATCAGGAGCAGACTAACAGTACAAAGGCTTCACGTTCAGGTGCCCATTGACTTAGGGCAGCTGTTTACCCCCTTTCAACTGAGACGCTGACCTTGTTCCCATTGGCAGTAGATGGGGTGTATGGCTTTCAGCTTGATGTGCTCTAACATCTGGGAACCGTCGTTGGCACGCAGGTAAGGGGACGGGGCTGCAGTGGGCATGGAGACCCTCGAGGTCTCCAGCGTTGCTGGCCTCTGTGAACTAGGCTGGTGGATTAGTGATCACATGAGGCAGGAGAAGCCTGTGATGGGGAGGCTGGTTTGTTTGGTTTTCTTTTTGAGCTTTTTTCCAGTTAAACAGAGGTGGTCATGTCAAAGAACATTACTGCTGTAACTATCATGAATTCCTAAACTTTCACTTGTTTAAAAAAAAAAAAAAAAATTCAATCAGTGTTTTTTTGCATGCTAGTGAGGATTGGTGGGAATGTTACCATATGTTATAGCTTGTAGGCGCAACCAGAACTTATTCCATCACTGCCGCTACCAGCAAAACGCCTCCCAGGACTTTATATGAATTGGAATTACTGGATGCACCATAATTGTTCGTAACACCTGTGAAGAGAAGAGGAAAAGAGATTTTGATATAAAGTCCTTAAAAGATGCCCATTCTACACTAGCTGAGTTTCATTACTTAGGAAATTGTATCCAGGGAAGGTTGGTGCTTTGTGGGGGTTGTTTTGTTTTGTTTTGTTTCAAATGAAGTACAGTCAGGAAGAGGCTGACCTGACCAAGGACAGACCAAAATAAGTAACCAGACGGGAATTTTTATCAAGGTTTTATGCCATATGCTCTAAGCAGCATTGTAGTACCAAAATGATTTCCACAGTTACAAAGATAATTTCACCACTCAGTCTTTGTGGATTTAAAGTGGTTGTCAGAGCATTTTTTAATTAGTCTTACATGGGGAGGTTATAACATTGGAACTCAACTTTAGGTATATTTCTGATAAAGGTGGGATTGTTAGGGCTCATCATGCCCATCCTGAGATTGCTTTTGGGTCCTTATCCTTTTGCTGGGTTTTAACAAGTCAGGCTGAAATTTAACAAAGTAGGCATCTGCGTCTGAAGGGGGGAAAAAAGAAGGAAAGGAAAAAAAGAGGAAGGAAAGAAGGAAAAAAATATTTGTATATAAAAAACCTATATATGTATTTCAGAGAACAGGCTAGGCCATTGTTTGTGGAAAAAATTTCTATTGATGTTTTCTTTCTAGATAGTGTGTTTCACCTTTGGCAAGATGCTGGGCTTTGAGTAGCAAAGTCATCAGGGTTGTTTTTGCCATTTTAAAAAAAAAAAAAAAATCTACCCGGAGCTGGCTAAGTTGATACACAGCTGAATGACTGTGGTTTGCAAGTACTCCCAAGGGTCCTCCTTGGCTTTAGAAGAGAAAATCTCGGAAGACCTCCTCATGGCTGACCATGTTTGAACTGCTCCCAGCTTTGACTGCTAACCAGCATGTTCAGGCGCCAGCCCGACGTACCAGCTGAGCAGGCATAGCCAGGCAGCACCAGTGAAGCCAGACCTCTTTGGCAGCTAGTACGAATCACACTGAAAACAGAAATAGGTCATATTATCAGTGTCTAGTCATAATAGTTTCAATTTCAGATGTGTAATATATCCATCAGAAAAATTACAGCATTTACACTAGCAGATGCCTTGTTCCTGTGGTGCTTGTCAGGACATTTGCCTGTTCTGCTATCAAAAGTATGAGATATTTCCCACCTGAAGCAATGTGGAAGCTGAAAGATTGCTGAGGTGGACCATTTTGTATTTGTTTCTGTTTAACTGATCTAATATAAATTGAATGCAACTTACTTTACTGTAACTGTGCAAAATGAAATACTAATTTGCAAGTAGTGGAGTAATACCCAGCTTAAGTGTTCAGATAAATAATTTTTTGTTCTTCATAGTTAATTTTTCTGGTACGAGCAAGCTGTAAAACCTGAAACAGTTTTGATAGCAGTAGAGATGTTGGAATTGATTTCAATAACGTGAAAAAAATCTCAATTTTTCCTTTAAGCATAAAAAATTTGTGGTGCCATTTATTCCATCAGTTCCCTGCCCACTCCTGGAGCTAGCTGGTTGGAAGCGTGCAGACAGAGGGATGCACCCCCTCGCATCCCTCCCTCCCGGCCTGGAGCTCTGGCTGGTGGTGTTACACAAGTAATAAGGGTTAGCTCAGACACACCTGTGTTCTGGGTCAACTTTCAGTTGCTGAAATGTCAGTTTCTTCTAAGCTAGATGGGGTCAGTCTGCTTTCTGAACCACAGTAACTGCTGGGGGCGGGGGGGCAAAAGTCTTGTATCATCAGCTTTTGGCCAAATATCCAAAGTGTTGGGTGCTTTCATACATTAGTCTTCTCAAGTTCAGTCATCACCAATTAGACTTTAATTTGTTTGTAACAAAACATTTGGGTTAATTGTAAATCCTCAACCCAATGGAATTATTCTTCGTAGGAAGAAATTACCATAGGTAACTTCTACACATGTAAAATTACCATGGACTAATTAAAATATAACCCTTGGACTTGGGCAATTAATGTCCTGAATTGTTGCTTTCACCCCTGAGTTGACCCAAGCCTTTTTTCAGCCTGCGGCCTGCTGCAGGGGTTAGCAGTGTGGGAATCGGGTGCCCCCCCGTGCCAGGGCCTGTTGGCAGCACGTTCCTTTCTGGTGCGTGCTAGGCAAGGGGTTCTCACATGGGGCATGGCACGTGTCAGGGCGGGTAATGGAGGAGCTCAGGAAACATGAGACCATTTCACTTTCCACTGCCTGCCCACCCTCATTTCTCTCCTGCTTTTCCTCCCCTTTTGTCCCGTTCTCCTCTGAGCAGATCTGCACGGTCTGTTTTGTGTACTGTTTCCAAACACAGGTTAAGCAGTGCCCTCCTACTTCTTGTGCCCATTCCTGTCTGGGCTTTTTAGTGCATGGGAATTGTGCCCCCACCTACTGTGTCTGTTCTTTCTCCTGTTTACTTTTTATGTTTCTTGCACATTCTTTTTGGTGAAGTCTTTGGCTTGTCCAGTTGTGTTTATCATGTCTTAAGCAAGGTAACAGCAGCTAATTTTTTTCTTGCAGCCAATGTCACTGGTTTCTTCTGTCTTGTTCTGAGTCTACTAATAGCCAAAGCATTCTGTAATACAGAGTTTTAAACTGAACAAGTTAAACCTA
This sequence comes from Platalea leucorodia, assembly GCF_965183815.1. Taxonomy (NCBI): domain Eukaryota; kingdom Metazoa; phylum Chordata; class Aves; order Pelecaniformes; family Threskiornithidae; genus Platalea; species Platalea leucorodia. The sequence continues at coordinate 28,229,625 of NC_138826.1, forward strand.
GAACTGCTGAGTCCTCATGGTGCAAGTTGTGAGCCAACACGTGATAACATAATATTTTTGATGATGTTGATAGTATTTTAGAATGCTGTGTGATTTTACCAAATTTAGGCACTATCACTCTTAATATTTCACTGGGCAGGATTTTTTTATGATCCTGATTCTTTCCACCATTAAAAAATGCCAGTTACAGATGTGCTGTTTTATTGAGGTTAAGGCGTTTGCCATTATTAGTTATTAATATTTGGTTAGTGCTCATATCTAAATCAGAATGCCCATTGTGCTAAGCACTGTACAAATACATTTGAAGAGACAGTCCCTGCTTGAAAGAGTGGAGTAGATTTATACTTTAGTCCTTTCACCTTACTTCTTAACGCTGCTTTTTTTGCCTTCAATTATGTTTATCTAATGGATCTCTGCCACTCGTGCCTCTCTGCAGTTATAACAGTGATATTTAGATAGCCAGTTTTTATCTTGATCAAATGCAAGTTCCCAAAGAATTAAAAAAAAAATTCCAGTGTGTCATCAAATTGGCGGACAAAGACTTTGAAAAACCCCAGTGCCCAATGAAGCACTGCTGGGTGGTCCTTTCTAAAAAAGGAATGTTTTCTGTATTTGAAGGGTTTGTTTAGAATTGGGGATTGACTATAATTTGCCTGCACGTATGTTAGGATTGAGATTGCCGTGTTTTCAGTTCTACATGTGTGGAAGGTTATTATTTGATCTTAACTTTCTGAGCTGATGTTGTCTGTCCAAACACTGGAAAGGGCTCCTCTGACCCCTGTAAGGTGCGTTTGTCAAAAGCAAGCACATTGGAAATACTTTCTCCATTGCTTAGGACAGATGAAAATACTCCCTGAACTCAGGAGACCATTGCTTAGATCCACTGTAGTTTCTCACCTTTACTAAAAGAGGTCTTTGGTAAAGACATTATGACTTCTAGTCCTTTATGAATGTTTGGGAAGACAGCAGTATCAGTTGCAGTATCAGTTGCAAGAGATTACAGCTGTTAATTGCTCTGTTAATTGCTCTGTTGTTATCTGTCATTAGCGTAGTTACTGTGCTGCGTATCTACTCTCTCTCTCCCTCACCTTAGTCCATAAAGGTCCAGGTTGTGGGTTTTGCTGGTTGTGTTTTTTAATCAGTGTCTGTCTGCAGAACTTGTTAGTCAAGAACCTGTCTGATGGAAGGCTGTCATTTGTTTCATCATGATACCTACTGTAATGTTTGCTGTACGTCATGTAACATTCTTCCAGTCTTCCCTTATGAAGTCTTTATACCTTTTTAATGCATCCCTTTTATCTTACAAAGCTGTTCATGTTGACTTACTCATGTTGTGTTCTGCTATCCTTTTTGATTCCTAGATTTTTCCAGGATGAAATACATTTTTGCTTTACAAGGCTTCCTTAAACATTACCTTCCCTATTAGTTTATTCCACTCTGTAATAGTGGGGGCTTAGTCTGTACTCCATGAAAGCTTTGAGGTACTACCTTTTATAAATACTGCAGTGAACTAGACTATTTCACTTTAAAGCTTTGATTGCTTGATCCTAGGCTTCAGCTTTGAACCCTCTTTTCTCTGTTTAACGTTCTGGCTCACATTGCTGGACTGGTGCTGGAGTTCTCTGCGGTCGTTGCTCTGGGTGTCAAACAGGCTGCAGAGTCGAGTACTTTCCCAGGGAGGATTTTTAGCCTTTGCCACTTTGTTATTATTTATTCTCTAGTGTTCAGTGGCACATTTGCTTGGGCAAGAATTTGCAAAGAGGTTTTAGAATCCCCGTTTTATTTTCTGCAACATGAATCTGTGCTTTTTTTCAGCTGCCTTGCAGGAACTCCTCCTGTCAGATTAGCATGGTCTAGTGGTCTGCATCCAGGCTAGGAAAAGAGCCTTGGAGCTCTAATCCCACATCTGATGTTGAGTGCATTGATCCTCTCCTCTTCAGGATGCTATGGATGACTGTGAATGTATGTCCTTAATGACTGGCATTATCCTCCGCCAGAGCAGTTCCTCTCTCCTTTCAAGACCCTGTTCTATAGATGTGAAAATCCTGTTTCTATGCTGATGTTCAAACCCATTCTCTCCTTCCTGGTCTTTTTGTCAACAGTTACCCGAAAGGTCCCTCAGGGAGAGGGGATAGTCTCGGCAGCAGAAATGTGTGAGAATGGACAGAAATTTTCACGTAGACCTACCAGTCAGTAGCCTCGGAGTCCCTCACCCTTGCAGCAACTAGCTGTGATTTCACTGTACCTTTAGACAATAACTGGTCTCTCTGGCATTCTAACCTGAGTATTTTCCCCAAAGGATTAGTTCACTACCTTAGCTTCCCTCTTTGTGAAACTAGGATGATGTTCTCTTCACAGGATTAGGTGAGGATTAGCTAGTGTTTATCAGCGACTTGCAGATAAAAGTGCTTTGTTTACATGTATATCTTTTAGACTGCATGGTCTTGATCACATGGCAGTGTTCAACTCTGCATTTGAAAAACACCTGATTTAGGATACTGCTACAAATAATTATTACAGACTGTTATTAAGATGTGCGTATTTTTAGAATTGAGTCCTGCTTCCCGAAAACTGAAGCATTTGCAATTTGGAAATATTCTGCTCTGTTTTTTTTTTTTAATTACCTTTAAATTTTTTTGTACTAGTGTTAATACATAGGATTTTTGTGGTCACGCTGGAAATTTCAGTAACGCTTCTGGCCTAATGGCTGTAAGTACTGTATAAAGGTAGAACGAAAGACAGTGCCATCCTTCAAGAGTTATTGTGCTAGACAGACAGGCAATGTCTGCTGTTACCTTTCCACACAAAATATCCCTGGTTCATGAGTTAAAGTATCTGGAACCTGAAATTCACAAATTCGCAGTGGTTTTTTCTGCTTTTTCATAATTTCTGAAAATAAAGGTTTTGCGGCAGCTGGAATCAGCTAACAGTCTTGTTGAAAATACATCTTGTTCTTCCCTGGCAATATTGGCTCTGTGGGGCTTTCTTAGTAACATGAACAGATATGACTCAGAAGACAGAGGGAGAACAACTATGCTGTGTAGGAAGTTAAAAAATGGGTTCTTTACCATATTTTTTTTTTTGCCAACACCACAGTCAAGCTGCACTGGCTGCCTTCACCCCCCCACCCCCTTTTTTTTTTTACCCTTCTTCACAGCCTTTGGAACTGGAGCTGGTATCCTGAATTGATCTTAACAATGTGAAATCCAAGAGAGAACAAACCAGATGTCCTCAACAGCAAGTTTTTTTTTCTCTCGAGAGGGTTGTGCTAATAAAGAGGTAGAAGAATGATGTGTGTGTGCAGTATACAAGCAATTCCAGTGAACAGCTTTTTGTCTGACATCAATGAAAGTACCCAAAATGTGAAATTTTGAAATGCTGTAATTTGCAGTTTTCATAGCACCAAACTGCAGGTTGCTAATGCAGATTGACTTATATTGCAGTAGACAAGATGAGGTGGGGTACTGTATGAAGATATTATTTGAATTTGGCCAAATTTGGACAATTTGGCTTTTGGAGGCTTGCTTCTGTGGCGAGGTACATATACAGTCTCCAGGCAGGAAGAAAATGTAGCAGAAACTTGTTCTCAAAGTAAAATACAGGACCAAAAGTATGCCGGGGGAAAAAAAAAATCACACCTTCTTGGAGCCCACATAATTAGCCATCCTCCCTTCTCATTAAACAGTCAGGCTGCGCCCTCAGGTCTGTTCCTTGTTCCCTCCGTCCTTGTTCCCTGGGTTTCCGTTGCTCCTGAGGGTTCTCCTCTTCTCTTCCTCCACCCTTGTGTTTTGAAAACTACTTCAGTCTATTCCCCTTAGAGAAAATTTCCTAATACTTGGCTGCAAACCCCTTCTTTCTTTCAAGCCCTTCAAGTAACCAGCTCCTTCCAGAAAACATTCCTGTGTTAATTTCCCTGAGAAATTTTTGCCATGCCATCTTTTTTTTGAACTTTTATTGCATTTCTTTCAAGTTCCTTATGGAAGGAGCTAGTTCTTATGTGTTTGTGAAGGCCATTTATATAGTCCCCAGACAGTAAGTAGCAGGCACAGTCTGTAGGCAATAAATGCATCTCTCTAACCTTTCAGTAACCTTATCTTTCTTTAACATACTATCTTACCTTTTGCTCTCATTTCTCTTGGTTTTGGCCGTCTGTTCCAGCCATTTTCCCACATAATATCATAGTTTACATTGCTAAAATTAAAATTATCATCTGCTAGACTAACATGAAAGTACTTATCAATGTATAAAGGAAAAGTTAGGTTTTGTAAAGTACATTTAAAATGGTGTATTTAAAAAAAAAAAATCAGATTGGTAGAGGTTGTGTAAATGTAATATAAGAGATTCAGCCTTCCTGCCACTAAAATTGGTTATGGTGTTTTCCACCAACTTCAGTAGGAGCAGGAGCTAATCCAAAATGGTTCTGACCAAGAATGGAGAATTTTATTTACCATCTGCTTGGATAGCATCTTACCGTGTGTTGTACAGTAATATTTGGTGCTCTGATGTCCATTTTGATTCTTCTTATCCAGATGTTCTGGGAACATAAAATAGACGTGGCTGCTATTTAGATAGGATGTTTGCTCAGTGCTGGTATAAACTGCTGCTTTTCTACAGGCTGTGAAACAGAAATGCTGTCCTTGTGAAAAGCTCTGCAGAATTAACGGGGCTTGAAGTCTCGGGAAATCCTCTGGGTCCCTCACTGCCCTCCCTCCTCCTTTCTCCTCTCCTTCTCGGTATATGCTCTCTTCAGTTTTAGCTTCCAAAGATGAAAATCTTACCCCTGATAATGTCTTGTGGGTATTACAGTCTTGGATAAACAACATTTTTTGTAGGCTCTATTGGTCATGTCAGGTTGGATTCTAGTCATTTTCCCAGAAAACGCCCTGAGGAGTCGCATACAACTCATCTGAAATGGTTTCTTATTTGTGTTTGTTACTAACGCTGTGGGATTGTTTAAGCATCCAAATCATATATATATATATATATTTTTTTTTTTTAATCATCCTTTTGCACTGCTCTAACAGATCTGCTGTAGAAAATTGGTGCTAAAACCTGGTTCCATGTGTCATTAGGACTGTATTATTTTCTCTGCCATCCCAGTCCTCTGCCTGAAATATTCACAGGAGGCTGGGAAGACTCATGCTGCAGTTCGGCGCAAGATCGGAAAACTGTTCCAGCGTGTGGCATCCATGCTGTGCGGTCTGTCTCGCTTTCTCACCCGCCCACCCCTCCCCACGGCTGCCTCGCTTGGGCCCATTCGCCTTTTCAGTGGCTGAGATAAGATGTCAATGAGAGGGGAGGGAGGGTTAGCAGAGCTGCCGGAGGAATTGATTCTTGTCTGCCTCTCCAAGCAGTCTGTCTGCGCAGCAGCACACGATACGGTTTTGCACAATACCCCGCTAATGCCCTAGTCAGCAGCTTCCAAGGGAAGAACTGTATTGAAAAAAAAAAAAATAGCAGTCCTCTGTGAGCCGCAGAGAGTGCATGGACCAGAGCTAAATTTGGAAAGCTAAAGCTTACTTCATGCAAGATTATTAGAATTATTTGGGTTTCCAAATGCATGCTCACACACATGTATGTATCTCTGGCCAGCTTTTCCACGTGACTTGGCTGGATCCAAATGCAGTTGTTATTTATAGATGGCAAGAGCAGTGATGGTATTATCTTATAGCACTCCAGTCCTGAAATTATAGCACTTGTGTGCAGGGAGAGGGGGCCAGATGCCCTCTGTGAGAATTTAGGCAGGCTGCTCTTCTGTAAATGTCCGTAGGATGAGGTAGTCACAAATAACCCTTCTTCCCCATTTATTTTTTATTTTCAGACAGAGAAAAGAAAGATACTGAAAAATCAGTGTGGGCTGTGATTTCTGTTGGCTTCTTCCCTAGATGCATGTAAAAAGCAATTAGCCATGTTCATTTTTTTACCTCTTCCCTATTCCATAGATAACCTTATTTCTACCTGTGTAAAACCATAAACATTCCCCTGAAGACAAGGAAACAGCAATTTCTAATCTGTCTAAAACTAACGTTCATACTTAGGTTTTTAAATAAACCAGTCTCACGTTCAAAACTGCTGTGTGCTTGTAGGTCAGCTAATTGAACTGAGGCATGTACGCGTGCACTGGAGCTGTGTCTTCGGATGCTGCCTGTGCAGAGAAACAGCTGGCTGATTTCCGCCTCTGCAGAGTGCCGTAGCCTTGGTGCTGGGGCCAGACTGAGCCGCAGCAGGGAATTCGTCTAGCTGGGGGAAAAACACAAAACAAAACCAAAGAAATGTTTGCCAAAAAAAAAAAAAGAATAAAAAACCCAGTCAGATCAGATGCCTGGTCAGGTTCATAGGGTGGTCATGCAAAGAGATGCTTCAGCACAGCTGGGAGCGTGCAAGCCACAGCAGGGCACGGGCACAGACAGCAGAAGACAGGGCTACCTGAAGGGCAATATTGCTGCTGAACACTTTGTATCATGAAAATACAATCAAAATAATGTAAAGATCAGGATAGGGTTATTTAGATGTTTCTTATTTTATGCCAACTTGAGTTTTCTCTGTGGCCCTAACCATAACAGAGTATAGATGATTTGCTAGTTTTGCTTTATTGGTAATAAAGAAAATAAACATAGTCCACACTGTCTTAAAGGGTATCAGAATGCCTCAACAAGAGCATCCGTGGCTGACAGTCTGCTCCTTTAATACAACCATGTTTGACGTGAGAAATGTCCGTTAGCCCAACGGACACAGCTAGAAGAAACGAACTTTCAGGGTACAGAAGCCCTTCTCTTGCTCAAATTAGTTACCAAGTTCCCAGTGCGGCTTGGGAACAATTATTTGGCATTTAACTTTGGTATGTTAATTGAATGTTAATTAATTAGGCAGTTTTCAAGAAAAGGTGATTGGTACCAGAGGAGCAGAGCAGGTTGCTAGTAATGGGAAGATGACAGTGTTTGTGGGGTTGGTGGGACACAGAGGGAAAAAGAGAAGTAATGACTTTGTTAGAAAACTAACGCATTAACTGGGGAGTGAGATGGGAAGCCTCGCTGCCTTGAAATTGCAGTGCATGCACACGTCTGTCTGCTGTGTATTGTTCGAACAGAAATAAGCAAGTCAAAAACTCCTGTAGGCTGAGTTTCTCTTTGCCTTAACTGTTTTCATGTTCACCACACAGAGATTATTTTATACATAGTTGTAATTTTCATTCAAAACGAAAAACAAGATACAAGGGGTCAGAGTGCTTTCAGCTTAATTCTGTTCAAGTACAAAGTTTGTATAATGTGAAAAATGGTCCTGCAACCCCCAACTTTGAAAACTAACATTTTTTTTTCCTTCCACACTTAAAGAGAAGTTGGCAAAGGTTGTATTACCTAATCGTACAAAAATAAAAAAATTCTGAGGACACCTGATAAAACATTCTTTTCCCATAAAAATGTAAAATAATGTAAAATTAAAGCAAAGAGCGAGACTGCAGAACCAAGAAGCAAAAGTTCCTAAAATAGCTTTTGGTCCTTCTCAGAAGTTCTGGCTGTGCAATGTTAACTTTGGAAACACATTTCTGCTATAAATTTTGGTTGTGTGGTTTTTGTAATTTTTTTTTTTCCTCCTTGAAAGCCTCTCCAGATGTTTTACAGTTGTTGTTTGAAAATGTTCCATGGCAGGCACTGAGACTGTGGGCACAGAGCAGTAACCCCTTGATGTGGTGGTTGTGGTTTTTCCTTGCAAAGAGAGGAAGGTGTATGATCCTCTCTGTTCTGGGACTCGTTCTGTCGCAAACGATGTGACCTTCAGCACATCACCTGCTCTCGGTTTCTTTCATCTTTAAAACTTAGCCAGCAAGCCATGAAGCTGGACGGCCACTTCAGCAGTCTCTGCAGGAACTCCCCACTCTCTAACTGAGATGTTAAGTATCTTTTACATTTCTTGTCTTTTTAGAATAATTATAAATACAAGCCAGATTTAAATATTTTTCCAATGCAGGCTGTTTGATTGAAATTCCTGTGTTCACAATCACAGATTAATTTGATTATAAAAGACTTAGAAAAGCCATCTATGGCATGCCCGCTTGCCTGAAGAATCCCTAATGCTGTTCTCGCTGGATGTTTATCTGGCCTTTCCTTGGCATCTCCATTCCTTGAGATTCCTCAACTTATCCCTTAGGGTATTTAGGAGCATTAGGATGCTCCTAATACCTAACCTGTGTTTTTTCTGTCTCTTTGTATATTATTTTTTGGTGTTTCTACTGTGGATATGGATAATGCTTTGTTACTCAGTAAATCGGAATACTGCTCTCAATCTTCCCACTTCTTAAAAAACAAACAAACAAACAAAAAACCCCACCAAAACCCCTACTCCGTGCAGTCTCTTCTTGCAGGTTATATTGATAGCTTTTTTTCCTAATCATTCTGATGACTTTTCTTCCCCTTCTGTGGCTGTACATCGTAGTGGGGTAGAGAGAAAGGACAACTGTGCATCTTTCAGACTTGGCTTCCGCTCGTGCAGCCGAGGCGGCTGGTTGAGTTTGCTGCGGCAGCACGGCACGGCTCAGCCTCTGCGCAGCTACTGCCTTCAGCTCCGCTTCCGAGAATCCGTGCCTTTGGAGATGGTTCTCACCCTGTTGTTGGGGAGGTACGCAGTGTCGTACTTAGTAATTGTCCTTGCTGGATGTAGATTCAGACCATTCCTCCAGCTTTTCAAGCTGATTTCAACACTGGATTTCTGCAGTGAACTGATGCTTCTTTCCAGCTTATGCCATGTGTAAATTGACCCAGGACATGTTCTAGCCCTTTATCCATCTGCATCATGGATATCCATAAATGAAGCATTCAATAATTTCAGACCCAGAACAAACTCCTACAAAAACCCATCCGATGATGCTTGTTGCTATTACTGACCGTTGGTTTAATAGTTCAGTAAGCGTAAGTTTCCAGCCATTTTACGTTGTGTTCAGCTAGACCTTACTTCCCTTGTTTATTTGTAAGAATGTCATGTAAAGCAGCACTGAAGCCTCACTAAAATCAAACTAATCTATGCGCAAGGTCTCTTGTCTGCTAGTGTAAAGAAAGTACAGAAGTATGGTGTGATTTGTTCCTGACAAATCTATTTTGGTTGTTAAGTCATTTTTTACTTTCCTCTTCGTGCTTTTGAATAGTTTGGATTATTTTTTACCAGTAGGAAGCTGGACATCCAATTCTGCAGTTATTCCTTTTCCTTTTTTGAAGATAGCTGCTAGATTTTTCCCTTTTCCAGACTTTCATCGTCATACTGGTTGTGCATGGATTCCCTGTGTTCAAACCCTGGTTAAATGTCTCTGGTATTTTTTTTTCTGGCACTTTTGGGTGTTAGTGGTAGCGTTAGCTCAGGAGTTGTTTACAGTAGTAATTGGAGGGCTCAGGATGGATTAAGTGAAACTGAGCCTCTCACCTGCAGGTCACTGGTTCAAATCTAGCCAAAGATGGGTTAAAGTGAGTCACTTCCATTTTTCAGATGCTTGTATTATGTGTGAAATCTGTTGATGACTAGAACTGGCATTACAAAATAAAAGCGTACAGCAGTAATGAAAGACACTGTTGTTTGAAATCTAAGCAGTGAAACCAATAATTGGATGAGTAAGAAAACAAGCAGTCTGATGCTATTGGAGTGCATTTCCTTTAGAAAGCTGTATCCAAGATTCACTTGTTGGTGGCCTTTCACCAGCTTTGTCTTCTCTTTATAATGGGGCATGTTTTCAGATGTAGCAACGTGGGTACAGCTGAGCCTAAATGAAATGCTTACGTATTTTATCTGGATCTGTGCAGAGTGTTTTGTGCTTGCCAAATTGAGCCGTTGTTGCTATGTTTTGTAATGTATTACTTCAGAGTTAATGTAGTGAATCTGGTAAGACGCTCTGCCAAGTTTTGGCAAGTGTAGAAGGAAATTGGGGAATCCCAGTTCCACTGAAGTCATGGGATAAGGATAGCAGTATTGAAATCTCTGTCTCCAGCATGTAGTATTCCAGTTGGCAGTTATCGATTTTGCTACAAACTTGCATGGTGTTTGGTTTTTTTAATGATAACGCATAACTGCATTGTAGATCCTACCGGGGGCAAAACTGAGTATTTCTGCAGGGCACAGCTGTAGCTATAGTAATGAAGGAGGCATTAGTGGTAAAGGACATCACTTGGATATTAGTGGTAGAAACCCATATCGTACCCTGTTTCACAATGTTGAACCGTCGCTGTTGACTTTGTGTTCCTGTTGCAATTAGCAGGGCAGTTCATGCCTCCCAAGGCAGGGTTTGAGCCAGCCACCTCTTTGCTCTGCTCGGGGGTTCAGTCCCACGCCGTTTGCTGTGTGGCCGCTGGGACTTGTGCTTTTGAAACCTGTGTGCATTTGGAGGTGGTACCAAAGGATACAACTTGCTCTGCTCACTGCTCTGCTAGTGGAGTGGGTTTGTGTTGGTACTTTTAACTTCAGATTAAATCAGTCAGTTTAATCCAACTTGTTTACTTGGACTGTTTAAGTAAACATCACTGATTCTGCCTGATGGAGACCAGCAAGCACAGTCCTCAGCTGCTCCAAAAAAGCAGCCAGCTGGGGTGTAAGCCTCCCGGCATGAGGTGGGAGCAAACACCTGGGAGCAAGCGCTGGCTCCGTGCCGTGGGCCCCTGCGTGTGGAGTGGGCATCTGCTGGCAGCCAGAGATGTAGGCCTGGGAGGAGGGGTGGACTCCCTGGGAACCGCTGCGAGTCCATGTTGAACAGCCAGACTGCTGAGAAGTGACTACTTCTGCTTTGTAATTGGCATTATATATACTCCTTTTGTGCTCTTGGCATTGAGGCAGATACAGAGCAGAAGCTTGTGTAATGACAGGGGTAGGGCTTGTCTGTCGCAGGGTTAGGACACGTAGCGGTACCTTGAAAGAACTGAAGAGGAGGGGCAAACGCGCGTACTCTGAATCTCTCCTAATGGCTAGTTACATCTGTTTCCTTTGTGGCCGCGCTTTCCTGCCCTGACTGGCTGTCCGACGGGTTAGCCAGCCATTGCCAGGCTCTGCCGGAGTGTGTGAGGAGGAGAGCTGCAGGAAAGTCAATCCCAGAAATAGTTTGGGATGACCATTTTCTCCTCCCTCTCCATTACCCAGCTCTTCAAAAGCAAAATGGTTTTTAAAACACAAGGAAAACACCCGATTTACTGCTTTCCAAAATTGTGGACAAAGATTCCATCCTTTTAATGCAACTGAAGTAATTTTTCTAATACTACAGCACACTGAGCATTAGGTAGTTAACATTTTTAATCTGTTTTTCCAAACAGTATATAGTTTCCATTTTTCTGTGTAAAAAGAATAATGTTCTTAAATAACCAAGACAATAGTTATTTCCTTTCCTCTCCTTCTCTTCTCTTTGCTGCTTTCCTTCCCACCCCACCAAATTATCTCATTGGATGATTTATAAAAACTGTATTTAGATTGCAGTCTGTACAGAAAGCCCTTTGTGGCTCTGTATTCCACTTATCTGGAATTCTCCATGTAAAAAAATACGAATTTGTATCTAAGAGCAATATAAAATCAATGGATATGACCTGCAAAAAAATGCTGAATTTTCTTACTTATGCTGTAAATATCTTTTCAGCCAAATGCGTTTCCTTCTGAGACACAAAACCAAACTAGCGAGACGGTGCTGAACAGATAGTTCTCCGAATCAAGCTCCTCCTTTTTTCCTAATATTTTCATTGCAGTGAGTAAGAAATACGGCTCTGCCAGTCTGCCTATTGAACTATCTACTGCAGCTTAACTGCAGCAAGGAAGCGATAATCCTATTGTGCTCCTCCAGCAGTCTCCCGGGAAGCAGAAGGCATTGAAATTACTGAGCTGTTGTCCTATCCCCTCCTCACCTGTCTTTGTGGCTGTAAATATAGTGTCTGCCTGTAAATAGCAGTTTGCTGCACCTTTAAGCACGTTCCCTAACAAGAGGCGGTGATTTACTGAGGTGATAAGCTGTAACTAATACTAGGGTATCATAATAGGTAAATAGATTAGCACCGTGCTTCTCTGTATTTTGCTTTCTAGGGAGCCCACTGGCTCATTCACTCAGAGATGCTTACTACAGCACTTTGCACCGCGCTGAGTTAAATCAGTCAGCTACAGGATTGCAGCTATCAGTGCTGGTGTGGATGCAGCTAATGAAATGCATTAGTGAATCTATGGGGTAGCATTGATCGCTTAGCCTGTTTTCCTTCCCCTTTCTCTTCCCTAGCCCAAAAGGGATCGTAATGGGCTGTACCAATATTCGATGCCATGGCTATAAACTATCCTTCAAACTGCGTCATCAGCATCCATCACGTAATTGTTGCAAGTACGCCAGCATCATTTGTTGTCAAGAAGTAAGAAGCGGCATGGGCAGCCTGGGCATGATCTGTGGCTTTCCCCAGCTCGACCTCCTTGGTTTTCCTAACGGAAGGGCCTGGCACTTCCGAAGCAGTTGTGACGCTACTGCTGGGCGATGGGCGCGAATGGCTATGAGGGACAGGAAGGTGCCACGGAATGGGCAGCGGAGGCCTTTGTTTCCACACTGCCTGGCAGGTTTTCGGCACAAAAGGGCCCTCGCAGGAAAGGAACAGTACTGGGGGGGATCTGTCGCAAATCTTGTGATATTTGGCACGTTCTTAAAGACCTGGCTCCTAGAGGCGGGGGATTAAATAACAATTGCTTCCTTTCTCTCTCAAGCAAGGCTTAGCTCTGTGGGTGCAGAGAAATGCTTGAAATGTGACTCCGGCTGGAGGGAAAAAAAAAAAAAAAATCTCTGCCTTCCAGCCCTCTTCCCTCTCCTTGTCCCCAGGATCCCAGTGTGGATACATTGCGATGTCTTATGATTTTTTTCAATGAAAGCATTTAAAACTATTGGAGGCATCCAGAAGGACATAAAGTTTGGCCAACTCTGGGTGTGTGGGAGTATTTATGCGTATTTTAAGGAGAGGTCGGTCACGTTCTGTGCTGAGACACACTCTTGCAACGTCTGGTCCTCTTCAGAGAAAGGAGAAACAAAAATGGGACTGAGTAACAGCAAAAACTGACTGTCTCTGAACATTTTTTTTCCTCGTGCTTCCTTAGGGAAACCCCTTGGGCTACTCATAATTGAAATTTCTCTGGTTTTTAAAACTTTCTATTTTTCTGTATTTCACAAATGTGAAATCTGAGGCTGCTCATTTCTGTGTTGGTTTCTTAATGCAGTCGTCGTTGGCAAATCAGTATTGATTTATTCCTATGAAAATACATCAACTCTTAAACACAATCCCTTTAAGAATGATACAGGTTTTGCAAATGGAGAAAAGTAGGTCATATATTGCACCAGTCATCCCAGAGTGTGTCCCTTTAAGCCAAATAAATGTGTGAATACACTTAAACTGTCAGCATGTCATTTGATTGCCATTATTATGCATCTTTTGGCATGAGCTGGCAGAGCCCTCGGTGCCTGAACAGGGGTTGAAAACGTCAATTCTGGTGTATTAACCAGGTTGTATTTTACACCTGTGCTGTGTACAGGGGTGTGGAGGGGTGCACATCTAAGGATTTTTCCTTTCCCCCCATTGCAACAGTTGACTTCAACTTAAGCAGGAAAGCCACATCATTATATGCAAGGGACATTGTAGCAATGCAGCACAGGAACAGGATTTAAATCTGATCATTAAACTGTCGCAGCAAGAGGCTGCGAGAGACGGTGTGGATGGTCCATCTGCAAAATCTGTGCTCCTGTTGTACAAGGAGGAGGGGCGGAGGGGGGAGAAAAAGCAGCTGCTTGGCTGTGCTATGAGAGGGAGAGACTGACTGTTGGCACCATCTGTAGCTGTCCTTTGTGCTTGCTGCTTTATCTGTTCATTATAGTATGATACTGAATTTCTCGTGCTTTGAGTGTAAATGAGTTGAGATGCGCCTAATACTGTCAGCATAAAAAGCAGTAACTAAGTACACTAAAGATGAATAGTGTAATCTGTAAATTCATTTTGAGTTTGTTTCATCTTGCTTGAATAGCCCAGGAAGTGATGTTCTCCAGAAGCCAGCTGTACCAGATGTGTGTGTGGGGTATATATTCATCTTACCAAGCAGAGAGCAGAGCAGTGGAGGTGGATGGGGCAGGGGAGAAGGGAGGCCGCCCTGGCATTTCCAGCAGAGGAGAGCAGGCTCCTTTAGAGGGTTCTTGCTCCTGCTGAGCAGGATAGAGGGGGACTGGTAACTCCTAAGGCAGCTACAAACAGCTCTGTTTTCATTCCGTGCACAAACACCGATGCAGGGAAGAGAGCGATTATTATACATGGTACATGAGTCGAAATGTCCCGGGGGAGGAAAGGTTAAACCTCTCCGTAATGAGTGCTGTGATAGGGATGAGTAGATTTGCTACGTTTTATACCTACAGTCTCTTAGTTTCTAAAAACATGAGTCCTCCCCAGATAACTTGTAGAATGAAACCGTCCAGCTTATCTTGAGGACCTCTTTGTTCTTTGATGGTTTACATTTCACCTTTATAAATGTGTGTATTGGGTATTGGCAATAATAATAACTCATTAAGATCTTTCCTTATCTTCACCTCACCAAAGCAATGCTATCTCATTGGCATATTCCTTTTCTGGGAGTTACTCTGCTTTTTTTTCCAAGCGGGTTTGGCTTTTGTTTGCAGATTTATGCCCTCGGACCCATCGGGTTGTTGCTTTTTATCTTATTTGTCAAGTGCATATAGGTGGAGCAGCTCCCTCCTCCCGTCAAAGCCTCGTTTAAGATGGACGATTTCTATTGACACCGTAGTAATTACACTCCGCTGTGGAAGTGCTCAGCGTCCACTATTACTCTGCGGCGGCTGCGTTTAGCAGAACACTTTGTTCATGTTTCTCAGAGCTCAAGTGGCTGTGGTGCGCGGGAAGAAGCCCTGTGAGGCAGGGATTTGTATCTCCAGGCGGCTGGAAAAGGGGGAGGGGGGCCTTTGTCACTGGCACATTAGTAATGATATGCCAGGGATAAAAGGTGAGTATAATTTGATCAAATGCTTGTTGACAGATTCCTTGGCTAATAGAGAAGCAGCTTAGACTGACACTCGTTGCTGAAACATTTCACAGAGCTCGGGGGAATGCTTTCTGTAGGCTGCATGTGAGGCTGACAATTTCCGAGTGACCATATTTAGTTACATAAAGAAGTGGTGTCCCCTTTTTGTCACAGCAGAACTCTCAAATGCCTCCCTAAACACCGCTCTTGACCTTCTGCTTGATAAAAGCAATGAAATTGCTACCTCTCCTTTGTCCAAATGTGTGATTAATTCGCAGGAATGGCCTGGGCTTTAAGTATTTTTCTTGTGTGGCTGTTAAACTTGAGAAATTCCAATTGTTTCTCATACTGAAAAATCATATTTGTGGGTGTTCTTGGCAAAGCAGGTTCCTTTTTTGTCCCCTACAAATACGACTTTACAATTGGTGTCTTTGGAATTTGTTCTAGGTATGTGTTAACAGTACCTGTGAGTAGCTACTGGAAAAAGAAGGTGGCGTACCCTGAGCTGATAGTTTGCTACTGCTTATGATTATGTTATTTGGTGAAAAGACAACCTTTAGAAAAATAAGAAATGAAAATAAAAGCTTCAATTTTAGAGAATTCTGCACTTGTGTCTTTTAAACCAGCAAGCCTAAAATTACATGTAGAACTCTCCTACTCTAAACCGCCGTGGCAGCTTGGGTTTTGAGTAGTCTTCTGGTTCTCACCTACTTGTGCAATCTGTTGATTTGTGTTCGGTTCATAACACCTCAGGAAAGCACTTAGTTAAAAATCAAATACAAAGCATTTTCTTGTTCTGAGGGTTTTGTAAAGCATACTTTAAAGAAGGAAAAACCCCAAGCGCTTGGACTTGAGAACGTTTCAACTGCAGAATTTTGCAATTAGTCTGCACTTTGTTCCAGTGAAACTCTTCACCGCGTCATACCTCGGTGACTTTTTACCGGAGCCACTTCTGATGCTGGAATTAAACAGGCAGCTTTGAGGCTCAGTTGGGTGTTGCTGGAGGCTTCAGTGGGGTGTCTTGGCTGGGTGCGCTCATGGGAGCCAGATTTCACCTACAGTCACTTTCTGGGGCTCTGCTTACTGCAAAGTAGGTGGTTCCTGTAACAGGGGCTGATCTTTTCTGAGTGTGGGTGCGGAACGGAGAGGCCATGTTTTCAGAGATAACGACCCCTTTCATGTCTTCAGAGGGAGTTGCAAGCTTTTCATCCCTCTAGGAAATCTCTGCATCTTCATAGTTCATAAGCATGATTTTCCTGTAAGCACAGAATTACCCTCATTGACCAGAAGATTAGGCACATAATGGAAATACACATTTAGGGGTTGTGCTGGGTCAAATATAGATTTAAGTGCCTAACTTTGTATCCATACATCAGTGTGGCCATATTCTCCTGTTTATCTATTCAAGACTGGTAGCTGATAGCAGTTTTGGAAATGAATTCCTGCACATGGGTTTCTCTTCATGCCTCTCCAATTAATCTTTTGCACAAAAACAGCTGAAGAGAAAAGAGATCATCTTGTTCTTTGCTCCTCTCTGTGAATGATGTCTTCTGTGTGTTTTTGTTGCGTTTCTATTAGTGTGAAATGAAGTCTTCGGCGTCTTTTTTCACTCAGAACAGCTATCCCGTGTCCTTGTGCCTCATCCATTCTTCATCTCTGTGCCGCTCAGCTCAGACGAGTTCTCTCGTGCCTCCCGGGCTGCGCAGAATGTTTGTAACTTGTGTAAAAACATTATAATCATAGTGTAGGGCAATTACAGACTCAATTTGATAGGATAATAATGTGAGTGGTGGTTCGTGGACAAGCTTTTCGCTCCTGGGGTTTGTCTGTTTGGATTGTGACTCCTGTTACAGTAGCTTGCATCTGCACTTGGCTGTGCTGGTTCTTGAGTTGTGCGCTTACTGTCATTGTGTTCTGTTTGCACAGCGCTGCTTTCGTCGTGGTGTGAGGAGCTGGGACGGCTCTTGCTGCTTCGCCATCAGAAAAGCCGGCAGAACGATCCTCCAGGGAAGCTACCCATGCAACCCCCCATGAACTCTATGAGCTCCATGAAACCCACCCTCTCTCATAGGTGAGTCTCAGCCTGGTCAGTAGGAGTGGCAGTCTGTACAGATACACTGAGTGACCGATCTGTTAATTGAAATGCTTGTTACCATTGACGGAAGAAGCTACACTGTTTCATGCACTGAACAGCACTACAGACAACAGGGGATCTGTAATTACATCAAGTACTAAATAAACTCAGGTTTTGTCTTTGCTGTTGCCTGGTGCATAGTGAAGTGATGCTTCCATCTTCAAATCTGTGCTCAGATCAAGTGGGCTTGATTTCAAACTTCAAGTTGTGCCCTAGAGATAAACTTCTACAACATGTCTCTCACCAGACATTTTCCTACTGTTTATTTAAATACAACTGGCTTTTCCTGAGGTTGAAAACATTTCACTGATGTTCTGTTTTGTAAGTGTCGTTGGAAATATATTGTATACAATGCAGTTGTATAGTGGGTGTAGCCATAGGTGGGAGGGTGTTCTATGCTACCTTATATCAGGTGAGGATCACAAAGCACTTATATTAATATAGAGAAAATGTGAGCATTAAAATTGGTTTTAGTGTAGGGCACTTTTGTTAGTAAAGGATTATAAAAGTGCGGATGAGGCTGAATTCCTTGTACGTAGATTCCATGGTAGCATAAGTAACTTGAACTTTTGTGTTAGAATGGAGCTTGGGGACACGTTTCTACCAGTGCATTTACATGTGTGAATTCACCTGGAAACCACTTTTGGTTTTGGGTTGGGGTTTTTTTTGTTGTATTTATGGGAAAAACATGCAAACGCTATGCCTTTTATTACAGCCCTTGAGAATAAAGTCCTTTTTTTAGTATAACTAATATAATATCACTGACTTTTCAGAGTACCTGGATTGCCTCTTTTTCCAGTTGCTTATGAAATGATCGATTGTAAACACACTAAAAAAAAAAAACGCCAAACCACCACCACAGAAAACCTTGTTCTAAAATAACTTAATTTTACACCTGGGAGAAGCTTTGCAGAAGCCAAGGTGAAATTAGCGGCCAGTCTGCAGAGAAAGCGTGGTGCAGCGTATACGCTCTCTTAGGTGTAGTTTTGTAGTTTTCAGATGCCTGATTCTCATCCAACCTTTTAGCCTCTCTTCCCCTAGAGTCTATAAAGTAAGGATGAAAGCACTGTTCTGTCTCACAGGGGCTGTGTGCTATGTTACTAGGTAAGATGGGCACAACTCTCTTCTTTCATGGCAGTTTTCCACTGAAACTCTGTCACATGTCAAAAAATAAATACTTTTTTTCTGGTAAACCTAAATACCAGCATTTTGGCAATACCGGGTTACCCAATATTCTACCTAATAATGTAACACCCTGCCCAGTATCAAACAGTCCCTATAAGTTTCTCTCGAGTATTGCCCTTGAAATGCTTTACTGAGGAAGACACTGGGAGTCAGTTCTAAATTACTGCTGTTTACCTGTGAGATGCCCCTCTAGAAACGTAGTATTTGTGGCGTAACTTCTTACCTGTAATAGCTGCAGCAGCCTTTCAGGGATTTGGAATACCTGCATCGCTGCTCCAGTGTGTGCTGTTGTCTTGTCTGTAATTTAGCCGTAACCATGACTGCTTAAAATCTCTCAGGTGGTATGTTAGAATGAGTCATCTTGTGGCTCTCCCAACTTCTTTTTCCAACTGGAACTATTTATTTTCATGGATGTTTTATAATCAGTCTATAAGACAGTAGTGAAGTATGGGGTGGAGAAGAATTGAGTTTTCTGTATGTTTGAACTAAACAAAAGGTGAAAAGCCATTAAGTACAATCCCAGTGATAAAGCTGTTGATGAAGCAACATTTGTATTTGTGTTAGATTACATTTGGGTCAAAAGCTTAGTATTAAAGTTCACGGTATCTTATCTCTAATTCACAAGGTTTTTGTGTGAATTCAAACAAAAAAAAAAAATTTGCTTTGTATTTCCTACAATAAATTAATGTAGCCGGCTACGTCAAGTTTTGTAAAAGAATTAGATATTAAATTAAAACAACCAAGAGCATATTCAAGAACCTTACGTAGCTTAACAGAGCGAATATAGGATATATGTCAGCTGCTGAATATCACTGGACAAAAAGAAAACCTCTTCCCCTCTCATCAGACTATCTTGAGGACTCCACACAGAGCGTTTTCTGCTGTTGCTTTTACTAGCAACAAAATTACCCAGAACTCTAGTCAGGGACTAGAATCCCAATGTACCTGGCACTACAGAAACACAGCTGCTTAGTCTCAAAGTTGAAACAGGGCTCAGCTATTTAAAATAAATTCTGACTCAAGAATGTATCACAAGAATCTAAATCTAAGGATTCATATTTAAGAAACTGGGTACATACGCTGGAGGGAATTCAGGTCTGGCCTATTTTTAGGGACAACTTTTCATTTTTAAAAAGTTAATTGAGTTGTGGGAGAACACTGAAGTAGACAGATCAAGGAGGGCTTTGATAGTGATACTGTTGGTCAAATGCACTTACAGAGAGCAGAATATAAGCCATACAAGGATGTGCACACATGCAACAAATGCTTTCAGAGTAGGGGCTGTATTGTGTGAATTTCTTTCTAAATTTAGTTTTTCATTAACAGAATGATCGAGTGTTGCATATAGAACAAAAAATAAGCTAAATACCTACATCCTAATGTAGGGCAGTTGGTTGGACTGCAAACTTCTGTGCTTTACAACAGCATGAGCACTGGATTCTCAAAGAAAACCCTCAACCTTTTTTTTAAGTCAGTGCAGTGTAATAATAGTTAGCTCAAACTTGAATGTGAGATGCGTTTTATTTTTACTTTTTTACTGGTTCACGTGGGTAAACTTCACTCCTGTACTGAAGGACCAGTATGAGACCTGTCCACCTCCTTAATCCTGTATAACTTCTAATTTAAGTCCTACTTAAAGGATTTATGGGGGACTTAAGGAGAGACGGTAGTCTTTAGGCTGGCCCTTCTGCATAGGAGTGAAATTTCATGCTTTCTAGCTTGCAGGGAGTAACATAACTTCTTTTAGTTGTAGTTTTCCCGTCTGACATAATGTCTGTAATAACAGATACTACTCAAGGTGGCTGATTTTTTACTTTTAAATGAATTTAAGGTCTTCGGCAAATGCCGTTATGTGAGTACAAATTATTGTCATGATACCCCTTCCTTTGCTTTGATCAAGTTCCTACTTAATACTTCATTGCATTAAGTGGTGGACCTTTACATGTGGATCAAATTGAATCTTGGTTGAAATGGCTACAGCTTCCATCAATCCCAGTGGGAATTGCACCCTAGTTGAGTTTAAGGTGGATCTGACCCATGCAAGCCCTAGGGGGCTTCTCATTTCTTGCATAGCTTGTAGTAAAGTTTACTTTGTCAACAAAACCACCTGAAAACAGACAGCTGTTAGGAGCAGTCTGGTATGTTGCCATGAGCATTTGTCGGGTTCTCATTGTCTTCTCTCTTGCTCCAAATTTTGGTCTTCTGTATTAATTGCCAGCTGTCTTGCAGTTAGTGACCAAAGGGTAGTAATGTCTGTATAGGGCAGTCAAGATTGATGAAAAATATGAAGATAAAATTATTCTTATCACAAATTACTTAGTGCCAGAGGTTTTGAGAAAATTAAACAGTAGATCAAATTAAGTAGTAATTCAATATTACAGTAGGTGCTTTATTTATTATCATTACGGTTTTTATGTTCAGGCAATTGCCATAAATACCTCTTATTGGTTAAACTTGCTTTACAAGGGTGCTTATTTTTCATGTTTGTTTTGTCCCTTTTTTCTTCCAATTTAAACTTTACTAAGAGCTGAACCTTCAACATCGGTAGAGCTCTTGGAAAAGAACGGCAATTCTGTGCCTGAATTTTTACTGGGTGGTTAGGATTGCCTTTTACATCACTTGTTAAGAATCAGGAGTGATCTGGCTATAATGTACCCGTAGAAACAGTGTCAGAGTTTCTGCGAAGATTGCTGCCTTTTCAATTTTGCTGTCATAGGTGGTTTTGACTGACAGTGATAGTCACTTTAAAAATGTCTGGATGAGAGAAATGGTTAAAGTGAAAGGTCACGTGCAGCATATACACACTCTTATGAAAACAAGCAGGTTGTGTGTGTTCTATACATCAGTTTGAAGTCGGTGATCACTTCATTACTGCATGTGGCTGCGGCATACAGGAACAATCTTTGCAGAAGAATTCAAAACTCTTTAGGTGAAAGATAAGATTGTTTCAAAGCCTTTTCATCTTTCTGTTTGTGAAGTTGTGAAATAAATATAATTAGGGACTGAACAGATGGTAAATCCTAATATAAGAGAATATACCCAGTAAAGCAACCTGTATTACTCCTAATTCTGCAAGAGCAGCCTCTCTTTTTCTTCTGTCTTCCTTTCTGTCAAGAAATGTTAAAATTGACCATCAGGAGAAAATAAGGGAAAAGTTCAGAATTCCAAAAATGTTTCTGCAGAAGTGCCATTTCTTAAAGGAAAAAAAAACCCTCAAGATTTGTTCAGAACAGTATTAAGTAAGGCCCCTGATACTCTAGGCACTGTAAAGACAAAACTAATTGCTCAAAAGTACTGTCCCGAGACTTGTTTGCCCATCTTGTCCTCTAAGTGAGACCGCTGATACTAGTTTCAGTGCGTACACTTATTATGGGGAGGAGGTAGAAGAAAACCTTGAAGCTAAAAGCAAATGATTAGTACTGTCTAGTTGAAAACTGATGATGTGTAACCATTAACTGTTAATAATTAAACCTGTAATATTTTCCTGTGAAAAATCTGCATTTCCTTTTAGGTGGGATAAGTTTGTGGTCAATTCTTGTGGGAACAGGAGAGACTAAGAGACGTGATCTCTGAAAACAATAATGGGCAGCTTAACTTCTCTGCAAATATATATTCTTCACATGCTTGGTAAAAGGTATAGGATAAGGATCATCTTTTATTGTGTGTACAGCACCTTGCACAGATGTGAAAACAGGGCTTCTGTATTAATTAGAGAGTCAAAGTGAGTGCTATTGCAATAGGAATATGTAGCAACACAACTATTATACTTTTGTGATTTTTTTTCTGGTAAGTACATGTGTTATGTACTCTACATTTTTTTCCTCCAAATGTTGTATATACTAGATAAAAAAGTTTGGGGGTTTTGTTTTGTGATTTATTTTTTTTTTTAATTAAAAGTGTCAGCCAATATTTTTAAAAATCCTAATAAAGACTAGGCAAATATTGTTTAAGGTATGTCTGCTGAGTGAGACAAAATCTGGCCTTCTCAGGCTTTGCCCTGTCTATGCTGGTTTTTAAAATATGGTAACTAACGCCTTTGAAAAGACAGCTATCGTTCTCATGTTCGGGCCACATTTAACATCCAATTCCTGAAAATACCTAATTGATTGCAATTTACTGTTTAGTGATAATCACAATAGTATCATGCTCTTTACATGAGGGCTGCTCTCAAAAGTAGATGATTTGTGCTGAGTCTAGGTGATTTTCCTCTTCCAGCGTGTTGGGAAGGTTCCCTCTGTCACTTGTTCTCGATGAAACCAACTCATTTCTGATGGCACTGGAGTTAAAAATCATTCAGCTGTGGCAGCACCCCTAGTTTTTACCAATTTTGACTGTCAGCATGATAACTGCATGGTGACACTGAAAGCTATACTTGGCCTAGCTCTTTGATGCAAAACTCATTAAAGTCATCGGGAGTCTTTTAACTGGACTGAGCACCCTTGGATAGGGAACATCAGAAGGAAGGCAGTGCCCTGCAATCAGGCGGTGTCAGGTCCACGTGTGAGGTGCAGCAGCCCTTTCCTTGCCACCCACAGAGGGGCTGTGGGAGGGACCGCCCGTGGTTCGCGCAGGGTGAGTTCAGCCTGAGTAGCTGTGTGCTGGGTGCCCACGCTGTGAGCATCGCTCCCGCCTGCCTGCCAGGAGGTGACATGGCTTCTAAGCAGGGAGGGAGATCTACAGTCTGGCAACGTTTTCAGTGGAGTGAAAAAAAAAAAAAATACTGGCATAAATGATGGCAAATACCTTGTCTGTTATAAAGATTTTTGTTCCTTTTGGATAATTTGGCAACAGGAACACAGATGTGTATTTTGTCTAAAACGTGATATTTTTCTTGATGCCTTTTCTTTACGTGTATCTGTCATTCATTCACTTAGATCAAAATGTGACCCTCCGCAGGATTTCCCTGTAAATAGATTACAAAAGGAGTGAATTCCTGATACCCGATTTTGTCTTTTTTTTTTTTTTTATTCCTGCTATTCCCATAGAGTTGGGTTCTCAAGTCTCTTTAGTATTGCAGTGGGAAGAGAAGGAAATAGTCGTTGCTATTTGCAGTGACGGAGGGCTTTTCTGATGGTTTCCCTAAAATAAAATGGGTTAGAAATTCTTGCTAAAAAATTCCTGACTGGTTTTCGGTAGAGATGACAACAAAGCCTGCTCAGCAGACAGAGCACATCAACAACCTGTGCAGATGGGTCGGTGACATTAATGAGATACTGACAGTGCCTTTAGCAGGACTCGGTGACTTCTTCCCGTGAAAGGGCTGTTCCAGGAATGAGGAATAGCACACCAGCCGGGGCATCTTCCTGAATGTCCTCCTCTCCACCCAGCTGAGAATGCGGGGAAGGTACCACAGTCTGTGTATGCTCTCCGTTCCCACTTACCACGTCAGGGGAGATAGGATGTGATGGTTTGTTTGCCCGTGTCACTGTGTCAGCAACAGCATTTCCAAACAACTTTGACAGGCAGAGTGTCGGCGACGGCTCGGGAGACGTTTCTCAGACCTGCCCTGTATGTGCCACGAAGTGCAGCCGTCCTTCACCGCCGACGGCGTTTGCTCCCCCTGCCCTGCCCTCCCCTCCCCGGGCTCCCCCTGCCCTGCCCTCCCCTCCCCGGGCTCCCCCTGCCCTCCCCTCCCCGGGCTCCCCCTGCCCTGCCCTCCCGTCCCCGGGCTCCCCCTGCCCTCCAGTCCCCGGGCTCCCCCTGCCCTGCCCTCCCCGGCCGCTGCCTGCCCGCCCGCCCGGCCCGCTCCGGCCGCCGCCGCAGGGCGAGGGGGCTGCCCCCGGCAGCCGGATCCCGTCCCGTCCCGTCCCGCCGGTTTCAGCCCGGTCGCGCCTCGGGCGCTGCGGGAGCCGCTGCCGCCCTCGCCCCGGCCGCTGCCCGCGGCAGGCTGCTGGCCGGCGGCACGGCTCGGCTCGGCTGTCGGCTCGCCGCCGGCGCCCCCGCTCCCCGGCCAGCCCCGGAGCCCCCAGCCCCGCTCGCTCCCAGTAAGTTGCGGTGGTGCTGTGCTGCGCTGCCCCCCTCCCCGCCCTCCCTCCCTCCCCGCCGCGCCTCTTGAAGAAAGCGTTTTTTTCTGTTGTCGGGGAGCGTAAATCAGCCTCATCTAAAATCTCGGAAGTGCAAGTCCATCAAATCTTCCTCCTAGCCGCCTGCTACACCTTGCGTGAGTCAGACTGCAGAGCTCCTGGTGCCCTTCTCGCTGTGCAGGGCTGCTCGTGTTTCCCCCTGTCTCAGAGGCAAAAGCAGAAGTGGAATCTGCTCACGCTTTCAGCGGTTCCTTCCCCGGTTGTTGTAGCAGTCGCTGACCTCCAGGCACTATGAATAAACAGCAAAGCTGGGAACAAAAGGAGTCTTCTGGCTGCCATTATCTCACATTAACATAGCAGACGCGCTGCGGTGTGAACAATGCGAGTCTCATTCGCCGATAATCAGCGAGTACCCAGGCATTTGGATTACCAAGGCAACAGGCAATGGTAGAATACTGGGTGGGTGTGTTTTTTATTGTAAAGGAGCAGTCGGATATGGAAACCCAGGTATATTGATAAAGCAGAGCAGAAGGAATGCCTGGTGGCAGGGGGGGACTGAGGGCTCGGGGTTGCATTCCGACACACGTGAGATAAGTAAGACATGGATGAAGCAGGTCTGTGCTGTGAGATGCAATAAAGATTAAACTGCATTTGTCAAGCTGAAAGCGATCATAAGATAATTTCAGCATTTTGAAAAAGGTAACAGGTGGCATGTTAATAACAGGGCTGTTACCGGTGGATTTTGTAACTGTAATCTGGGCTGTAGTAATGCGTTGCATGGTCTACTTGTGTGACAATAGAACTGGGTGTGATGCTTTAATCTTTTTTTCCTTTGATCGGATGGATGCTGTAGTCCCACAATGTCAGACGATGGTAACCCCTTCAGCTTCTTCTGAGGCAGGAGCGGGTCTCAGTGGCATTTTTGTTTCTTACCTGCATAGCTGCGATCGTTTGTTCCACATGGACAGAAATAAGTTGCGCTATCTCTGTGTCTTTGCGCGCGCACACACACGTGTGCATGGACATATATGAAATCTATAACGTAGCAGGACTGTGTGAGTACGCAGGGGGGTGTGGGCGTTTGCAGGTTCAGAAACTTCTGAATTAATCGAATTATTTGGCCTGATGCATTTTTCTAATTTCAGGGGTTAGATTCAGATGCACTAACTCTTGTTGAGCAGCGTGGTACTTTGCAGGCATGGCTCTCTGACTGATGAGACTGTGTGTAGAGTAAGGCGCCAGTAAGGAGCAGCAAGCATGTCACAGCCTGACCTGTAGCAACCCAATGTGAAATGGAAGGCAGCGTTCCCACCTCGTGCGGTCATAAGTCATCCAGGCCTCACAGGGCCTTGTCAGGACTATAAAGAAAAAGTTAAGGGCTTTCAGCTTCCAGAGGTACTTTGCATCCCCTGCTGAACTGCTGGCTCAATTTTGCCGTCTCAAGTCTCCATGCAAGTGGCTGTATTGTGCGTATGTGTGTAGCTGCATGAATGGTTATTGTAAATGTGTGTTGATATTTAAAAGAGCAGTGGTGGGGGATGATAGCCACCTGCTAGCTGCAGGTGCTGTCCAAACCACCAAGCTGATAAATGGCTTGCTGCTTTCACCTTTTGACTGCTTCACCTGCATCTGCTCACCTAGAATGGGTTCAGAATGCTTCTGTGTTTTCAAACTGTTTGCCAGAAAAGAGCCTTCCTTCTTTTTATGGTGAATTATGAAATTTCTAACTGCTTTCACTCTTCCTCTTCAGTTTACATTGCTCATAGCCTGGTACAGGCAACATCCAGTACTGAAACAATGCTTGAGGTGATTCTTTCTTGATAGGGAAGGGCTAGGTATGGATGCTCTGTGCATTTGGAGTTGGGAGAATCGAAGCTTTCCAAAGCGTTACAGAATATATTCATCTACTTGGAAAGAGTGGAGGGAAACAACAGACTTGAGAAATTGGGGGGGGGGATAATTTTTGGAGCTGTGTATTTTCTCTGTAAGGTCTGAATGTTTGGAGTCACACCATTAAGAAGTAGCTGGAAATAGTCTTGCAAAATGCTTCCAAATTGACTTTTTCCGCTTTTGCATTACATAAATATACCCAGTGATTTGGATGGGACTGTCTTATGTATTTGTTTAGTGAAATACGTGATGGAGCCTTAATTTATGCCAATACCATTTAAACTTCTTCAAATAACAATACTAAATAGAGGAATGTGTTTGAGGAAGGCATGCATCACATAGGCAGCATCAATCAAAAGTAAATTACTGCTAGCCATCCAAAGTCAGTATTGGTATGCACACTTACTACACCACCCTCTTTTTCTTTTTTTTTCCCCTTGTCTTCAACGTAAACACCTTAGGATACATGTACACAACATCGGCTTTTAGTTTGCTTTATGTCAGTGTGTGATGTACAGAGGTAGTTATTCTTTGTTTTCTTTATAAGATGTCTTCATATTTCCTTGCTGACTGTAAGTGGTCTTTGTGTCCTTCCTACCCGGCTGTCTCCTTTCCTTGCTCTGCCATATTCCTCCGTGTGAACAGAGAGCGGATTGTGTAGAGTGGTTTCTACAGTCTATGGAAAACACAGCACAAAAGGCCAAGGGATAACTTGGTTAAATTTTGTGTTATAAAATTTTCTAATAGTAATGCATTTTAATATCTGTTAACTAGACTAAAAACTAATTTTAAGTGTTTAAGTTGAAACACTTTGGTCAAGCACTTTAGCCATATGAACGTGGTGCATGTATCTCAGCTGGCGAGGCATTGGTTTTGTTCCTCTGAAAAAAAAATCTCAGTGAAAAATGAGAAGTCAGTTGTTTCCTTCTAAATGCCTGGGGTTTTTAAAAAGACAACAAAAGCAGATCTCTGAAATGTTTTTGATTGTCAGTAAGAGGAAACAAATTTTGACTTTCAGGTGTCACATTGGATTTTTTTTTTTTTTTTTTTTCAAATTTGTAGTCAAGGCCAAGGATATTTTTAGTGGAAATTTGCCCATGAATAAATAAAATTAAAAATCCATTTGATCTGTTATTTATGAATAGATTGTCGGGGATTCCTAGCTTATCGAATTGAGAAAAAATCAGCTGAAGTCCTTCCTGGAGCATTTTAGTGTTGCAGGAAACTGCTAATAGTGTTCCATCTGTTCTTGTGATTTTATTTTTAAGGAAGTTGTTAGGTTTTGTTTATACTGATAGGAAAATTATAAAAATGTGGCGAAATTCATGCCTGTTCCATAATATGAGCACACCGAAAAGGCGGTTCAAATTCAGTATTTGCACTGCGCCATGCAAAACAGTCTTTTTCTTAAGTAAGAGTACGCTTAAAATAAGTTTATGGTGGTGCCCTAATCAAGAAGAATTGCTAACTGAATCCATATTAATAATTAAAGCTACGTGAGTGGTATTCATTCGAGAAACCCAAGTAACAGAAAAACTAAAACTGAATGAAAGAAGCTAGGCTGCTGAACTTGTGAGACAATACGGGCATAAAGCGCATGTGTTGGTGCTGCAGTTACCTAGGGCTTTGTTTCCTGTTCTGATTGTGGGATTTGTGATATTTTTCCACTGCAGACAGATGAGGTTTTAAGGGAAAAAGAGGGGTGAGGCAGGAGCAAGGAGCCTTGTTTGGAGATTGTTGTTTTAGTTTGTATTAAAGTAGTGTCACCTAGAGGCTCCAACCAAGAATACAGCCACGGGGTGCTGGGCACCCTGAGCACACACGCGCCCAGAGGCAGTTGTAGGGGCAGAGCAAGGTGCAGACACAGAGAGGTGCCGGCAGGCAAGAACAGATCAGGAGCCCCAGGTTTGGGCTGTGTTTGGACCATTCTGATTTTTGGCCATTTGTAACTGCAAAGGAGCATTTGGCCTGGGTGGATCTCTGACACCTCACTCCTTGTTGTCAGATGCTCTCCTCTCTAGGTGTCCATGGGTGACAAAAGAAGACATGGAAGAAATGATCGTCAGTGTTACACTGGCGACTAGCTGCTCATCTTGGCGTCAGCTGAAGAAGTTATGATAGAGTCTGTAGATTTAAAGGACTGTGTGGACTCTGTGTGTCAGCTACCAGTCAGGTGGGATGACTCTGCTTCAGAAACATTAAAGACCCCTGTAAAACTGCAAAGCTGGCTTCAGGGTAAGCAACAAAAACTAGTCATTGAAAGCCCAGTTGTGGGAAACTTGATTGCAGTGCTTGGAGTGAAAAGGTTTTTTGAGAAAGCCAACATCTGGTGCTTTTCTGCAGTAGCTGACAGATTTTCAGTGTTTAAAAGGGAGATAGATGCCTTATAAAGGTAGTGTTTTAGACACCTGGCCTTCTCAACAAGTGATGTAGAAAATCACCGGGAAGGTATAATTCCAGTTTTTACCCTCCTTCACAACATGTAAAGTACCAATGCTCTAGGGATGCGTACTTCACTAAACCATCTGAATCTCTCCTTCCTCAATCAATGAAGACATGTAAACAGAGTATCAGATAGACATACAATTGCTTCAATGACAACATAAACATATTTAAAATACAGCATTTTCAAATAATGCCACAAATCATGTATAAATTACAGCAATTCACTAGTATTAATTTATGGAGCTCACTTTTTATTAAGGAACTTTTATTAGAATTAACTAACTGTGTGTGTCTGACATGAAGTCTCTAAAAATATCCGTCTGGTTCTGTTTTCCTAGTACTGAGATTAAGAGAAGCTGTTTAGACCTAAGTACAAATGTACTTCTCCGACATGAGTGTTGTATTACCGATGGTTTCAGTACATTTACCAGCAGCTAAGAAATCCTTCCTCCTTACTCTTTGATTGCAGTTTCACTACATCATAGTTTGAGAAGTAATTTTCCTCCATCTCTTCCTCTTTGCTCTATGGCTTCCTCTGCTGTTTGGCCTTTAATGCTGACCAGTAGTACGTATAGGTTCATTAACACTATTATAAATTTAGTCAATACTCTTCTAGTGGACTCCAGCTGAGCCCAAACTGACTCACTGCCCTCCAGGGTGTAGTGAGAGACTTAATTACCCTTGTACTGTTCAACAGGAGCAATGTCGTGGGCAGCATTTCACTGTGGCTGGAGAGGTTGAAGCTTCTTTCTGTATTGGCTGCCATTTTCAAGTTTAGAGAAAGGGATTTCAGAATAATTTGCAGCTCTGTATAATAACAGCGGAAAGCCACTGCTCTTTTGCAAATGAGAATTGGATTGGTCACGTTTCATTATGGTACTTACATGGATTTTCCTTTGATGGTGGGAGTATTCCTTTGGGTTGTCTAAGGACAGAAACACAAGTTGAAAGAGTGAAGTGGAGGGACAAGTAATCCTTTAGTTGAGTGGCACGTGTTTCAGCATCTCCTACTGCTTGAAACCAAAGAAGCCTTCACGCAGTGGAGGAAGGGTGGGTGTTGCATCCAGTACGACAAAAGTCGTACTCAAACATGCATGTAATTGGTGATGGGCCAGAGTATCATGCTGCGGAATGCAAACCATGAGAATGCCACGTATTTCTCACTGGCATAACTAAAGTGAAGTTTGAGTGAAGCGAGGTCTAGCGCAGTAAGTGTATATTAGGGTGTATAAGTTGATGTTCTGCAAGGCGCATCCATCACTATTTCAGTGTCGCTGTAATTTCCGTTATTAATGTTGTCTGCAATTTAAAGCTGAGTCCTGTGTTGGATAATGTAATAGTCAAGTGATTCAATGTGCACAACGAATATTTCTCAACAAATCTGTCCCTGGTCTTTTTTTGTCGTTTTCATGTGTTATGCTGGGTCCTGGGCTGGAGGCTTTAATCGTATGTCAACAATACGGTCTCTTGAGGTGTCATCCATTTTAACTGTAATACAGTAAAAACTGAGTGATTTACTCTTCTTTGTAATTAGATTAAATGATTGTATAGTCTTTGAGAACCTAGTGCAGCCTTCCACTAAACAAATGCTATGACTCTACCATTGGAAAGTCTGAATCTGATCTGAATTCTCTCAGTGCCAGGAGGCACACAAGGCGCGAACATCGTTCTTCCACTTCGATCGGTCTGCGGCTGCGTGCTCTGGAGTCCCAAGGGCCACAGCGCAGTCTTCTGTTGGTTTTTTCCTCAAGACATGACCGATCCAGTTCCATCTCCTCCTCCTCACTTCATTACTGATTTTCTCCATCTCCGAGTTGATGCTCATCATTTCTGCAACTTTTTTTTTCTTTTTTTTCCGGGAGGAGGTAGTTGGCCTCCTGCCAACCCCCATGACTTGGAGGGCCAGTGGTTTTTCTGTCAGGGTGGCCTTCCCTTAGGCTGCGTTGGTTCGCGGCACCTTCTTCAATTTTATCCGGTGCACCCTCCGGAGAGGGATCCCCTATCCACCACCCAGGGGATGCACCTTCTAGCCGTGCAGCCCCAGCCGAAGGACCATTGGAAAGTACAGATGAATAATATGTGAAATCTCTTGTGTGTACTGTAAAGGAGAGGAACAGCTAAGAGAAACATCCTTCGGAGGCAAAGAAAGTGAAGAAATGGTGCAGGCTAAGGCATCGCTAGCTCAAAGTCTGAGTAGGTGTACAAACCGTATGGCATTATAGAAGAACCTTCAGTGACTCTGTGGTTTGATTCCTGCCTGTCATTACCCTTGTTATTTACTCATACACTTGCAAAATATTTGCCTTGTCCCTCAGGTTTTATTACCTGTCCACAGCACATCAGTGGGGAATAGAAAGGAATGGCTGCAGTGAGTCCTTTAACTGCTTATGTCATGGAGAGAGCTTCTTTGTAGTCATTCAAGTATACAAACACTCATGTATGCCATAAATATCCAAACAAATCACAGAGCAGACATCATCAAAAACAGTCAGAAAAGGAAGTAAAGTAGGAGGCATCATTCAGAGCAGGAGAAAAGAGGAAGGTTTCATAGCAGTCACAAATTCTGGGTTAGTCATCATTTGTCTCCATGCTGGTGGAGGGGACTTGCTGAAGCATTGTGTCACTTGCAAATATTAGTCACTGAAGCCATTGTCTGAGCCTCTGAATGAGGGGGGGGAGACTTTCGTTCTTCTAAGAGAAAATATTAAAAAAAAAAATGGGCTAGGAGGACTTGTTGATTGCAAGGTGTTAAATACACCCTTACTCACACATTGGTTTATATGGATGTTGTCAAGGTAAACATTACACGTCAAGCATCTTATAAAGAATTACTAATTTCCATTAATTTTCCCTAATTATTTGTTTGGGGAAATTATTCTTTTCCCTAATTTAATTGATTTTTTTTTTGTTATTTTATTTCTTAATTCAGTTTGGGTATTTTGAAACAAATAGGTCAGTTCAAATTCACAGTTATGTTCTAATACAATGCTGTTGTGCTGGCACAGCATTAGAGAATTTGTTTGAAATTTCCTAGTTGTTTGTAAAATGTATCCACTGTTTCATTTTACCGTACGCAGTTGCTGTTGCTGTTACTAGATTATTGGTTACTTGGGGCATAGGTAGTCTTTAGCACACGTGTGCGCATTTCTTCATGCAATGCAATTCCTATTCTTAAATGATTTACACTAGGTGTTATGAACGGGCTAAAGAATGAACACATAGGTAGTCCTTGATTTTGGCTCACAGCACAAAAGGAAGGAGGAGTGGTCCAAGCCTGGAGTGCTGTCTGGGGACACGGGAGAGTCAGCTCCCGGGTCTGCCACAGAGCCCTTTTTAGGACTTTGGCAGGTTGGTTGTCTCACCCTGTCTTGTATGAGTTAATTGTGTGGCACTTGATGGTGCAGGCTTTTGAAGCACGTGGATACAGCGCTCTGTATGGATTCTTTAGGCAAGGTAGCCCTGTATGGAATTCCAGTGATAGCTGGTAGTCCAGGCAAAAACGCAGTTCTTGATACAGAATGCAAATCAATGGCATTTGAAAATGAGAGAGCAATGTGTGTGGGTATTAAATAGTGTATATATCTAGAGGAGGAAAGATCACATGTGTATATGTGTACATATATGCAAATAGAAATCTAATTTACAAGTTAATAGTATGAGAATGAGCAAATTTCAAGTGGGATATATTTTGCAGTTATGGGATTAATAGTTACTTTCACTGGATTTAACGTATTGCATTAATTACCCTAGATGCGTACCTATCCTGTGTTCATTTCGAAACCACTAATGCTTTTGCATGAAAAGAACTGTAAGAAATGTTTGCTTGTATCTGTGGACAAAGGTAATGGAAAAAACCAATCCTCTCATCCACATATTTATCTGAAAGATGTGTTGTATATCTGCAGTTGATTTTCTAGAATGCTGATTAGCTAATACTGTTTTTGGCATGCAGCTTATCCATCGTGTGGGAGAACACTATCTGAATTTCAATTTACTTTTCAAAATGATGTCGAACTGCTGTTCCTTTAAAGGCTTTTCTGGCCATTTGGGGACCCAGTGCAGACGGTGGAGCTGCAGTCTGGTCTCAAAATCTAATTTAATTGATACAAGGCAGCTGAAGCAGTGATTGTTGAAGAGCTTGAGATGGATTGCAAAAAATAAGTGCTTCTGAGCAACTTGCTTAGTGTCCTTGTTTGAAACTCTGCCCCGAGTTTATTTTTACTTTCGTTGGTAACAGACATTTATGGTAGAAGCCCTGTGCTTCAATATAGTTAAGGAATTCATTAGTTCTGTGTGGTTTTGATATGATCATGTTGCTATTAAAGAAACTTTATGCCTGAGAATACTATGCTAATAATGGAAGGAGGAGTGGAGAGCTAAGGTAATGCCAGGTGTTAATCACTTTGTCCCTGCCAACAGCTTGCCACTGTTTAAACTTCCAGAATCTCACCCTTCTAAACATTTGTTTTTGCAGTGATGGGTCTTTCCCTTACGATTCTGTTCCCTGGCAGCAAAATACCAACCAGCCTCCAGGCTCCTTATCAGTGGTCACCACAGTATGGGGTGTGACTAACACCTCTCAAAGCCAGGTAAGCTTTGTTTTTATGCTCCCTCCCTCACATGTAGATACATGTTATCGCTAATGTTTGCAAAATGGAAGGCTTTTTGGAAAATCCTCTTGGGATCAATAACAGCGTCTGTGGTCTCTTTGTTGTATATGCTGCGGTTTTTTTTCCAGTGTGTCCTCTGGTGGCATTGGAAAGGAGGCGTCTGAGAGCTTGAGTCAGTAACTCCTTTAGCTGCATGCAAATGTCAGGCTTGGGTTTAGCACGTATTTTGCGCTGTATGGTTTCAACACTAAAAGCATGATTTTGGGGTAATCCTAAAACTCTTGGGAATTTCAGATTGAATTTGAAGAGTTGTTTTATTAAAAATAAAATTTCTAGCTAGATTCACCAAATGACAGTTATTGTTGATTTTACTCGGGGTTGTGTAGTACTTGTGGGCTGGTGAAATCCAGTGCCAAGTCTACCCCCACACTGAGGTGCTAACTACCAGCTATAGGCTGTGCTCTTTTCAACCTCTCCTGTTAATACTGCCTTACTTTGCAAAAATATTTCAATATGCATGGGAGCAAAAACACGAGCTTCTGGCTTCCAGGTGAGAGCCATACTTACTGGATTTTCATTCAGTTCTCTCTGCTCTTACGTCTCTTTTTTTTTTCTGCAATGTATATTGAATTATGCTATACAAAAAGAAGCAGCTTTAATAAAGGAGATGCCAATTATTTGTGATAGCGTGCTCTCCAAGAGATATGGCACAAATCAAGCTCTCGGGCAGTCTAGCCTTTTCTTACACTATGGATGAAGTGCTCTAAACATATCAACATCTTTAATGAGTGCAAATGGTACATAAATCTAACTTGTCTTTTCTACCTTTTTCAAATCAAGTGACATTAGATCCCATACAAAATCTTCTGTGGGTTTTTAAAAATTATTTTAATTTTGGTCAGAAAATTAAAAACAAAGCTGTTATGGATCAAGCCGTTTGTAAAAGAAATCATTCAGGGGCCAAGTCATATAGATACTCAGATGGCAGTTATGTAAGCACTGGTTGTGGCAAAATCTTTCTTCAAAAATAAAGAGAGGAAACAGTTACAGCATCTATAACATCATTTTTTATTGTTGATTTCTTTTTAACACCTTAAAAGAAAAGATACCCCATCTGGGAGTGAAACACCTAAGTAAACAGGTAGGTCTATACATTGGCCAGAAAATGGAAATACAGTTTCTTGTGAAAATCTTTCCCATTTAAAAAGGCAAAAGGAAAGAGGGGGAAAAAAAGAAAAGACTCAGAGTTTAGTTCTATCATAAGAACACTGTAATGTAGCTTGAACTCTTCATGGTGCTTCAGAGGAATGTGCAATAAAAGAAAAAAAGTGCTTTGGTAAAAAGAAGAAAATGCTTCTTCAGAATCACTGCAAGGGAAGGGTGAAACTCTGAAATGTGAAGCTTGGTTGTAGCTGCTCAGAGTAGATTGAAATGAATGACAGGGTTTCCTGTAAGTCTTCATGCTCCCCTAGGGAAAGGAACGAGCCGGGCTCACCAATTCCCTGTCACAAATTCCCAAAGCTGTTGTTGACTTGGTCTTGTGCAAAAGTCATGACCACTAAGTATCTTCCCAAGTAGGAGACGCATTTCCATGCAGGTGATCCATGAGCAGCCATACTTGCATCTCAACAGAAATCACAGCAATTTTGATTCAATTGGGGAAAAAAAAAAGCTTCAAACAAGCAAACCAAGTCCTTTTAAAAACAGAACAGATGACTCTTTTCTAAGAAGCCATAAAAACAACTGACAGACTTCTGTACGCTTTAGAGAGAGTTAGATTCAAGAACAGGTTAAGCCACTGAAATATATTCTTTAACAGTTTTTGCATCTGTAGTACCCTTTACAGTATGCCAATGAGACTGAATATTTGCAAGTTATTTCCAAGTCCTACATCAAAAAAAAGAAAAAGCATGTACTTAATCGGATGAATTTTTCACCTACAGAGGATGGTTCTAGCAGGTCTTTATCATAACTTTTTTCATAAGCATGTTAGTTTGGGTTCCATCTAGCTAAAAATCTCCTGTGAAGGGTAATTAGAGATCAGAAACTCTTGTTTGTTTGGAAATGGCAAAAGAAAAGGAGAAATCACCAGGAGTGTGCACAAGATATCAAGAAGGTGTATGTTCGTTAGAGTTCAGAGTACAGGGTGTTTATATTGTAATTTATCGATTACAGTAAATCAACTTAATTTACTTGATGTAGTTCAAGGTACAGCCCCTTATTCTTGTGTTTTTACTCACAGGTGCTGGGAAATCCAATGGCAAATGCTAATAACCCTATGAACCCAGCAGGAAATCCCATGGCTTCTGGGATGACTACCAGCAACCCTGGAATCAATTCCCCTCAGTTTGCTGGACAGCAGCAACAATTTTCAGCCAAGGCAGGCTCCACTCAGCCATACATACAGCAGAGCATGTATGGGCGACCCAATTATCCTGGAAGTGGAGGCTTCGGTGGCAGGTAAGATTTACTTGTGCGAGGTGGAAAATGGATGTAAATAGTTGATGAAGCTTGTTTTAGTGACCTGGCAGAAGTGTCATGGGCTTATTTTAATTATATAAAGTCTCAGTAGCTATTTTATGCTGGTTAACTGAAGTGCATACTGCTTTTATAGCTTCGGAAATCAGCTACCCAAACTGCAATGAAATTCATCACAGTAAATGGAAATGGCTTAGGTCAATCAATTAGCTCTAATAAACCCCCAAAATAAAGTTTTAATTAAGAGAGATTGTTAAACAGACCACAGGCTTAGGAATGATTAACATTTAATAAGGCCAGGATGTGAAAGGTATTGATGGTATAATTTCTACATGCGTATAGAGGAATAAGCTTGAGTATTAGGCAAAGTAGGTTCCTATGCAGTGGGATATTTCTGCCCAAAGACTTACTGCACAGCAGGAATTTGAAAAGAATCGGGGGTGAGGATGTTTGTTAAGAGAGATGGTCAAGCTGTGTATTTATTTCGGGGAAGTAAATGCTGCATTAGTGAAATAAGCGAAAACTTATAGCCTGGGTTTTGTTACATTTTGACTTTCTGTGTCTATGCTTTGTAAACAAGGCTGGTAAGTGCACTTAACTGAAACCACTATTTATGGTCCCTCTGCAAAGCCTGCTGAAAAGGTTGTTAGCATAGTCAGTCTAGTGTGAAGAATATAAGCCTGGGACTCAGGGGACTTATCTCTCTTTTCATCTCTGCCACTGATCTACTGAGTGACTTTGAACAAGTCGGAAAGTTTCTTTAGCTTTGTATTAACATCTCTAAAATGGGCACAGTGTACTGGACCGTATTTATAAAGATAGCTGATGTCTTAGAATGGGAAAGGCATGATTTAGCTTTATTTATCTTATGATCAATAGGAAAGCTGGGTAGGAACTGCAGAATACGTTGTGTGGGATCCAGTAGAGCTGATTGCATTGGGTCTCTCCTGGCCTTTCTGCTGAGGTTCAGGGAGGAATGCTTTTACAGCGTCAGGAACACTTGGCATAATTCACCACTGGGGCAGATGAATGCGCTGTAGTGGAGAAAGCTCTCTGTTCATGCTGCTGTGCAGTCTGCCCCTATGCTATTGGGAAATGGAGCATGCATTAACTTTCAGAATTTCAATTCAACTTCGCAGTAAGCTTACAGAGCTGCAAAGCAGTTCACTGCCCCCACAACAACTGACGGTGGTACCTTGCAATCCCGGTGGCAGCTTCTATGACTGTTGCACCTCAGCAACACTTGTATCTCATGTACACACCTAATTCCCCATCCTGCTGGCTTTCATTAGGCATTGATATCTGATTTTGGAACAGTTCCAGATGAGGATCACACCAATGTTCAAAACAAAATCCACCAGGCGTGTCTTAATTCTCTCTCTCTTTCTTTCTTTTCTTCCCTGTTAGTTACCCTGGAGGCCCAAATACCCCTGCAGGAATGGGGATCCCCCCCCACACGAGGCCGCCAGCTGATTTCACCCAGCCAGCTGCAGCTGCTGCCGCTGCTGCAGTTGCGGCTGCAGCTGCTACAGCAACAGCTACGGCTACAGCCACTGTGGCAGCCCTTCAGGAAACGCAGAATAAGGACATTAACCAGTATGGACCGGTAAGAGAGTAACCCTTATGTCTTCATACCTGCCTGATCTGGACCATTACAGGGAATTGGGCTGTCCTTCTTACTCCCCTGTTTATTAGGGTGCCTACTCTAATTTTTTTTTTTTTTTTTTTTTTTGTGCATGAGCATGGTTTGGTTATAAATGCTTATGAGAAACTGCTGGTATGTGTGTATATGGGTATGAGTCAGTCTCCCCTGTTTTTTCTGATAAATCTTGCCCAAGTGTATTTTGTAGTTTGGAGGTTGCCCCTTAAAAGAATTGAAGATTACCCAAAGTTACAGCTGCATCTGACATGATATATATTATGGCTGTCTTTGCCAGCTCTGTGAACCTCTAAATTTGAGTACCCGGTGAAATGTTCCAGAATCTTGGAATAGGTTTTGTACCGCTTGGGTAATTGTGTATTTTGCCAACTACAATTGGTTGGTTGTTTTTTTCCCTTCAAACAAGGAAACAACAGTAGAAGAGAGATTTGCTTTTTAATAATATTGGCTATGAGAACAGCTATGCAAGACGTGCATTTCTGGTGATCCATAACCTCCAGCATGTCATGACTTCATGTAATAATTTTTTCTTAAAATAAACAAGGATTTGATCAAGTTTTTTTTCTCCTTAGCTTTTTTACCTCTCTGAGTTTTGAAGTATTTGGGCCCATATGCCAGGTGATGTAAAGGAGCACAATGTCTTAGAAATTGTAGAATTGTGCTGTATTTACACAGCCAACTTCCTATCCTGTCACCTTACAGTAATAGACTAGCCACTTTAAACAATTTAATTGCTCACCTTAGACTTACGTCTGTCTTTCTCTCTTATGCCTTCTACAATTCCAGTTGAATTTTTATTATAAATAACATCACCGCCCATCAAATGCTGGAGAACATTGAAAGAAAATGCGACATAAATCCTCCCCTTCTTCTCTCCCCCAAAAGCATGTTCAGCTCCCTCCTCCCATTTTAAATGCATGTCGCATTTTATTCTTTTTTTTTTTTCTTCTTCTTCCGTTGAAGGTTTGTTCCTCTTTCCAGATGGGTCCAACTCAGGCTTACAACAACCAGTTTATGAACCAGCCTGGTCCTCGTGGCCCTGCTTCTATGCCAGGCAACATGAACCCAGCAAGCATGGGAGCAGGAATGACACCTTCCAGCATGAGTGGGCCACCCATGGGCATGAACCAGCCTCGGCCTCCTGGAATGAGTCCCTTCAGCACCCATGGGCAGAGGATGCCTCAGCAAGCCTACCCAGGCCCACGCCCCCAGTCTTTGCCTATACAGGGCATAAAGAGACCGTACCCAGGAG
This sequence comes from Platalea leucorodia, assembly GCF_965183815.1. NCBI lineage: Eukaryota > Metazoa > Chordata > Aves > Pelecaniformes > Threskiornithidae > Platalea > Platalea leucorodia. Next base: position 28,268,293 of record NC_138826.1, read on the forward strand.
AGGTAATAAAATAAATTATATTTCGCATACACTATTATTTTGACGGAAAGTTGCAGCATGCTGGGTAACGTGTGGTGTGCATCCCAGTATGATAGCTACATCTTTGTTCAGCCTTGGTAGGAATACTGCCATTAAAATATGAGCGGCAGCAGCTCTTTCTTTATAGCTTCTAAAGTATTCAGGTTGGCCCTTGCTATGTTAGTCAAGATGACAGTCATTAAAACCAAGAAAGGCCCCAAACCAGCTGAGCCCTCAAAATGTCACTTTGAGATTCTCATGCTAGGTGGTGAATTCATAGACCGTAAGCAGACTTCCTTCACAGGAGTGGATTTATTTAACGTGACAACTTAAAAGAGACGTTGAAGGTGAAATACTTCATTTGAGCCCAATACATAAGTGATCTGCATTTTCTTGGATGGTTTTATTGTTCTAAAGAAATACAGGGCATACGTTGTATAAACACCAATAGTAATAACATTTATTTTAAAGACCAGTTGCTTTCCAAACTTCTTGAGGCTTGATTTTCATAGGCACTGAGATGAATATAAATCATGTTGAACTCAAATCTCTCTGTGTCAGCATTTATGTAATATAAGTTTATTTGGAGTGTGTTTTTTCTGTGTAAGTTCCCATGCTGTTATATGAGATCTGAGTGGCTTTGTAGACAAAATTACATTGCCATTGACTTGTATTATGACCTTGGGCAAAACACTTAGGGTCAAAATTTTAAAGGAATTTAGAGAACCAAAGATATAGACAGAGGAGCTTTTGGATTTTTAAAAAGCACCAGTGTATTTTACTATTCAGATTGATGTGAATCGGGCAGTAGATGCTTCTGAGAATCTCACCAACTCTCTTTCAGCATCTGTATGCACCTAAATGTCTTTACAAATCTAGCTACCAGTTACTAGCTTCAGAGATATTTTCCTGGTAAAATTTTGTATTAAACTGAGACTACAACAACAGCTATAACTCCAGGTGTAGAGCTTTGAATATTACGATATTGCCCTGACTATAATAATGGTAGTGAGAGCTTATAGAAAACATGCAGCAGAGTACCATGGTATGCAGAAAATACAGCGAACATTTAGTATTGAGCTACGTTTCTTTCCTGGGCTGCATACTATTTTTTTTAAATAAATTAAAAAAAAAATCAGAAATAAAAAAGTCGTGTGCTTTTGCAGGAGTTGCTTCTCTGGGAAGGCTTTTCATGCTGTAAATACTGCCACTTACTCTACAATTAAGAAAACACAGAATGTGGCTTGTTCAGATAATTTTTATTTTCAGATTTCATATTTTAAGGAAGACTGTAAATCCTTTTTTGTTACTTCAGAAGCAGGTTTTTCATTGTAAGTGAATATGATCATGTTCCCAAGAAGTCAATACTGAACAGTTCCCTAAATGTTACATGCTTGCTGGTCTGGAATTCTGCAGATCCAGTAGGTGCTATTTGCTTGTTGCTTTTTGAAAGCTTCATTTATGGAAACTTCTTATTAATCAGTTAATTTTTCAAATTGACATTTTATTACATTTAAAGTTCCAGTTTTCATGACTTTGATTCCAAAACTGCAGCACAGTACTGGCTAGCACTAGCAAAGTGTTTATGACTAGTAATAGCTCCTATTTACTTGTTAGGGTATTGCTAAACGCTTTAGCACAGGGCCAGCATAGCAGTTGTGTTGAGAAGACAGACATGGACAACACAGCTTCTATGCTCTTGCCCATTCCAGAATTTTTTTTATGTTACTTTTTCCTTTTGTGCTTTCATTCTCCATCTGGCAAAGGAGCCCCGGGGATGGGGCTGGTAGCACTTGCAAAACCACAGAGATTTTGTGAACGTTGCATCTGGTTGTAATCCTGGTTTCTTCAAACACGGTGCCCTTTGACAGCACTGCAAGGCTGAGTGTATGTGTGTGTTAAAGTACATGGTTATTCTTATCCCACTTTGGTTTGCAGGACTTTCATGCTTTTGAGTATTCACCTCCAACCATCAGGGCCCTGGTTTAGGCATGAGTGGCACTAAGTTGAGGAGTGTTCACCTGGAGAGTTTTTTTGTTTGTTCTGATTCCACTGCTGAATGTATGCTAATAATCAATTCAAGACAGCTGCTTGCATGAAACAGATCTTTGTCTTCTTTCATCTCTGTCATGAAATAGCCAAATTATGGAAACCAGCAGTATGGACCAAATAGCCAGTTTCCAAACCAGCCTGGTCAGTACCCCACTCCCAACCCTCCAAGACCCCTTACATCTCCCAACTACCCTGGACAGAGGATGCCAAGCCAGCAAAACACAGGGCAGTACCCTCCTCCAACGGTCAACATGGGGCAGTATTACAAGGTAAGAATTTTTAGGTTATCTTGTTGCTTTCTGGTAGACATTTATGAATGAAGTTACATTAATGACTTCATAGATACTGCTTTTACATAATTAAAGGAAAGAGAGAAAAAAGCACAGTGTTTTTACTAATGTTTTGGATATCACAGAATCAAGTCAATCAGCCAAGTTGCATTGTAACTTCAGAGCAGTTCATAAAGAAAATTGAATGTTACTGCAGCTCATTAGAGGCTTTTACAAGAAAATGTTGGTTTTGCTTTAACTATGGCATGTAAAAAGAAGTACCTAATGGGATTCAGGTGTAATATTTTCACCTATTCCTGGCACCCTGCAAGAATACAGCTTTGGAAATTTGTATTAAACAAGTTCCACATTGCAGCATCCCAGTTTCAGACCTACAGTGGTCACTGTTGGATTAAGCCAGCTGAAACTTAAAAGCTGTTCCAGCTGTAGAATTCATCTTTGAACTGATGTTTGCGTGACATTATCCGACCTCTCCCTCCCCTTTTTTTCCTTCTTTTCCCTCTGTGCTGCTTGTTTTGGGCAAGAATTAGAATTGTTGAAATATTGCCTAAAACCTGTTTTATGGGTACATCTTGAGCTCTTAGAATTATCCACACTGAGTTTGTACTGAGGGCCTGCTGAGGTCTGACGTCTTTGAAGCGCACACGAAAGTGATGTTTTGCACACAGGTACTCCAGTGAGTATAAAAACGGGGAGGACCATCGATGGTCTGACCTGCTCTTAAAGTATTAGCTGTTGAAGTCTCTGGGCTGCATTCTGATTTTGAACGTTGGCTGAAAGAATCTAAGATGCACATTGGTCTTGAACTGGAATCGTTCCGGTGTGATTCACACAGAAAACACCATTGGAAAAAATAGGGGAAAAAAACCCTTTACTGTAGAGCATCTGTTCTACATGCAACCGAGCTGTCCACTGTGGTACCCAAAGGGGAATGCCTGTTGCATCGTGGCAGCTTTTCCGGAATACTGCCAGGAAGAGCATGAGGAGGAGACAGATCTTCAACTACTGTAATTCCAGTGCAGTCACTTATGCTAAAATAACAGCAGAAGATCTCTGTGAAGTTTTTAAATGACAGATTATTTTTTTAATACATTTTTACATGTGTTTATTTTAGATGGGGTTTAAGTTTTTTGTTTACAGGATAGTTCTAACAAGGAATCTGTGGTCTTTCCAATACTATTTTGTATTCAAATATCAACCATTCTGGAAACAGTTAGAAAATAAGAGACCTTGTTAAGAAGAGAGATTATCCTGGTGTCCTGGCTTCAGCTGGGATAGAGTTAATTTTCTTCCTAGTAGCTGGTATAGTGCTGTGTTTTGGATTTAGTATGAGAAAAATGTTGATAACACACTGATGTTTTAGTTGCTGCTAAGTAGTGCTTACACTAGTCAAGGACTTTTCAGCTTCCCACGCTCTGCCAGGTGCACAAGGAGCTGGGAGGGGACACAGCCAGGACAGCTGACCCAGACTGGCCAAAGGGGCTATGCCATACCGTATGACATCGTGCCCAGTATATAAACTGGGGGGGAGTTGGCTGGGGGGCAGTGATCGCTGCTCGGGGACTGGGCATTGGTCAGCAGGTGGTGAGCAATTGCATTGTGCATCACTTATTTTGTATATTCTTTTATCATTAATATTCTTATTTTCTCTTCCTCTGCTGTCCTATTAAACCGTCTTTATCTCAACCCATGGGTTTTACTTTTTTTTTTTTTTTTTTTTAATCCTCTCTGCCATCCCACTGTGGGAGGGAGGGTGAGCGAGTGGCTGTGTGGTGCTTAGTTGCTGACTGGAGTTAAACCATGACACCTGGCTAGGGGAAAAATTCCAGCTTGCCACAGAGAGGACCTGAACCTTTGGATTGTAGTGATTGTGGAGATAGTAACTGTATGTGTTAAAGAAAAGAGCAAAGATGGTTGGAAATGTAAATGCTTAAGATTTCAGAATGCAGCTCTCTTACGTACTTTAGAGTATCCTAGGCCAGCAGCGCAGCATTTAGATACAGAATCAGATTTGAAGTCCTGATACTTTGGCTGTCTGTAAAGATTTTCATCTTCTGACGCTCTGATGTGTATGGGCTTATGGTACACGAGCTATTACAAGAGAGTGTCATGCAATTGCAATTTTGCTTAATGTCAGCTTCCTTCGTTAATAATAAAACCAAATAAATAAACCATCGTTATTGGTTTATTCTGTTAACTGCAACCATCCCCTTAATTACAAGAAACGAAACCAATGGTGTTTTAATACTATAGCTACTCTTTATACTTAACTGTCCTTTTTCTTTTAGTTTGTCTTATTCAGCAGCAAACTAAGAACAGAATCAAATTGTAGGTACGCAGAATAAAAGACATCCGCTGACCCCTAGAGCTTTCATTCCGAGTAGATGAGTTGGACAGGGGTGGAAGAAAGGATAGATGGAAGTAAAAGGGACACAGACATTCTAATTGCATGTCTTTGGACTTTGTTTTTCATGTAGGCTTTTGTGCACTGGGGCTATTTTGGGAGGAAGCCAAAGAGAGAGAAAGGGCTGGGTGGGTTGGCATGGTGTGGAAAAACTGAAGCGAATGGCTGGTTGGTTTTGGAAAGAGAGCATTCAGAAGAACACGATAAGCCTCTTGGCAGCCTTGCTTGTATGTGGTCATTGCCTGAATTAAGCTGGCTGGTCTGCTGGTTTCAGTTCCTGCTTTGCTCTCCTAGTCTCCCTCTTCCCAAAGGCCTCATGGGATGTCCTGTGGTTTCTTGTCCTTCTGGAGATAGAGGGGCCTCCCTAGCTTCTTTGTAGTCTTTGGTGTTTGATAGCAGTACAGTTCACAAGTCATCTTATTCTTATTTTCAGACTGCAATAACGATGTGATGTTATTTATTTTCTAGCCATCAAGGCCTGTACCTGTGGCAAATTACCCTCATTCACCTGTTCCAGGAAACCCCACGCCACCTATGACTCCAGGGAGCAATATTCCTCCATACCTGTCACCTAACCAGGATGTCAAACCACCATTCCCACCTGACATTAAACCAAATATCAATGCTTTACCACCACCTCCAAGTGAGTAGCAAACAGAATGCCCCCACAGTCATTTATTGTCCCTCTGTTCTCTGCCACATACATTTCAGAGTCTGGAAACTAGCTCTGATTGCTGCTCTGGGAGAGGCTCCAATTGCTGAGTTCTGATAGGTGGCATGCATGGTGCAGGCTCACTAGAGCCAGTGGACAGGAAAGATTGCTATCCCCTCCTGAAACAGAGTATCAGAAAAGTTCTTGCAGGTTAAACTTTTAAGGATTTTACTCCTGAAGTATTCCTTTGATATGCTTCCTGAGGATAAACCACTTGATTTTGGGTTGCGTTATGTGTCCTCAGTAGGCTTGTTTATTGTATGAACTTTCATTGTGGTCTGTTTTGTTCAAGGGCAAAGCCATTCATTGAACATCACTGCAGACAGCGTAAAATGTGAATATTCATAGTGGTGTCTCTATTGTGATCCATACAGGCTTCTTAGAGAATATTCAGTAGTATGCCAAAAATTGATATATGTTCCTTTCAAAGCTACTCAACGTCACAGCTACATTTGGCTGGGAGCGGGGCAGGAATAACAAGATCTCTCTGGCTAGCACAAGATATTTGAGGTTTTGAAGTGACTGATGAACAATAGGAAATATCATTTACTAGGGAACTTGGGAGAACCTTAATGTTTTCTGTAAAATAACTGCTGCTGCATTAGCACTTTGCAACTGGTGTTTGGAGTTCCGGATAGCTGAAAAATTAAGTAGAAGGTGGCCTGAAATATTATTTGGGCAAGAACACAGCATTTAAAAGACACATGAACTTCATAGATTAGCTGTAAGTTACCACAAAACCTCGTTTTATGAGATCAGATAGTAATTGAATACCAGTGTCTTTGATCATTGGATAGTTCCAGCTGATGAAACTATTGGAACTAATTGGGTAATGTAGATCCCAGTTCAAAGCGGGGAAAATAAGCATTATCACAGTTTGCCATAATTAAGAGATTTGTTGTCAGTCTTCTGCCAACAGAGTAAGGAATTCTTGCCATGCCTGGTTTCTGTTTGTGGCTGGAATGCTAAGGTCCTAATATTAAGTGTGGGAGAATAGAAGATTTTGGTTTGCCGTCGCTATCAGTTTGAGCCCTGTCACTTGCATCAGTTAGATGATGTAGTCACTTGTGTTCTTCTTTTTTGTGTGTGTGAACCTGCTAAGTTAGACCCAGTAGCAGATCACTGTGCCATTTGTTACTATTCTGTATAAATATACACATTATTATTGCACTGCAGATGCTAAAGGGAAAGTTCACGCTTTCTCTCCCTCTTCGATCCCAGCCAACCACAACGATGAGCTGCGCCTGACGTTTCCCGTGAGAGATGGTGTTGTACTGGAGCCCTTCCGGCTGGAACACAACCTGGCAGTCAGTAACCACGTCTTTCACTTACGGCCAACTGTTCATCAGACGCTGATGTGGAGGTAAGCTCAGCCTTGCTGTGAGGAAGTCTTGTACCCAGTGATGGAGGAGTGGCAGGCCAGATGAACTTCATTTAGGTTTGCCATGAATTTCCCTTTAAAAATTGTGGCCTAGATAGGAAAAATGCCCTTTAAACTCACAGATACTCTCAGCTGTCACTTTCCAGAGACAACATGTTCTAAAATACTTCCTGATCTGTGTTGCATCTCCTTGCTGATAGCATACAGCATGCAGTGTTTGAAAAGTCACTGCAGTGGTTCCATCCTTTCTTCTCTGGGTGGAACGGGTATGGGACATGCACGACTGACACCAGTACAAACTTCTATTTGGGAGACTCCGAAGTCCTAGGTGCTTTGTGGCCTGTGAAATGTTAGTTGCAGGAGTAACTATGCAGGGCTGTTACAGTTTATGCTTAAATTAAATGGTGCAGGGTATCTGATAATGAAAAACAACACACTAATGAAGGACCTGATTTAGAGGCTTGGTAAAATCATTAAGACAGGCAAGTGCTTAAATCCTCCAAACTTGAGAAACAAACTTCCTAAATTCCCCCTCTTGTGTGATTCCCCAAGTAAGGACAGGTCAGAAATATCGGAGCATAGCTTTCCATGTACAAAGGCTTCTGGTTTTCACTTACAGCAAGTACTACTTTCCAGCACAGAGGAGTAGTTTTCCTAGGTGGTACTTTCCTGCATTTAATGTAGATCTGCATAAGTGATTCCAGGTTATGTCCCAATTCCACCATGCTCATGGAAGGGCTTTAGATCAAATGACAATCGGAGCCTTAATTTTTTTTATTTGTATATTTTCAAATACCACGGAATAATTTTGTCTCCTCATCCTGTTTTTCTCAGAAAGCATCTCGGTATTTATCCTGGCTGCTGATTACATTGTTTGAGCCTGTCTCTGTGCACTGTGGAGGCTGGTTAGTTGCTCAGGATCTTGTATGGATGTTTTCACAGGTGTAGCAGCTGAGATGGTAAAATGCAGCATCTTAAGCACATTTTCCGTTACGCCTGCCTCATTTTCAGTTTCTTCCCGAGCCTGGACAACATAACCCTTGACCTTAATGGGAGTGATAACTTGTAGCTTCAGCTCTTTTCCCCTGTGAGGATCTTCTTCCCTATCACTGGAGTCCACTTGAGACTTCTGTTTTCATGGTGTGGAGGGCGTGAGGTGGGCAGAGAGGTGCGCTCAATTCCCTGCCCCGGCGTGGACCCTGGCTCTAAAGCTGAGGCTTGATGCGGGATGCAGGAGTCCTTGCTGCCACAGTGACCCCCTACCCTGAGGTAGCCTGGGGGCTGGAAGGGAGGGAGATTGCAGGCAGACCACATCCAATAATTAACACCTAACTTTGAGGTCAGCTATTGCTTACTTGCATTTCATTATCGTGGAGTACTCACAGCAGAGGGAGTTTTGGCAGTTATTTGCCGGTTCTTATTAATAAGTAATCACTACTGGGGATTGTGCTGGCTCATTCAGTAGATTTATAGTGCTGCACTGAGGCATGAGGCTGTTTCTTAATATCTGTTCTTTCTTTCTTCCTTCCTTAGCTCACCAAACACATAGCCTTTATTTAAACTTATCTTAATGAAGACTCATAGGTAAACTGTGCTCAGGTCTGCTGTTTTCAAAAGCTTGTTAATAGTGGGGAGAACGGATGGTCCTGTAATGAAGTTATTTCACATTTAGCTCAGGGCTGGATAGATTCCAGAAAAACGATTAGTCGCATGTGTGGATGGATTTTGGTTTTATGGAGAATGGTGGAATCGAGCCAGTGCTTAATATTTGTTTGCCAGTTAAAATATTCGGCAAAACTTCTCACGTGTACACACATGATGAATAGCAATGCGACTATTTTTCTCCCCGCTGGGAACTTTTCATGGTTACAAGAAACAGAAGGGTTGAAGGCAGGGAAAATGTTGCCTTGAAGCTGGTTCAGTCTTAGCGCTGTTCAGTTATTAATAGCGTCTCGTGGTGGAGACGCTGCGTGCTAAGAACATGAGGGTCTCCTGAGCTCTGTCACTGCTCTGTGACATTCAGCAGGCCTGCTCAGAGTCCTCAGGAACACACTTAATCTGCTTGGTTTTTATATCAGAGGTACCAGGCCTTGCTTCCCTCAGGGTTTGGGTGACTGCAGCATGTTCTTGTGAGGCGAGAATCTCCAGTGGATCTTGCAGAGAGAGCTTTCAAAAAATTGTTGATAAAATATTGAAAAAAAGCCTGGGAAGACTTAATACAGATGGATTATGTTGAAAGGTCAGGAAATTTGTATTCTATACCTTTCTTTTAAAAAAAAAACCCATGTTTTTATCCAGTGCTAAATCTTGATGTTTTGAAATCCAGAAAAGACGATGTTAAGTCAGAATTTAAATCTCTGGTTTTGGATAAGGAAAATGGCAGTTAAGTGATGATCTCCTGAATGAGCTGTTTCTCATAGATCTTACAAAGACATCTTCCTTCAGGCAAGATGGAGAAATGAGCACCTAGATTTTCGAGCATAAAAGATAACCATTCAGCTGTCTTTTGCTGTCATGAACAGCAGAATCCTGACACTTCAGTTCAGTTCTTCATGTTCTTTTAAATTTCTTCTTCAAATTACTCATTCCTGACACAAGGTTAACATCCATGTATGAAACTGAAGTCATAGTCTCTACCCACTTAATTTGTAATTAACTTAATCTCAGCCTCTTCCTTTTTTGGAGGTGTTATAAAACTAATTTTTGAGGAGCTAAATAGTGTGTGGAAGTTATTATTGGAGAGGTGGGAGGAATTCATGCTCTGAGAGAAGGTCTAAATTGGGTATATTTAATCCACAGCTGTGTTCATTTGGAATCACAGAAACACAGTAGGTGAGATACAGGGGTCATTTTATCCTAGTTGATTTACCTGTTCCAAGGCAGGATTAGCTCTACCTGTATTTTGTCTGACAAGTGTTCATTCAAATGCTCTTCTAAACACTCTGAAGTAGTGAAGAATACACAGTCTTCCAGCACAACCCACTGCAGTGTATCACTTTCTTGTTCTTAACTCTTAACACACAGGAAAGACCTACCTGATGTAAACATTTTTCTTTCTGCAGGATCATTCCATGGTCTAGTTTTGCAAAGTGGTTTGAGATGTTCCCTTGGAAAGTCCTTTATAAGTGTAAAATATTAACAACAACTTTGTGGCATGCTTGCATCATTAATTCATCATGACTTGCTTCTGTTAAGGGCTTTTATGAAGAAAGTATGTTATATCCTTTACTGGCAAAAATTCTAGAAAAATAATCTGATTGATAAGGAAAAAGCATTCCTAGCATCAAAACAACATCCCTCTGCAATGTGAAAGCAAAGTTAAAGGAAGATTTATTGGTTGTTGTACAGGTCTGACTTGGAATTACAGTTCAAGTGCTATCACCATGAAGACAGACAAATGAACACAAACTGGCCAGCTTCAGTCCAGGTCAGCGTTAATGCAACCCCACTTACCATCGAACGTGGCGACAACAAGACATCTCATAAACCTCTGCACCTAAAGCACGTCTGCCAGCCAGGAAGAAACACGATTCAAATTACAGTCACAGCATGTTGTTGTGTAAGTACACTGAGCTCACGGCTGCAGCTGCTGGTGCTGAGTTTGCTATTTAGTACAGTTTGCAAATGTTGCCTTAGCTGAAAGAGCCTTACTCTCATTTTTTTCCATGCATTTTCCTGGTAAGGTGCTTGTTTGAAGATGTTGACACAGTCAGAGCGCTAATATGGAAATTTTTGCTGCTGAATTACTGCAGAATGTAGTGGTGTCCTTCCGATGTCTCTGAAAAGCCTTGTGGTCTAGGGGAGGAAGGGAGTTTGATCTCCTACCTATTTAGCATGTGCCTATGTAACAAGGCGGCTGAAGCGTATTAATGTAGACGTAGATTATTGTGATGCAGGCTGTTGTCTGGTACTAATTTCATTTACGTAGGGTATTAAACCGTGTTTGTTTGACAGGAGAACATCAACACCATAATCATTGGGGATGGTGATGATTTTTCAAATAGCTTTTCAGATGAAAAACTCATATTCCTTTGATGCAGTCTAGACCATGCAACTTTCCCCTTTCTCCTTTTCCATGGTTTAGTTACTCTCGGGGGCGAGTACTGTATTTTTAATGCAGACTGTTGTACACATACAGTCTGAGCTTTTGACTGTTCTGTTGTCACTGACAAGAAAGCAAGCTGCTACCTCTCCCAAGGTCGCAGTGTGAGGCACTTTGACAAGAAGCCATGCACCTATATTGCTTTACTTCACACTGATGTTTCTCCGCATAATGTCATTTATCTGGTGGCTAAGAGCAGGGGCAGCATCCTGTGAATCCTCAACGAGCTCTCTGTTGGGGAAGAAGATTCATTTGGTTCCAGACACATCAGCAGCAAATCGTTTTCGCAACTTCCAAGGTAGTCTGAGGGCAGGCAGGTAGGCTAGACTGTGTCAAAGAATCCAGGGTTTTAAAAATAAACCCTGATGTCAGAGATGAATACGTCAGCCCTATGTATTCTGAATATTAAGGAGGGAGAAAATGCAGAAAATCTTTGCTTTTTTTAAAGCCCTTGTATATGTTACGCTCCTGGAGCACAGAACAACATACTGCACAGCGTGCAGAATATCCCTAAGGGAGCGCATGCGCGCAGCAGAGCAGAACCAGCTTTTGTATTTAAGCATGAGGATCTTAGGGAAGCCACATGTCCAAGGGAAGAATGCAGCTCTGTTCAGCAGCATATTTACCATGTGCATTTGGTTCTCTTGGTAACAAAATGCGTTTTCTTTCAGTCACACTTGTTCGTGTTGCAGTTAGTACACCGGCCATCAGTTCGCTCCGTACTTCAAGGTCTACTGAAGAAACGCCTCCTCCCAGCAGAACATTGTATCACTAAGAGTGAGTTTTCATTTCGTGTGGGTGGTGACTTTCTAGAATGCCTATGTTCGGTTGTGATAAGCTATTTCTACAAAAGATTTACTTGCTTATTGAAAACCTTAAGCCGTACTTGTCAGGAATTTCCAGGACATCATGTGTGTAGATTAAATCCTTGGTATCCTCAAATGTTGAGGGCTATTTGGGTGAGGGTAACAAAGTACCAAGGATACAAGCTTAGCTCCCAACAAGGACTCTCCCATTCCAGGAGAATCTCTCTGGCTTTTCCCCCATATTTGTTTTTGACTTACCTAAAAGCCCTGTGTAGAAAGATTCTTCTTTATCTGTTTAGGGCTGCATTAAGTGCTTATATGGCACTTTATTTGGTTGAAGGTATAGCTGATACGCGTGTGTGTGATGGTTTGTCTGTTCAGGAGAACGTTCTAAATTACACCACCTGTGTGGGTAAATTGCCCATTAAATTGGCCCTTGAAGGTTGAAGTGTTGGTCTTTCAGATTTCTACATTAGAATTTCTATGTTTCTACAGTACAGTTTTGTTTTCTCACACATACATATACCTTCTTCCTAAACAGTAAAGAGGAACTTCAGTAGCGTAGCAGCTTCCTCTGGCAACGCAACACTAAATGGGGAAGATGGAGTGGAGCAAACTGCTATTAAAGTGTCTCTGAAGTGTCCGATCACATTCCGGCGGATTCAGCTCCCAGCAAGGGGTCACGATTGCAAGCACGTACAAGTGAGTAGATGCCAGTGGCCTGGCAGTATTCCTTCAGCCATGTGTTGTTACAATACCTTTAGCTTGGTCATTGTATGAGAGAGCCTAATGAAATGGGATTTCTTTGTGTCTATCAACCTAAATAATTAACTATATATATGTTTAATGTAGAGGGAGAAAGTAAGCTGTTTGGCTAGTAGGCTTTTTTTCATGGCAGTTTTACTTTTGTCCAACTGATTTAATTAATACAGTATTTTCCCTTGATTTCCTCTTTTTTTTCTTTTCCTTCCCTCCCCCCCCCCCCCCCCCCCCCCCCCTTTGTTTCTTTCTGATACCTAGTGCTTTGACCTGGAATCTTACTTGCAACTGAACTGTGAAAGAGGAACTTGGAGGTGTCCGGTATGCAAGTAAGTGCAACCAAACTACGTGAAATGCAATTGTACACGATTTGACCAAATTCAGGTCATATTTAAGGTCATGGAGGGGAGAAGAAGGAAGTGCTAGGAAATAAGGTGCATATATTACATTTACATAATAGCATAAAGTCCAATGAGATTTCTTGCAATATTTCATAAATTGAGGGAACGCCCTGGATTATTTAAAATTTAAAAATTGGAACTGGAAACTTAAAAATAGAGATATTTTCTCACAAAATACATAATCTGTGAGCTCTTATTACAGGCTATCAATGAGTTGTGTAGAGTTCAAAAGAAGCTCAAGTATTTATATTGATAAGACATAAACGAATGAACTGGGAGTTTGTCTTCCCAGATTATGAAGTATAAGCAACTACCAGACAACAACATGCCATGGCAAAAGAATGGATAGTCTATTCTGGAGTTATTTTTGTATAATTTTAATGCTGTAATGCCCAAATCACTGAACTTAAATATGTAGATACTAAAGTGTTCAGCATCCAGCTGAACATTAAGTAAGGGTGCCAAATAACTGTATCAGGTGCTGTGCTTTGAGTCACATAGATATGCAGTTAATGGCAGTGTTCAAGGAGAGGGAGAATTTTGGAGACTGCATCATTTGCCAGTAATTAGGTAGGAAATGAAGTTGGATCCTCCAAGGTCAAAGTCAACATCAAGTGCAAATTAAAGTGAGAGCAGAAAGCAGGAAGGATTCTCGTCCAGAATAAGGCTGATTTTAAAAAAGGTGAAAGATTTCCGAGGAGAAGTTTGGAGTGATTGCTTAAAGGAGAAGAGGGATAACTTGGCATACTTTCAACCTTACGTTTTGACCAGAGAGCTAGTATACTGCAGAAGACATGGAACAAAAAGCTTTGAAGTGGTTACAGACTGCCCATTCTTACATTTAACTGGGCAGAAAGAATCACAGAATGTCTGCAGGCCGGTTCAGTGTCTGTAACCTACTGTGCTCAGTCCACAGGGTTACGAGTTCCAGCCTCAGCTGAGGAGACAGGGCTCTGTAGCTCCAGCAGCTGTAGCTGTAGCAGCTTGTACTTTATCTCTGCAAGTCTCCAGTTCAATCCCTGCTGTGCCAGCCGATGTTAGGTATAAACACGAGTGGAAATTGTCCATTCTGTCTGCTTCTGTGGACATTGCGGACTTGAGACGAGCTTATTTCAATGACTATCCATGATTGATATGTATCCTAAAGTGCAGGTGCTTTCTCTGAACTACCTGACTCTTTTTTATCTTCTAAATTAGGCTAAAAATATCAAAAGAATTGGATGTCTTGCTTCTTAATTTATATATTCATACATCCAGGCCAAAATTTTTGTCCTGTTTCTCTGAGTATGAGCACCGGCATTCAGATCTAAGTGCCTACATAACTAAATCATTTCCATTTTTGTTTTGTTCTGTCCCCATCTGTGCTGGTCTTAAGTAAAATAGCTATAATACATAGTTACTTTGAAGCCATATTACTGTGTAGCTCAAAAAAAAAAAAAAAAAGATCCAATGAGAAAAAAAAAATGGTGCTAGCTGATGTTCACAGGAGAGATCTGCTATGTTTGAAAAGCCTTTAAATTTGCAATATATTTCACTAAAAAAATGATTTAAAGGGTGTGAACAGCTTGTGGACACCACAAGTAGATGTATCTTATCTATTGCATGTAGAATACTATTATCCTGGTAATGCAGATACAGAGCTAAAACTTTTTGCCCCACATCATTCCTAAATTATGTGTTACAGATAGTAAGTTGGTGGATCCTGGTCTGCCAATTTCATCACTAACCTATCCTTCCATCCCTTTTCCACACATGTGTAGCAGTATTCTAACATGAAGTTTGGTGTTTTTTTTTCCTTTCTAGTAAAACTGCTCTGCTGGAGGGCTTGGAGGTTGACCAGTACATGTGGGGTATTCTGAATGCTATACAAAAGTAAGTGAACTTATTCATTTCTGATATCCAAGACTAAGCAACTAGGAGATATGTTAATGCGTACTGAGAGAGTCACACCAAAGTAGGTCTTAGTGATCGAACTTGAGTATTCTATGTCATGGCTCCTTGGTGGAGCTAGTGATACAGTGAATAGTGAATCGGTTTCCATCTACTTAATAGATCTTGTTTGAGTTATCTCATGATGGCAACCTCACCAATGAAGCAGAGGGAAGAGTGAGAATGGAGGATTAAATGCTTTCCCGTATTTACAAGTAGTCCCTCTGATTCGCATGTGGCAGACCATAGATATGTTTGGATTTCGTTGTGTGGATAAACACAGAAATGTGCTCTCATAGTTGCCTTTTTTAAAACTTGCTTTCAGCACACACTTGAGGAGTAAAAGATCTTGAGGTTGTATTATACTAGAGCATTTCAGAACGTTTGTTACCATGCAGATTCTTATGGAAACTTCAGCAGAATTAGTTAAAAAGACAAAAATAACCTCAATTAATGTGCTAAAATTTTCACATTATTTTACAGCTCAGAGTTTGAAGAAGTTACCATTGATCCAACTTGCAGTTGGAGACCGGTTCCTATAAAGTCAGATATTCACATCAAAGATGACCCAGATGGCATTCCCTCAAAAAGATTTAAGACCATGAGTCCAAGCCAGATGATCATGCCAAATGTGATGGAGATGATTGCAGCTTTGGGTCCTGGCCCGTCACCTTACCCATCTCTACCCCCTCCTCCAGGAGGCAACAACTCCACTGAATACGGTAACCAAGGTTAGTTTTACAGCTTTGTGCACCCAGGTGGTCACTCTAGAAGTCAGTGGTTCGGTCAGCTTTGTGATTCAGGTATGTTAGTGCATCTCCTCAGAGACACACAGAAGGAAAGCAAATTATATGGCTGCAATTCTGAAATTCTGCATCAATCTTTTCATTTAAGATTCATCTGTTTAGAGGAAAATACATTTTAGTAAGGAAATTGGTACTTGTCCTATTTATTGCCATGCAGCCCTCCCTGAAACAACAAACATTGTATGTTACCTTATATATTCATGGCCTGCCACAATATATATCTTTCCTCATTTTTTCTGTCCATTTTCTTTCTGTTCCTTTCTCATTCAAGTGAAGGCTCCTAGTGTTTACAGAAGTTACAAAGTAGAGAACCTGGCCCATTAACCCTGCTACTTGGGCTGCTAAGTTTAACTTGTGGCCAGGTGGGTGACATTTGGTAGGCCACCCAGAAAGTGGATGACTTTTAAAGAGATTTTTAACTGCTTTGCAAACACCTTTGCATTAGAATGAGTTCCTCTACCCATGTGCTGCCAGATTGAGAAACAGGGAACTATATACAGGCAGTGGAGATACGTTTTCAAATGACTGGTATATTGTGAATAACTCAATTACAGTGACAATTCTGAAAATATGAAACCAGAGACTGTTTCTTTTGGAAGTAATATGATATGACTCAGTTCAGCTCTGGGAAAAGACCAACTGTTCACACCATCAGAATCCCCAAATTGATTACAAGGTGATATATGTGCTTTTTGCAGGCATTTGAAGAAAAATATAGATTCCATTCAAAATATGGTTAATTTGCTCCAATGACTGCAAAACTGGTGACAGATGATAAAACTTTTTAGGTTTTCAAACAGATGAATGATTACTATAACAAAGCCAAGAGCACTGAATCACAAATTTTTCACTCATTTAGTAGGAGTGAAGTGCAGTCAGAGCATGAGAACAGAGCCATCTATTTTTCATCATCTTCCTAGCTCATCATCGGGAATGGACAGGGTAGTCACGTAAAGTGGGATTTAAGGTTTGTGTAACGATTGCTGCCTAGACTGTTATTTCTCTGCCTTCCCCTGTGGATCCTGTAGCAGAGGTAGTCATCGCTTCTCTGAGCCCTGACTCATCAATGGCAAGTGAAACCCACGCTCTCCTATTTCCCCTGCAATAGGCATATCAATGCAGAGCACCAGACTATCCTAAATGTCTTTATAGGTCTGCCCCTCAGCATGTGGCACAGCTCTTGCCCCAGGGAAGGGCATGCTGCTGCGTGGCTGTAACTCCCTGGGCATACTGCCTTGCATCTTCATTCTCCATCGATACGTGCACTGAAACTTAGTGTTTAGAATTAGGTAACATCCTCTGATTACAGTACTCTAGAGCAAAGTAGTAGTAGTATTACTACTGTGGTTTATGTGTGTTTATTTGGATTTCACAGTAAGCATACTGAAGTTTAATTTGCAAATATAACAAGTACTCAGTAATAGAAGACCTTATTCCAGCTCCCTGCTATTAAATCTTTCCTGAGAAGCAAGGCAAGACCAGCTATATTCTGTGAGACTCATCCAGTTTGCAGATTAACAAAATGAGAATTAGTAAGGCTCTTCAGTATTTACATGATAGATCAAAGTCCTGACTTCTTTGAGAAATACTCTTACATGGCTAATGACTTCTATTCCTCTGAGATTAAACTTCCGCTTGTGAAGCTGTACGAAAGAGCAAATGATGCGGCTACTTCAGTTTGTCAAACTCCCTTCCTGACTTGAAAAAATTTAAAGCTGCTCTACTTCAGCTGACGAACTGCAGGCTCTCCGTGCAAGCTCCAAAGCTATTCTATTATTTCAGAGCTCAGTATCATCCAATACAGTTGCTTATAAGAAATAGCTGAGTGGCCTTAGTTCCATTTTTGCTGTTCATAGCAAATAAGCCACCAGAGTTGCTATCTCAGTTGGAAGTGTTAACAGGGGGATCTGGACAGAAAAAATATGGAGAGTAAAATCCCTGTATTGGGATACATGCTTGCTTTAGAATTCAAGTGAAGATCACTGGGCTGAGGTGGGACAGATCAAAACATACTGACGATGGTCATACAGTACTTGTCCCGCAGATCAGCAGGGGACTCCAGACTTGTTGCTAGATGGTAGATGTGTGGGGGTGAATCCAGATCATTTATTCCAAATTGGTGTGAAATTTTGGTGCTTTGGAGAACGTTGTTTTGGGCTGAAGTTAGGTGGATTTCATAAATTCACTAGTTCTTCATTACGAGCGTGCATATTCACATGCTGAAACACAGGCTATAGGCAGCCAGTTTGTAACTCTGAAAATGAGAAGAATAGATCCAAGAAGGGAGAATTGATGTTGTGTTTGAAGACAGTCAAGTGAATTTTATTAGGTTTTGTGGGAGCAAGGAGAATTACATTGCAAACCCCAATTAGACACGAAGGTCTCTTCTGCATTATCTTAATGGCAGTTGCCTGTTTATACTACAGAAGAAAAGGTAAAATAGATGCTGTGCTATGAACTGATGGTGTGGCGTCTTCCTGATACAGTTCTGTCAATTAGCTTCATTAGAAACTGAAGCAATGTTGCAGTCTTACTGAGTGCGTTTAGCGTAGACATAAATAACAGAGGTGTCCTATAAATAATTTTGGATTTGGGCAGGCAGTCTCAGTTGCACTGAGATGCTTCCAGATGCAAATATTCCATAGGATTTAATATCCCTTTTACTTCTCGACTTGGTTATGTGGTGACTTGACAGTAGTTTTTCAAAATGTCAGCAGTTTTCAATTAGTTACAACATGTGCATGAATTACTACAGCAGCCGGTATTTGGAAGGTGAGTGCCGTTTTTTCCCTCCCTGTTCCTCCAGCTTACTCCGGCGGTGGGGAGCACAGTGTTGTCACGTTCAGCATTGCAGTTGCCCTGTGCAGTGCAGGGAGGATGCCGTGCCGCACAGCTTTTACAAGATACTCTGAGAGATCAATGTTGGGAAACAAATAGTTTCTTTCATATCACATCTGTTTCTCTTTTAGGCAACAGTTACCAAGGTCATGGCAATTTTGACTTCCCGCACGGGAATCCTGGTGGCACGTCTATGAATGACTTCATGCATGGGCCACAGCTGTCACATCCCCCAGACATGCCGAGCAGCATGGCAGCTCTCGACAAACCTCTCAGTCACCCCATGCAGGAATCTGTAAGTAATGGTGCTGTGGACGTAGATTTTTCTTTGTGGGGGTAAGGAGCTCTCATCCAGCTAACGGACTTGCCTTGTGAACTGCTATTACTTTTTGTGGATTCCTCACTTTGGAAGTTTGTGAAATAGCCATTTTTAGTTTCTGGCCTTTTCGAGTTTTTGGAGAAGCGTTTCTGAGCTTTTTGAATTGTCATTTAAGCTAGTTTATCTGAAAGAGACAACCTGGCTCAGTGTGCTTGTGTTAATCATAGTGCTTTGCTCTGACACCTGAAAAAAAACTAGACTTCATTCCCTAGGCCAGCAGGGTCTGTGAATATCCATCTTCAGCAGACAGCTTGTTAGAGCAAGACATTGACTGACTTCAAAGCAGGGACAATATCTTCCCTGGCTTTGTCCCTGAGGGCAAAATTTGCATCAAAGCATTTTGAGGGGGAATCCTACCCAAGTAGCATGAAAGGCACCTCTAAGATGTTGGGAATAGGACAAGCCTGTAGATTTCCAGGAGAGACGTTGCCACTGGTCTGAGAGTGTATCAATGTAAGATACTAAACACCGGAGGTTCCTCAGGTCTCAGATGGAGAGGCAGAACTCTGCCTTGGAAAAGCAGCTTGCTCAGAGCACTGAGTTTTATATACAGAACTTTATATGAAAATGCAATACTGCAGCAGCTAGGTGATAGAAAAGCTACCGGCAGCATTTAGCTCTTAGGCACGGCTAGTCATCTATTTTAGCTCTGTGTGTGGGGGGGTGTATACATCCTTTTATGTTCATTTAAGTTACAGGGCAAGGGCTTTATAGTGTGCTGTTACTGCACAGGAAGGATGTTTAACTTGACAAGTCATCTGTGCCATGTCTTTAGTGAATACTAGAAAGTACAATTTCAGCATGTAATGAGGAAATGTGGTAGCAGATGCTCAGCACAAGCCTACTCAGTCAATGTCTTCTCTAGCTGGCAGTGGGTTTTCCAAGGAGGATGGTGAGAAATAGGAAGAGAGTGGAGTTCTTAGTATAGCTTGGAGAGAGCCCAAGTAACAAGACTGTCTGCAAAGGAAGAGTCCAGAAACTGCTAACGACTTTACAGGCTAATAATGGAGAGAGGAAACATGCTGTAAACTTAATTTTATATGGGCAAATTCCACATACCCAGCTTAAAGAGCAGTCTGAATTATCTGCATCAAAACCAACCATACAGTATTAGAATATAGAAGTGAGGGGAAATACTACCAACCTGAACCACTCACAGCTGCTTCCCTTGGAATCACAGCCACAGGGAATTATTCTTTGCCTCCCATTACCTGACACCTACCTCCTGACTTCGTCAGTTAACTGCTATTCCTTTGCTATAGTGGTTGCCCCAGTGAAATTTCTGAAGTGGGAGGATATGAAGTGGTTGAATATGAAAGTGAAGAATCTGGCTTTCTGAAAATGGGACTGCTTATGGGTGATAGCAGAGGTGAAAGTTGCTCAAGGCTATGCATGTTCCAGAGCTGTAAGAGGGTATTTGGGCAAATGTTAATGGATTTTTGGTTCTGCAGGCCAGTCTGTAGCAAATGTGATACTTGCTTATGATAGCTGGCAATTAAAGTAAGCCTTTGCCTCACTTCTCCCTCATCTATCATGATACGCAAGCTATAATATTTGGGAACGGGAAGCGGCGCTAAAGCAGGTTCCACCTAGTTTATGTCAATGGCTGATTTTCTCTAATGAGGATCAGTTTTCAGGTCTATTAGCACAAGGGAATTACATTGACCTTGTCAACATAGCCACATGGTCTTACGGCCACATTTGAGAGCTGTTAGTGTTCCCACACAGCTTTTTCAGTATTATAAAGTCTCTGCTTTCCTTTCTCTCTTTTTCTCCTTCTTTCTTCTTTCTCAAAAATGAACTGTTTATCTGTAGCAGCCACTAAGGAAAGGCAGCTTTAAAATTACTGCTTTTAGAGAAATGCGTGCCATTAACGCATTCCTAAATGGTGTAGCTGAATGTCTTTGGACAGACATCTGTGTACGAAAATAACTATAAATCACATTGCCTAATTGAACTAAGGTTTTAAGATGTTGCATGTTCTCTTGTCTGGCTTTCTGTCTTTCCTTTTTACACATTTAAGGTGTATTTTGTGTTCGTCTACTATTCACGTTTCGTGTTTACAAGGTGAGTCAGGATCAGATGTTTGGTCCTTTTAGACCTGAGGTCTGTCTCTTACTGGAGCTGAATGCTGCTGAATGCTGTTCCTAATTTTCCTGTTGTGAAGATTTATGTGGTGGCCCTTATATAATGGTAGGCAGAGAAAGCTGATCCCCCCAGACATACTCCATAGGTCACTCCAGGAAATGCCGATGTGTTTGCCCAATGTAGGCAGGGCTGGGTAACCAAGGCTGGATCATCAGAACTACCTTCTCTCAACACTGCTGTTCCGCTCCTGTGGAAGAAGAAAATCAAGACCTGAAAGTGGCCAGAAGTAACACCTCTTCCCCAGTGTAAAGTGTTGTGAGAACTATAGAAGAGATGCTTCTCTGTCGGTGCAAGATCACTATAAAATAGCTGCTACAATCGCATCATGTTTGTTTTCAGAAATTGTAAACAAGTTTTAGACAAAGGTAAATTCAGAGTTAGCTCTAGCTTAGTGCTTATTGCAGACAGTGTAAGGAGTGGTACATGACTGAGCAATGGATGATCACGCCATAGTTTCATATACACACTGAGGTCATATGAGCTGGTGCCGCTGTAAAAGTTCATTGCTCTTGTTTCTATATTCACTTTTCCTTTCTCTCACACCAGCCCAAGTGTTATTGCAGCCATGAAGTGATCTGGATCTGGGTACTGATGTGATTGAAAACTAATTCGGGGGGGGGGGGGGGAAGTTGAGCTTTGATCCATGTCAGTTCCCCAGTTGAGTTCACTGCCATGTCTGCGAGGATGCACCCGATGACAAAGGCATGGATGGGAAAAGTGGCCAAGAACAGCAGCAGGGCAGGATAGCATCTTTCAGTAGTTCTGCCGGCTAACCCAGGAAAAGAGTTGGTAAAACTATGACCTCAGTAATGGAGAGAGATATAAACCATCGACTTAACCTGCTGATCTTTTTTTTCACTATCAATTTTCTCCTGAGATGAAAGGGATATTGTTCTGCAGCCGGCAGGTCCCTTTGCTCTGCAACTATACATCTCGGCACTCCTAGGGGTCCCTGTTGGGCTCGTAAAGAGGTGTGTTGTTCTGTGCTATTAAGCTGAAGATGTAGTTGTGTCTGCTATAAGCTTTTCTTCTATAGATTGTAAATATTTTAAGAGTGCCAAAGTTTATGCTTCTAAAACCAGCTCTGGAATTACCTTGCTACATAAGCAAAGGCAACCTTGTTAGACTCTGCATTGGTAGTGTGGGTTAGTGTTTTTAAAATAAAATTATAGGAGTTGCAGACCCAAGCTGAACATACACAAAGAGTATTGCTTAGAGCGTTTTTGCACCACAGCAGACTTATCGTTAGTTAGCTGAATGCAAACAGAAAAGTGTTGAAGTCCTGAGCGTTTTGCTTTCTCACAGGTAAGCTGGTGGAGTCTGTGGCCTGTCAGATGGATTTTGAACCTGCGATGGCTGTTTAAGGTTATGGTGGCCCTCAGTCTTACAATGTACAGTTACTCCCTATCCAACAGTTATCTCAGGGCCCAAGATACTGCCTTATCAACTAAATATTTATATATATAAAATGCTTGCCTATATAACATAATGTAGAATTTCTAACCTGCTTGTTTGTTTTGAAATGTGTCTGAGAACATATGAATGCCTCTTAGTTTAAATAATTAGTGATACAAACATGCCAGTATGACTCTTCTTTTGTGCATTCAGGGATAAATTTAAGAGACTATTCGAGATAATCCTGTTTTGTTTTGTTTTTTTCCGGAAACTGCTTTTCCACTTTAGCAACACTGTCTTAAATTGCTTTTTACTTTTTGTTGTTATTAAGCTTTCTTAATTTCCACACTTTTCTGTTGCACGTGTCCTCAATGAATGAAGAAGGAAACAGTACTATTTGGGTAGACATCTACTTTCACTTGGACTTTTGCAAAGTTTTGAGGCTGCAGATTCATTTACATTAAGGTGTGGTCTGTGGGCGGATTTTGTACAAGTTAACCCCTAAGGTAACAACAATAATGTTGCAGAATACTTTTTGAGTAGTCAAAACGTGACCCTAATGGAGAGAAGAGTGTATATCAGTACTTTTTAATAGTTACTTTAAACTCTCATGTGGGAAAGAGGCCCAAGTGTAGTGTGGCAGATAGAATCCTGCTTGTTTCCACTAGCCTTCATATTACCAAAGTACTGAAAAGGACCTCCATGTAGCTGAGTATGACTGTCCCAGTCGATCAGTATTCAGGTCTCAGTTTTCATACGAGTGGTGAAATGTATTTTTTTAAATGCCTGTTTCTGTAATTTTTTAAAATTTTGTGGGAACATTTTAATTAAGTTTTGTAATAACCTCCCTTTTGCTTTCCAAAACTGAAAACTAAGGTTAAAATAACTTTGCAGTTTACTGTGATATGAAAGGGTCAATGCTGACATAGCATTTTGCTGGTTTCTGTTGGCTTGGCTGGATGAATTTCATGCTGTTGTTGTATGTATCTGTTCTTTTATTTCAGCTCCACTTTGTGGCAATATGTAGCATTCCTCAAAAAATGTTTACATTTTTTGCTTCTCCATATACCCAATTAACATGAGACATCTGATTCTGAAGCATTCAGACGCTTCCTTCTCATGGCACCAAGGTCAAGCCCCAAAGAATCCACTAGCATTAAATGTGATGTGCAGCAGAAGGAAGAATTGGGCTTGTGCATTTTAGTTGCTTCTCTGTCATGTGAGGAAGACTTTTCCCCTGTTCTTCCATAATAGGGTTTGGAAGATGCGTGTGATTTGATAGTTTATTCCCCACGTAAAACATAAAACATACTAAGCTTTTGCTAGAGAACTTATCCACGGCGTGAATACAAAATAGAAGTGTGATCGTTGGCTTAGTGGCACTTAGCTAGTGCATTGTACTTTGCAGTGGGCAGGTATGCAGCCACCTGCAGCAGCTCTGCTGATGGGTGGGGAGCTCGCTAGCTGAGCCCACTTGGGTTTTTTGTCAACCATCAGAACCCATCAATATCAGCGAGGAAACTCTTCAGCCCTTAAAAGGCTGAATGCAACACTGAAAAGTTGTTGCATTCTGAAAAGAAAAGGAGGGGAGGAGCGGGGAAGGGCTGGTGTTTGCAAGGTGTTTGTAATGAGCTGAAACACGAATAGGCAGCGGTGTCAGGAAGCTACCCAGTAAGGCAGCTGAGCAGAAATGATGCATTTTCTCGGTTAATCAGTTTCCTGGCGTAGGGATCGTTATTAAACAAATTCTCCATTCATTCATGGAATTTTTTAGGGCAAAAGCATCTGCCTTGCTAATGCTGAGCAGCACCCAGAAGCCTCCTTCCCTCCTCTTTGGGGTTCATTGTTTTGCATCTGCAAGCGCAGTTTCCCACATCACAAGGAAGCAAACCAACAGCACAAATCCAATGTGTTTATCTCCCCCTTGCAGATAACCTTCGAAAAGCTGAAACACTTTCTCCGGCATTGGGATATGGAGTTTTCTTTTCCAATTGTGCTTTTTTATTTCTTTTTTTGTTTTGTTTTGAGTTCTTTTTGTTTTGTTGTTGTGTGTGTCTTGTTTTTAATTTACTTAAGTTATTTCTTTTTGTAACATGCGGTTACAGAGTCAGGCACCGCGAGCACTGTACCTTGTGGCCTCACTTTCTTTTCCTGCTTTTTTCCTCCTCCGCAGATCCCTCATCCCGGCAGCACTGATCAGTCCCATACTTCCATGCAGCAAGGTTTGCACGTCCCTCACCCCAGCAGCCAGTCAGGGCAGCCATTACATCACAGCGGGCCTCCTACCCAGCAGTCCCGGCAGCCGCCCCCGGCCGCTTCTAGCAACCATCCACACAGTGACCTGACCTTTAATCCCTCCTCAGCCTTAGAGGGTCAGGCTGGTGGACAGGGAGCACCCGACATGCCGGAGCCCTCGCTGGATGTAAGTCTGTGTCATACTATCATCTGCCTGCCATAGCGTGTGCTTCGCATCGCGGCGGGAGGGCGGGGAGGGCACGGGGACGGGGAGCCGCTTCCACAGCACATGCCATCCTTTCATGCTTTGGTACATGGGCGCAGGTGCTGCAGCCGAGGCGACAGGGTGCTCCTGGCTTGCTGGGAGAACGGTTCTGGCTTGAGCAGCTGCGTGGTGTGTGAGACATAGCCTCTTCCTAGCACCAAGGCAGGCATTTCTTCAGATGGCAGTTCAGGCACCAGGCTGGGAGCCATCTCCTTCCTTCCCCCTCATCGCTGGACGGGGGCTCCCGTGCGCTCATCTAGACCCTGAAGCCATCACAGTGCCTGAATAAGAGGAAGGACGCAGCTGTGTGTGGTTCTGACTGTAGCGGAGCTGTGCCAGGCGAGCTGCGCGCTGAGCCCTGCAGCGTGCCCTGGCCAGTGGGAGGGGACCTGTGCTGGCCCACCCCGTGGCACTGTCCCTGCTCCCTGCGGCCAAAGACAGGCGGTGCCCATCCATACCCGCTCCTGCGCGTAGCTCAGCAGCGCAAGTTCTTCCTCCTGGTACGCCACATAGGAAAACAAACAACAAGGACGTCTTCTGCCTCCTTAGCCGCTGTGGGAGGCAGCTCGCAACTAAACAAAGATAAACCTAGTTTCAAGGCCAAAAGTAATCTTCTGTCTCTTACCATCCATTCAGTGGAGTCGGAAGTGAATTATCTGAGGTATCTCTCCGGTTAACCACCTACCTCCCGAAACAGAAATTCCTTAGCGCTAGGATTGGATTTTCGTTTGAGTCGTGCGTTGCCGTATGTGTATCTTCTGTCTGTTCCAAAGTCTGCTGCTGCACAGTGTAATTTTCTTAGAGAAATGTTCACCTCTGTGCCTCGGATTTATATCTGTATTTGCTGTTGCTGTATACTTACGTCTTCCCTGTCACACACGAGCACTGTCCCGGCAGGTAGCATCGCAGAGGGGAGGGAAGGGGTTAGGGGAGGGATGGATGCTCCAGTTACAGGAGCAGTGCTCAGTGGAGTAACTTCTGTCTGAACCAGACTGCTGCTGTTTCACACAACACAGTCACACACACATCCTTTGGGAACGATAGTTCATGTGGCAATTAGAGTTCTGCACCCTTAAGGACCCTGTATGAGCAATATTAATAGGTGAAATAAAAATGTCATTTTTTTTCTTCAAATATTTAAGTGACATAAAATATGCTGTTACAGGTCAGGCACTCATTCCTCAGTGAAAAGCAAAGCAGAAAAACCTGTACATTTATCCCAGTACATAGTTACCACAGATGGAGGCATGCTGGATTCTTAATGGGAGGCTGAAATTATCTTAGCTAAATGAGAAGGCCAGTGCTGTACAGTGTGGGGAATATAGTTCTTTGAAATATCTGTGAGCTCAATCATGATCAGATGGATTGTATTAATGGGTTTAACTTTCAGTGGCTGTGTTGTGGAACCAGACTGAATAAAGTCCCATGCAGCAAACCAAACAGGGGACTGTACCATGGGCAACTTGGTCCGCTCCCTACTGACACAGTCACATTAATTCTTTAGGACTTCAGTGTGATGCAGGCTAAGGTTTAACCTGGGTTAAAGGATATACCTCGTGTAGATACAGATATAGATAGAGGTGATCTGCACTTGGACCTCAGACAGCAGAGGCACAAGACTCAAATGGCTGGTTAGACCTCTCGCATATTCACTTCAGGAGCACTGGGTGCACCTCTCCAAATCCTGCCCCTTAGTCTAGCACGTTCCCGTAGCTTCTGCCTGCGTCCCACATCGCCCCTCGCAGCCCCTGGTGCCCCTCTGTCTCCTACCTCTGCTCCAGCACAGCACCCTCAACGCCCAGCAAGTCCGTTCTGAGGCCTCTGGTTTTCACACCAGCTGGGCAGGAGGCAGGCTGTGCTGCCTGGCCCCTCTGACCAAGGCAAGCTGAGGTCACCCTCAAAACTCAGGACTTCATCTTCACCTTTCTAAAAAAAAAAAAAAAAAAAAAAAATATTTAAATCCCCTGTATACAAGAATGACTCTCAGAGACGTTATGTTAAATTTTTAAGGATTGAGTTGTAAAATCGTAGGACAAATTCAATCATTTTTTACTTTCTACACATTTGGTGGGGCCACAGTTTTCTTTTGGGCTTCTGTACTAGGTATTCATAAAAAATTATGCTAGCAGGTGAAATACATTTAAAAGCCTTATATCTTTAGTGTAGCACTATGACAATAGCATTTTTACCATGAATAAAACGAGGCAGTATTTTAAGAAAAGCATTCCTTCTGGGAGACTCTGTGTGTAAACTTGACATTGCATTTTTTTCAAAATGCTTAGGAAGTAATAAACTTCGTTCTGCATTTCATGTTTAGCTTATTGAAAAATATGTTCATCCATATAACATTAGAAGATGAAGCTGTATTTGCACAGGAGTAATAGAAGCATATAAATATAATATTTGCATGCTAAATGTGATGCAGTCAAGCTTTTAGTTTTTTAGTATTTGAAAACATAGAACAACTTTAAATGAATTTCTCGTACCTACTGTTAAGTTTGTTAAAGCAGTCCATATTTTACTGTCTTTGCTTTAACACAACACTGAATATAAAGGGAGTTTATTACAAACTCTTCCCTGCCATTTTTTATATATGACGCTTTTACTTTTGACTCAGATATGGCGAGATGCAGAATAAAGCAGAAAACATTGCCTGGTACACAACCCAGGAGTTACAGTTTGCTTGTTACCTGTCAGATCAAAAAGAATCTGGGTGATGGTTGGAAAACCAAAATTTTCTATTTGAAACACGGTATTAATAAAAATGTAAATAAAACCCCCACAGCTATTCCTTTTGAGACTTTAAAATGTTGTGGAGATCAGTCCGTCTTCTGTTGGATGGGGCGTTCTGCCCCTGGCACTTTAAAATGTCTGCAGTTGGATGCAATGCTGTAGTTGAGCAAGTACTGCCAGCCACTGTAAACTCACTGCCGCAGAAAGGAAAAGGACTCGCCCACTTGCCTTGCCGCTCCTCTCCCCATACTCCTCCTCAGTTGGGGTTTTTCTCTTTTGTTTTTTTTTTTTTTTTCTTTTTTTTTTCCCCCCCTTTCTGGGCTAGTTTTAACCCTGGGTGAGCTCCCTGCCCCAGCTCCCTGCCCCAGCGCTTACATCAGCGCAGAGCGGCGGCGGTGGCGGGCTGAGGGGTGTGGAAAGGGCAGGGCTGCCTCTGTAGGGTGAGGGCTTCAGGTGATCATCGTACTGGCATGTGCAAGTCAGATAGAGACCAGTCTTTGCTGATCTACCTTAAAGCTGAAATCTGTATTACTCAAACTGTACGTTTCAAGTTTTTATTCAGTGTTTTATATGAAACTAACATACGTAACGAGCGTTTATGGAGAAGTTTTTGCCAGCATCACTAGCCGGGAAATACACTTTGTTTATTGATGGACTGTGTGATGGGGAGGTTGATGGAGAAACCCCAGCTGAGATGGTAATGTAATTCACAGGTGAAAACTGAGCAATACAGACTTCCACAAACAAGTGGATACTGCATCATCTTAGGGTGTTAGGTTTGTGTCGCTGCCTTCTGATTTATTTGGATCTGAACATAGGAAAGCCAGTTTCCAGGAATATGTGGTGTTTAATCCCTTTTTTTCTCAATTGTGTTTCTGTTATCCGTAATTTTCCTTTTATCTTTATATTTTATAGCTGCTTCCAGAACTCACAAATCCAGATGAGCTGCTTTCGTACCTGGATCCTCCTGATTTGCCAAGCAATAGCAATGATGACCTTCTGTCTCTCTTTGAGAACAACTGAAACCATATGTATTCTCCCATCCCTTTCACTTGTTCACATGTGTGTGGCTGCACAGCGAGGAATCTTTAACACTCCTTTTCCACAAGAGAAGAAAAAAAAAAACTCACAACTTGATCCAATGGTGCACTCCCTGCTTTCTTCATCTCAGAACTGCTTTTGTCAGCTTCAAAGACTGCGAAAGTGACGGGAGAAAAAAAACACAAAAATAATAAATGCAGTAATCTCCGAGTCTGCCGTGCTACACGTGACAAAGCAGCATAGACAGTTGTGCAGCTATTGGAAAGCCCATTCGTTGTTCATCCTCTAGAGAGAGAGTTCTGTGATAAACATAGTGTGAAGTATCTTGGCAAAAATGAATCTTGGCAAGGGAAGAAAAGGCAACAAAATGGAACTGTCTTTAACTGACCCGTCTCAGAGTGTCCTTCCAACGCGTGTTCTTCCATTTTTTTGAAACTGTATCTCCCTCCACCCCACCTTCCCTCTGCCCCCCTCCAACCACAGGTTTGCGTTGGAGCGATTGTCCTGGCCACACACAAAAAGAAAAACAAAAACACGTACAAAGCTCAAAAAAGCACAAATCCTACAGTCAAGTGGCAAAGATAGGGAAGACAGACAGGCCCGTCAGAGGGAGCCAGCAGTTTAGCGAATGCGACTTCAGTAAGGGAGTCCTGAGAATCTCCAGGCTGCAGCCGTGGGTGTCGGTATTTCTGCAAGCGCAGGAATCTTAACCACCTCTTTGCAGAGGTTCCTCTGGCCAAACACACAGATTGGAAACACCCAGGAAAAATTAAAAAAAAACAAATGTTTGCAATGTTTAGGGATTTTTTTTGTGGTTTTGGTTTCAAATCAGTACCGTTTGTGGCTGCATTAACATCCAGCTGTTGAGATCGCTGTAATAGATCTTTTTGCCGTGTATGGCATACGGAATGGAAGAGAGAGGGAGGGGGGATGCAAACCAAACTGTTCCCGATTGTCACCTACGGCCTTCGGTGCCCCGAGCGTTCGTGTCACTGTCTGTACTGCACAATCCATAGTAAGACAAGCTGGGTTGAAGGCAGCCAGGAAATCACTGCAGGATGGAGGGAGAGCAACATCACTATCTGCGTAATTATTTTTAATAATCGGCTTGAGAAGGGGCATTGACATTGGACAGACATCTTACAGCTTCATTTTTGTTTTGCTTTGCATTCCGTTTTTGTGACTGTTACAGATAATTCAGCCTTTTTCTTTTTCCCTCCTTCAGTTTCTTTTTTTAAACTTTGGCTGCCGGGATGAGCTCTTTCTCCTGAAGGACCGGGCATGGGGAGAATAAGTAACTGTCGGCAGATTGCTACTGCCCTCAAGAGACCCTGCTGCCACAATCACTGTCTTGCCCCTGTGGTCTGTGCTTCTCGTGTGGTTGCTGCTCCTGCATGAGCTTCCTATTGCTTCTGTGCCCATTTCTGTGCTCTTTGTCTCTCTCTCTTTCTCTCTCTTATAAATGATGTACAGTAGCTGTGTAAGAAGTGCATGTGTGCCAACTTTGCCCTTGTGGTGCAACATTTCAGCTTTTGCCCACTGTACAGTTATTGGTTTCGTTTCTTTTTGTTACTAAAGCAAACGCGACCCTACTCCTTTTCCTCCTCCCAAATCCAGTCAAACGCCCGTTGTTTGCTCACCACAATATGTTTTAAACTGAAGTGCCAGGCAAAATTTTGTTTGTTCCTGTCGGTTTGAGTAGATAGCTTCCTAGCCCTCTGTGTTTAGTTTGCAGTGCTGTAAATGGCATGCTCTGTGCTTACGACTCTGGATTTGCTTTCCTCACCAAAGTCATCTTTGTAAATTCTTTGCGGTTTTTGTTTTATTTTGCTCTTTTTGTTAACGTTTCCCACTACTGCTGTACATGCGTCATGATATATATATGCTAGTCAGCAGCACCTTGCTGTAGATATTAAAGGAAGTGGCGGTTTAGTTCTTTTATTTTCCAGTAGGAGTATTGAATCTGTCAAACATATTATGTAGAGATGGTCCCACACTTATATTTTTCCTGTTTCAAGTTTTTTTAAGAAAGGCGCTGTTCATTATGCAAAATCAATTATTTTAAGAATTGCTATTGTAAATATCTTTGTGAATATTTTAGTATCGTCTTTGATAATATTCAACATTTTCATGATCTGGTTATACTTTTGCTGGTGTTTTTAAATACCTTGTCTGAAGAAAAATATGGGTCCTTTTTTAAAAAAGAAAATTGAGGGTTCTTTAACAGAATAAGGGAGTTGGTTTGGTTTTTTTTTTTCTTTTTTCCCCCCCTGTTTTCTTTTGATAAATTAGCCCAAATTTCATATCCATTTATGTGATGAATGAATTGATACATCAGGCAGTACCTGGACAATCAGGGCCCAGCTCTGTCGTGGAAACATAATAAGAAGTGATTGCCTAGGGCAAAAGAAAAAAAAAAAAAAAAAAACGACTAACCGACGGATGTTCATTGACTGCGGGTGATTGTGGGCTGGTAATGGCAGAGGTGGCGTTCGTTTGCCCAAGTGAGCAGGACACCTAGGACCGGCTGTCTGAGCAGGTAAAGATGCACTGAGGCAAGCAGCAAGTACGTAAGGTACCATATTTATATCGCTATACTGGTGCTCCGGTCTCTGAACCTGGGGCACGGTAACACTTAGGGAGGTTGGTGGGTGGGGGAGGGAAACAGTATAGTATATTTTATTCTGCTTAGAAGTGTCTTTTTTCTTATGTAGGCGTGACAACCTGCAGAGGATCTCTGCAGAATATTAACGATACCTTGGTGTAATACATGGTAATATGGTTGTGGTGTGGTGCTGCTATCACACAACTCCTAGGAAAGACCGTTCTTCAGTTACAGATGTGTTTTGTAGCCATTTTGCTGTAGTAGTTTCCCCCTGTATTTTTGCTGCATTGTTTATGTAGGTATTGAAGTCATTGGCAGGGGTGGCTAATGATAAACTGACTTTACGCCCTTAGAGTTTGGGGTTTTTGTTTGGGGGGGAAGGTTCTTAAGCCATAGGTTTGGGAATAAAGAAGATTTCTCGCTATTAGTTGGAACTGGTTGCTCAGATTTTTTTAATTGAGTCTGTTTAATGTTCCACCCTCCATTGATTCCTGAGCAGCTAAGTTAGTCACCTGAAATGATTTTTCTCTTAAACACAACATTAGTATTTTAAACGAGGTATGTTAAGGATTGACCTTTTGCTAACTGGTAGTATTTAAAACGTATCATTTAAAAGTACCTGTTGGAAAGCATAAAGGGAAAAAAACCCATAGATATTAGCAATATGTTTGGAGCAGTGTTTGCATCTGCGTTGTACAGTAATAGAGAACTAAAGTGGACGGTTGACATTTCTAAGCTTACAGAAACGTTTGGTTTCTAAGCAGAACTCAAGAGAGAAATTAAGATTTTTACCCATCACCCAAATGTTGGACATTTGAGACAGTTTTAAAACTTACCTGTCAGCTAAAATCAGGTACTGTATAGTGGAGTCAGTATGAAAAAGCTTCTAAATGAAAATTTAGTTATTTTTTTATCTGTTCACTGCCGTATTAAAGTTTAGAGAAAAAAAAACCTAGCAAATAGGGTAATCACAGTCATTTCTTTTAAAGCTTAATTATTATATGAAATTCCAGTAGTATTTTTATTCTTCTTTTTTGGTTTGTTTACTTTTTAATTGTTTCCCTATGGAAGTTCATCTGGGAAAGAACCCACAGAGATCTACAGTTCTGCTGCCAAGACATTATTTAGGACTGACAGATACACGCCAATGTCTGCAGCGGAGACTCAAGGGACAGCTGTACATATGTAAATGACAAATAGAGACATGTTAACAGAAATGCATTCATTTTCCTTGGAATGTGCATTGTTTTTATTTCGCAGGAAAAAAAAGCTTGAAGCTCCATCTTATGTGGAAAATGAATCCTGTTTGTTAGCGTTTGTGGAGTCTCAGCATTTGTTTCACTTTCACTTCTGTAATATACTCTGATCTTTTGTTTTGTTTTATCTACATGTAATATTTAGCTTACGTGTACTAGTCTATCACCTGTGTATTTTTAGGGTGCTACAGAAATAATGAAGAAAAATAAGGGGATTGAAAAAAATTGTAACCAAATTCATACTTTGTACAATTTTTGATATCACGATCAGAGGAGAATTAAAAAAAAAAAAGAAGTACAATCTGAAATAACATGCAAAAATGGCCATTGTCTTTGTTTGTACATTGTATGTACAGTACAATGCAATCATTTCATACTTTAAACTGGTCAGAAAAAATAATTGTGATTTTTAGTCTTGCAAAACTGTATGTAGTTAGATGATGTGACAACCTAATATTTATCTAATAAATATGTATTCAGATGAAACCTGTATATTAGGTGTTCATGTGGTTATTTTGTATTTAAAGATCAAATTATTTGACTATTGCTAGACATTTATATACTCTGTTGTAACACTGAAGTACTCTCATTTGCTCATGTTAATTTTTTTTTTCCTAAATAAATTTGCAAAATTAAGGTCTGGCTAATCGGCAGCTGCTTCGTAAATTTTCAGTTTCTTTTTGAAAGAACCAGCTTCCCCTTTGCCCTGCCTGGTTTGTGCTAACGGGGAAGTCCGTCGCGCAGGAGGCAGCTGCTTCATCAATCTTGCGTTTCTTTTTGAAACAACTGGCTTCCCCTTCGCCCTGCCTGGAGCCTGTTAACGTGGCGGTCGGTTGCCCGGGATGTACCTGTGGGGAGCAGGAAGGGAAAGGGGTGAACCACCCTGGAAGAGACACGGAATAAAAGATTATGAATTCAAATTTGCTGATAGGCACGGGGTCACGTGGAAAAAAGTCCCTGCGAGCGAGGTAGTGGTGACGTCCAGTTCCGTACGCAGGGCGCTGCGTACGTATCGCCTAAACAAGTAGTAATTACTTGGAAGTGAAATCTTTGCATGACATGAATATAACAGGAAAGGAGGGCTTGTCTCTGGTGTTGGCACGTGTGGAGGGATTAAACATCCAACACGGGAGATGGTTAGCTTCGTCGTCATTTTAAATGCTCGCGAGTTTGATGCTTTCCTTTCAATTGGAGCCTGTCGTTAAAGTGAAATTAGTGGCCTTGGAAGAGGACTAAAATGAGAGGTTTGTTTTTTTTAATGCATCCCCATCTTAAAGTTGAAGGACTTGGTTTCAAAATGCAGCCTTTGAGTTACAAAGTCTGCTTAATTCACCTGCCAGTTTAACTGTAAGCAGACGGTATCGCGACACAAGGAACACACACAGGGTCGTATCAACACCAGCCGTGGCATGCACAGCTCCTGTCCCGGCAGAGTGCTACACCCGTACTTGGCTGCGGCCACAGGTGCCGGCCACTTTGCAGCTGAGAACTTGTTTTAATAGAGAATTACTGAGTACCTCTGTATGGCGTTTGTGGAAGTGTTTAGTCTAAACCCACCTTTGAAGTGCATTCAAATATATAGGAACAACCTAACCGTTTCAGAATATGAGTATCTATACGAGTATGTAACTGAGATATAGCAATTACTCCGCAGCTCCACAAGGACGCAAGTCCTTATTGTTGATTGAGATACACACAAGTATATATACAGATACATACATAAAAATCTAGACAGGAGATTTATTTTCTCAAAATTGGGAAAAACAGTTTGTTTCTGACTCTCAACTTCTGCCTTGCTTGCTGGCACTACCCGTTACAATGGGCTTTTAGGATAACGTAATAAAACTGCGTTACAGTGCACTCGGTAGTGAAACAGAAAAAAATATTTATCTGCTCCAGCCAATAATTAATGAATATTTTGGTTTTGGTGTTCTGTTTTCCTGGAAGCTCCCAAGAAGTGTCAGCGAGACATTGTGCAAACCCGCTTCGGTACTGTACAGATGGAGAAAAGCACGAAGAGCTCGAGGGATGTCCTTAAGCGCCGTACATTTTTCAAGCTTACTTTGAAGTCTGAGGAGGCTACGACAATTCCGACAGTGGAGTTTCTCCCAGGTGTCACCTGAGGACCCCAGGATAGGTGTGATGTTTGTATCCAGTTGATGCCGTGTCTCCCACCCCGCGTTCTGGCAGCGCGTTCTGTGCGTCGTGCGTTCTGCGAGCGCCTCCAGGCAGCCGCCTACGTGAGTATCTGTCTATGACTTCTCGGCTTGTCACTGTGCTTAGCAATTGTCAAACAACTTCAGAGCACTCTTATTTCCCTACGTTTTTTCTCTACTCTTCCTAATCAGTATGGACCTCTGAATCACATTATTTTGGTTATCCACGTCGTGTTCCGTTGCCATGGTCTTCATCGTGCCTTTCACAGGAGCAAGAGGCTGAAAAGCATTAGAAACACGGCAGAAGGAAGGACAGGGCCCCCGTGTGTTTTCTGCTTGGACAGTGGGGATGGGACTCCTGTCTGTAAACACAGCTGCTTCCTTTCCGTTAAAGAAGCAAGCTAGGCAGCATATAGAACAGTTGTACGACTCTCACCTCGTATGCTATATATAATGCTCTCATTTGTTATCCTTCTGTTTCCCTTTAAAACTAATTAACATACTTTTACATTTGTGTACCTAGCCTCTTATTTGTATGTATATTTAACCAGAACCCACTTGCCTCTTATCCGCTTAAATTCCAAGTCTACAAATCTTCCTGTATTGTGAACTTCCAGTCACGAACGATTACCTTTCTTTTTTACATTTTGAATTATTACCAGCATGTCACCTTATTACAGTTTTCCACTTTCTATGTCACTGAAATCCTACCGATTCTATGTAGGATATTACTCCTAATGTCTGTCGTTATGTCAATGCACTATTCACATTTGTTCTCTCTAAAAGGAACACAGGATTTTTCTTGTATCAGACAGACCACAGAAATCTTCTGCTGAGGTATCTTGTCTCATCAGTACACAGAATTTTGCAGGGGAACATAAAAACAGTCCAGAAGGAACCTAATTAATGACGCCGTTTCATTTATAAAGCAAGCAGGCAGCAATTACATCATGACTCCTACAGGCGTTAGCACACAGAATCGTACAGACGGGCGTACTGGTTTGTTTGCTACGTGGTTCGTCTGCATTTCCAGAAGCTCCTTGCCTAAATCGTAATAATTGGTTTTCTGCTATCTCAGTCTATCCTTCTGTTAAAAACCTTCTCTTTTCTAAGTGTGTGGACTAGACGAGATTAAGCTCTTTCCCTGTTTATTGAATGTCTGCTTGGTTTGTCCAGTATCTTTCCGATTACTGAACTCACGCTATTTTTTGATAGATCCAGTTACACATAGTAAAGTTAGCTTCTCCAGAACCACTAGTATCTGCTACTTTTAAATACAC
Organism: Platalea leucorodia; assembly: GCF_965183815.1. Taxonomy (NCBI): domain Eukaryota; kingdom Metazoa; phylum Chordata; class Aves; order Pelecaniformes; family Threskiornithidae; genus Platalea; species Platalea leucorodia. The sequence goes on from NC_138826.1 coordinate 28,304,284, forward strand.
TGGTCTCGCTACGCTTTTTTGGCTTCGTTAGACATTGTAAGCATTTTGGGATTACCAATTCTGTTTTTCCCCTAGGTCAGAGTTTTGACCAATTACATTTTTAATTGAATCTTACAATCTAAACTCTCCTGTTTGTCCATAGTTGTTTCATGATGTTGGTTTTTTTTGGATTTTGTTGAAATATTCTGGAACACTTAATTTCATTTGTCACCTTGTTCACATATCAACACATCGATTATTGTGAACATGGAGACAGGTTGTTAATTTTAATAAATTTTAATTAGTCAAACACTAGAAGAAGTGAAATATATTTTTAAATATTCAGACTGTTGTTAGGGTTGTATTCATCTTCCTTTTGGTTTTTTTCTCCCTTCATTTGGTTTGCAAAAACTATTGAAATGCTGGAGTTGAAGTCTATTGGGGTTTTAATGCCTATCTAAATTGATGGAAATTTTCACCAACTATTCTTACGTTTCAAATTTATAATCAATGCTCATTTTTTCCTTGTTCGTTGCTTCTGTATTTCTCAGGATGTACATTTGTACCTGCAAAATCAGTGAATTTTGGACTTGCCCATGTACCCATCTGATTAGCTGTCCTAGTTAGTGACTGGTGAAAATAGCCAGTTCATAAAGTTATGCAGAATATGTTGCTTCACAAGAAAGCGTATCTGGCTAGCAGTTTTCCTTTCTGAATTATGAATGATGGTCCCTCTGGGAAGAAGCATTACTTTCATATTGCCACTATCAAACCGATGGCAAAATGTGGAACAGTGACACTGAGACAGAATCAAGCGGTAAGGAAACCTGGACTCCTGACTCCTCTGAATGCTGATAGAAATTCTTACCCTGACCCTTTAAGTATTTCACCAAACATCTCATTATCCAAAAATGATGTTCTTCAGTTGTAAATGTGACACACGTTAATTTGCATCTGACAACTTGTTAGCTCAGTTGGTGGGACATTGTGCATTCAGATGATTGTCACATGCAATTATGGCATTTAAGTATGTCATAATGTTCCATGCTAGCTAATGGAGTAATGCTGTTATACGCTGATGGTCAGCAATCCTTTCTGTAGTGAAATTGCAAAAAAGCAGAAAGGAATTTGAGAGATTCTGTATTGTGAGGTTGGTTCCAGCAGAATTGTTAATTAGAAAAACTGGTGGAATTTTTTTAGTCTTGTTACATCTGTGAAGCTTTGAATTTTTGGGTGATTCTTGTTCCAACTGATGCCACCTGACCATTTTTAGCGTTCAACTCCTGTTGTGAAGTTGTACAACTAAAAAACATGTCTCAAAACTATGACTATTGTTAGAATTAGTTTAGCGCAGACAGGATAATTCATCTTGTACAAGGTACAGAGGCAGCTGTTACCTCAAAGAGTCATTGTTCAGATTTACACACAAGACAAATTCAAGGAAAACCCAAGGCTTTACCAGGCAGCCGATTAAAGCACAGCTCTTCAGAAACAGCGCAGAGAAGAAAGGTCATGAAGATATGACAATGTAAGGAAACTAATTGTGTAGAAGGCTGCTAAATACTGGGGAGGGGATAAGATCAGAAAAGGGACCAAACTGAACCAAATACCCATGAGAAAATAATTTTAAAAGATCAAGTACTATAGCAGGGATGGGAAATGAAAAACATATAGTTGGGAATCTGGGATGCTGCTGGTGATGTGCTGCATGGGACCATGGGTCCCACGCGGCCCCGTGCCTCTGTGAACAGCACAACCATTTCCCACTTGAGTTGCAAGTAAAATTAACTTCTAAAATGCACCTCAACCTAGAATGTCGTATTACCACACCCGGTCAGTCTTAAAATGCTAAATGTGTGATGTTCTTCCCCTTTCTTTCACCTGGTTGCATTTTCTAGTGTTCTTGACAGTTATTACAGGAAGTGTCGGTACTCCTCTGGTTTCAGTTTTATCAGTTATGTATTTGTTATATCACAGAAATGAGACCTGGTCAATGGAGTCAGCAAGAGAAAAGATGAGGCACGGCAGGAGCTGGTAGTGGTGAGAGAACAGATGTAGGTTTCCATGCAAGTGGGTGCTGCAACAGCCTCTTGGGATGGAGCAGGGGGCGATGCGGTGCTGACTTCCACTCCCCGGGAAGGAGCTGAGTCTCCTCTGATGAGTAACTCCTGAGCAATTCCATTTGCAGTAATATCATCCCCAGCTCCAGACCCATCTTACTCATACAAGATGAAGTAGCATGACTAATCAATTCTAAAAGTATTTCTGATACTATTAGCTTACTACTGGCTCCTCAGACCAGCAGTGGTACCTCACAGGTAAGTAAACTAAACTGATCCCTGTAACTTTCAAGTTCTGTTATAATTGAAATTTCTGTGTTTTATAAGATAAAGGGCTCCTGTAACTTTTGTTGTATCTTAATACTGTTTCATAAGCATGCAAAGCGTCTCCCCACCCACCCACAGACAAACCACCTATCTAGGTGTCCTGAAGCTTTGTGAGTCCACTGGGAGTAACAGCTGCATTTTTCTTGTAGCCTAAAAACATGCATTTAAAATGTCCTGCAGGCCTCGCCAGGCTGTTGTGATCTATCCGTAAACGTTCATGGACCGGCTGTAGTGGTGTACGGACGACCTTCTGAGAAGCTGCAGGCAGCTGCAAGGTGCCCTGGGCACGGCGTAAAGGCGCTGTGTAATCCGACATATTAGCAGTGAGTTTCCATACATTATGCAGGGAGATTGAGTAATGAATTCCGAGCAAGCAATGTCACTCAGAACTTCTGAAACAGAAATGCTAATCACGACTGTAAAGAGCATGAGTGGATTGAGGTTTTTCTTGTATGACTATTTGTAGGTAATTAGTATGAAGTCATGTGGGGAAACTCCTCCTTTATGTACAGCGTGTGCTGGAGAGAAGGTTCACGTTGTGAACTGGGTTACTACAAGTTCCTAGGAGGAAACCTTGATTGGGGGAAATATTTATTAGCATTTTTTCTTTTTATCTGTAAATGTACCTGTGTGGCTACTCTATGCCCTTTGAGCTCTTGTATGATTTAATTTCACACTGCAATCACTTAGTATAATGGAAAGGTCTTTCACCATCTCTCCCACTCTAGTCCCCATTCATAAATAAATGCATATCACAGATACAGATCACAGAAATCCTTTCCCGCTCATCTTCTAGCTTAGCCAAAACCTTGAAGAAAAAATTACAGTGAGTGTTTTAAAGTGCAGCACATCCAGGCTCTGCAGCTGGAGGGTGGGAGTGCCCACTGCAAATTCCTGCTCTCCCCACTTAAAATCAAGCTGAGTCCCAGTATGACCTCTCCCTCTACTAACAGTCCAGATGAGCAGGGTCCATGAGATAACTAGGTCCCAGATGTGCAAGGGTTCTTAAAGTCAATGCTAAAATCAATACCATGGGAATTCCCTGTATCACAGTATCAAGTGATGTTCCTGTGAAATCCACTTAATGGTAGATGGTTGCAGTCTATATTTGAGTTTTTATTTGCATGGTCTAAGCATACAGCCCCATGAAGAGCGTATCAAAGCGTGCCACAGACAAAGAGGAGTTGCATGTAGTTGCATTCTTGCCATTGGCAGGTTGCAAAATGTGATCTTGCCCCAGCTGCCCAAGATCAATCCAACAGCAGCAATCC